>NC_089978.1:171250218-171553248 GCF_036417845.1 Apteryx mantelli
TGGAGAGGATGATATTGACAGTACAGTTATAGGTCAAGGAAGATCCTGCATTGCTAAACGGGGATTATCATCAGTGAAACATTGAAGATCTTGCTTTTCACTGGGAGGATACAGAAATGACAACATTTTCTTTATCTGCTCATGGATTTCTTGGCACTTTCTTGTCTATAAAAGAGCTGTTTCTCTAACAGAAGTAAGCAAACAGGTCCTACCCAACTCATGCTGGCCCTTCCTCAGGTTTTTCTTCTTCATCTACATGGCAAATGGAGTTTCAGGTTTTATGTTTGTTTTGGGTTTTGCGACAATTTTTCCTCGTTTGTTTTGCACTGATGACATCTCTAACAGCTAGGGAGGAACAGCTATGGATACCATATCAGAGGCACACTTAGCCCACAGGCATAAAATAAATCAGATACATTGCAAAGGAATCATCTTCTTTTGCAGGTTCTAGCTCAGGATCACTTTGCATATATGGAAGGTCCATATGTATCTGAGACATGTTTGAACCCTGAGGAGCATATATATAAAGCAGCTGTAACACGGTGCATGTGTAGCTAGTCAACAAAGAAGGTAAAGGAGGAGAATCCTCAGTAGCTGAGACAGAGAGATCTATTCGGTTGGGATTGCAGCTCCAAGATAAATTGTGATGTTACTGCCAAGGATAAAGTTTTAGAAAAAGACACCCCATGTACGTCATTGTATTCAGAGTAGCCATTTATGTCATGAATGCAGCTTCTTGTCTTCTGTAAAGAAGGCCTTAGTGAAAGTGGAAATTTTCTTACCTCTTCACTTGCTCATGCAGGCAGACAACAGCTTCCTTCCTCCTTGTTTAGTGACTCCTTCTGACATGCCAGGTAAATGGCATTAAACACTGGATCCCCTAGCAGGCTGTCATAACCAAAAAAAAAGTTGCATTCCACTTTAATTTAAAGCACGCAATAAAAGCAGATTTTCCTAGTACCCCAGGCAGAAAGTTCAGACAAAAGGATTATCTACTACATCTATTTGATGAAGCATCTGTAAGTTGCCAAATGTTTGTCCTTTGAAAGGGGTAAATCTATAAAACAGCATTTGTTCTTCTCTGTGAGGGAACTGGAGGTTCAGCTCTAACTCCTGTTTAGAGCTAATTGAAAATTGCCACCAATAAAAAAGTATAAAATGAAGTTTGCAGAGAAGAATGTGGAAAGATCCCCTTCTAGAATGCAGTACGAGGCCAAGTTGATGTATGCATGTCTTCTAAAAAGCAGAAGTGTTTTCTTACAGCAGCATCAGTGCTTTTCATGGGGAGCAAAAAGAAAGCATCATCATTTCTGTATCTGTTCATGTAGCGATTTCTTGGGAACTGCACTTTCGTAAATTTAAAACAGTTACATTTTTAATAGAACAAAGAGTTTTTAACTTCCTGAAGGATTTCCACAAAATCGTTTCTAATCACAACAGACAGCTGGCTTAGGTATGAAAGAAGGTGATATCTTGCAGCTTTCTTTGTGTCCTCAATATATCACTAAGAGAAAGCTAGAGTTTCTACACATTTCTAAATATGCAAGATGAGTTAAGGATGGAGACAGTGTAGAGAACTAAATGACCTAAGCTGAAGGCCGCATTTCTAGAAACAAGGTGCCCTTAGATTCCTCTTCCAAATCTCTCCTCAAAACCTGCTTCTCTCATAGGTTTCTAAGCACACATCAGCAGAAACACCCGTACAAGAGACTTACTCTCTCAGTAAATTTTTCTGTATATTGTCCATTTATTTCTACTGTGAGTATTCCATGATCCCTCACACCATAGCTTCTTCACTATCTTATAAAAGCATGAAATATGCTCCAAACAACCCTAGGGAAGCTGGTTACCCTAGGTTACCTGATATGATATGAGTATTTGCTATATAAAGCAGCACAGTAAAAGGATGAGAAGAACAGTTTTTAATGAGAGAAAGGAGAAATATAGCAATACAGCCAATACAAAAAAGTACACAATATAACACAAGTGTCTAATAAATCAGCAGAGAACTTGAGAAACAGGAAGAAAGTTTCAGATGGTTAAAGAAAGAGAATTGCTCAAAAAGATACAATCTTAAGTCTTCATAGATATATATACATTCTTGGTAGGATAGGAAACGTGTACAGTTCTTACACAGAAAATATTGACTGTCTGAAGTGGTAGTATCACCTCCTGAAGAATATTTGCATATGGTACATGAAGAATACACACAGGCAATTTAGCATTCAAAAACTCTCCAAGAAGTGCAGAAAATCATTATGGACCCTTCTCGGTAGATAGGCTTCCCTTTCTAACAGCAGCAATTGGATCTGTTCAGTATTCAATATGAAAAAAACCTCAAACCGAACAACCTGGAAACAGCAAAGAATAAGCAAGACTTTTCTACTGTACAACAAATTATGCACCAGTTAGGCAGCAAGATTCAATACATCAAAATACTCCTGCCTCACTGAACTTTCCCCTGCCTTGCAAGATCAAATTATTTCCCCTCTTCCACAGTCATCTCCAAGCTTTTCTTCCTGAGGATATGAACTAACAGGTGAGAGTGAGTCAAACGTAAGTGAGAAGAGGGATCAACAGCTGTTAACCTTAATGCCAAGACAGGGTAAGTTTACAGGAAGAGGTGTTTGATACTGGGTATCGGTCACAGCTCCTAACACCAGCAGTCTAAGAATTATGAGGGAGCCACAAAGTTTCAGATGAAAGGAGACAGTTTGTACTGTCTCCATTATTTTAGTGCTTTTGAAGTGTACAGAGCAAATCTGTTTCTCAGAAATCTTACAGCGAGACAATTAGAAGACATATCTCCTGCAGAGCACCTAAGCTCAGCTCCTAGGTCAAAAATCTACTGCTACCAGCCTCCTCAGGTGACACATTATTCTCCCCCTAAACCTCCACCTACCTAGATATTTATGTGAAGTTAAAAACAATTTTGGTAATAGTTGCCACATGGTTGCACAGCATACAGGCCTCTGAACGAGTATGGGAAGATGCAGCCAGAATCATATCCCACACAGAAAAAGATTTTTTCTTCAGTCATCACTTATATGGACAAGAGTAACCAGTGTTCATTACTAAAGTACTTGTACTAAAGAACCTGCAAAATATACTGCAGAAACAAACTATTGCCAAGATTGCTTAAAATGAAATGCATCTCCAGGGGAAGGTGGGATTATAAATAAACTTTATATAGAAGATCAAACAACAGTGCTGATACAGCATTTATGCTTCCCTGTAAAAGCATCCCCTCTCCCATTCAATCACTGCTAATTGAAGGGTGGATAAACCATATCCAGGCCACATAGGCAACTGTCAGGAATACAGGATAAGGAGGAAAAAATGATACATACAGTAGTGAGGGATAGTTTTATTACAGACACTAAAGAAGCAATAGCAACCAAAAAGATTTTCAAAGTGATTAGGACTACATTTGAGAGATCTAACTTCTGAAATTGGGGAAACTCATCCCCCCTCCCAAAATAAAAAAGGGTTAAAAATAATCATGGTGATGCATATCATCAAACATGCTAAAAAGACTTTAGGTCCTGATTCATATCCACAGGAAAAAGGAAGGAAGTAAAATGGGGAAATAAGAAAAAGAGAAACAAGAGGGTTGGGGAAAATGTCACAGGCAGGAAGCACTGCCACAAAGAAACAGTAGAAGCCCATGAATACAAGTGGTTCATGTCTCCCTGCTATTACCTATATCTGACCCCAAACTTGAATTCTTGGAGCCTTAACCTGGACAGACTGCAGGCTTCATAACTGCTTTAAGCACCTGCTGATCTAAACCTGCTCAAGGCCAATCTAATCACCACAGTGCTCAAAACAGTGTCAGCAACTGGCAGGTTAGGTGCAAACCACACTGTTACCGGTGATAGGTATATACGGGAGGGATTTTGTTTTGTGGAAGGAAGATTTGCCCTGAGAACTTGCAGCTGAAGGAAAGAGACTGACATTATACAGAGCTTAAAGGAAGAGATATGGAGACTGATTGACATACAGCTTGATATACCAGCACAGCAGGACTGAGTCTGTGGAAAAAAATGTAGATAAAATAGTTTATTTTTTCTTTTTTTTTATTTTCTTTTTTTTAAGAGCAGCTGAAGACTACTAGTCTGGTGTGTGTTTCCTGTCTCCACACCAAAGAGAAACTGTGGATCTTTCTCAGTGCCTGTGAACTTCAGAGTGTATCACATGCAATTTCCCTCTGTAGCCCTGCCAGGAGTCTCTCACTGTAGTTTGTTCTTTTAAACATTTCCTCTTATATTTAGCTTTCATTTATTAACCAGTCAAACAGCAGCCTATCAAGATCCATTGCTTTCACTGTGGTTTTCTTGACAATCCATACTGCCCTAAGGCCCTATTTTGGGAAATGCTGAGGGACATGTATTTGTTTATATGTTTAAGATAGGACAGATGGGCTGACAAGCACTCACAGCAGCTCCCGCGCAAAGCCTTTATAAGAGAAAACAAGGTTAAGTAGCTTTTCTAACTAAGGATGTGAAATCAGTGTGCATTTTAAATACCTCCATAGAACCTATGTGGTAGAACAGTATTCAGTTCTCTTGCCATTAGAAAATTATCTAAGAAAAATTAAGTTTTTATTTATCTCCTGAGTAAATAACTGAAAAGTTTGATATGCAAAAAACACAACCTCTTTGCCAGAGAAGTTTTTCAGTGTGATACCTGGCAATGTGCATGTACAATAAAAATGAAGTAAAAAAAAAAAAAATCACAGAAACCCTTTGAATTAAAATTAAGACACAATCCATTATTACTGCTCAATAAAAATTGGAAAGGGTTAGATTCAGGGGAGATTGAGTAGCAATTATGTTCTGAAAACACTTGTTCTTTGAGAGTGGGGAAGGTTTAAGCACAACTGCTAGTTCCCAAAGTTTCTAGGGCTCAAGGCTAGGCAGCTGTTGAGCTAAAGAACAGTGCCATAGCAGCTGGAGAGCATGTTTTCAGCCCCTATCACAGCAAGAAGCAAGCTTATTTAGGGCAACTAAGGCTCAGTCTTAACTGTGCCACTTTCCTGTTGGAAATAACAAGTAAAGCTCATGTAATGAGGAATATATGTCCAAGAATCAGGCTCGCTGGGGAGGTGTTAGCACCTTGCTGTCACTGAGGAGGGAGATGCCTGGAAGGGAAGCCTCTGAATACCAGCAAGAAAGAGGAGGGCCATGTTGAAAAGGAGGTCAAACCTCCCTGGAAGGAAAGTCAGGACAGGCAAGATAGCAGCCCTAAGAATACTTTTGTTTATGGATAGGAGTGCATGGCGGCAGATTCTCTCTAATCTGCCATTTCATGAGGTTTAAACAACAGGTTCAGAAAAGAAGGGAAAAAGTGGCCTAGCTCCTAGAAAGTTGGAAGCAGAATACTAGAGAAAAGCTGAAGACTGCTAAGAGGGAAGAGAGACCACTGGAGGAAAGAATACACCAGCAAAAACTGGAGGTTTGAAAGATACCTCCAGAGACATTGAATCTAGTTCAGTGCTCCCATAGGCAATCATCCCAGTATAATTCTTGCCAAAAATGGTCAAACCAGAAGAGCCTCTCTAGCCCTTGTGTGTCCAGGTCCAGTATTTTCAGTGTGGCCACTAATATTTTTATTTCTATTGGAAATACATTACCTGGTACATTATAAGATAGTAAACTAGGAGAGAAAACTTTAAAAAAAAGTTTGGCTTGTATAGCTTACAAAGAAGGCAGCGTAGAGGGAATACGGTTACGAGTAGGATTGCATATGACATGGATCCCTGCAGTAGAAGAAGACGGAGTCAATAACCCACAGAGTGCTTCTGAGGCTTCCTGCTCCTGTATAGGTTTCACTCAGCACTAATCTATGAGGGCCAGATCTCGACAACCTTTCCAAACCTGGAGCTCACAGGTGCACACTGACTGACTGTGAACATTTACATCAGGACATGAAAAACTGAGTACAACGGCATACTGAGCAGCACAGAAACTGACAGCCTGGACTCGTTTAAATTTAACCATCTGTGGCTTCAGATGAAAGATCTTGAGGACAATTGATGGACTTCTGGCATTCATCCCGGAGTAAATATAAAATTGTGTAACTAGACATAAAAAGCCTTTTATTTTATTTAAGAAACACACACATCAAACATTATAAACAGCAGCTCATTTATAGTGCTTCTATTTTCTCTGTTAGTAATGACTATTGAAGCGTGATTTTAAGCATTGGTTTTTCTCTTTTTGTTTATTTAGGAACGGACCTCTTTTTAATAGCAAGAAATAAAGGAAAGCATTGGTCACTTTCTATTTGGGAGCTTGAAGTTATTGTCTGTTCTCTTCCATGCAGCTGGAGAAGGTCAGGAAGCAGTCTTTAAATATTAAGATTTGTGCACGGGTCGGGCCAACAAACAACATACTCATTTTGGGACTTCGTGGTACAATTGTGATTATTTCTAAAATACAACCTATGTTTTTCAGTAAACCAGAATTACTTATAAAAGCCAACACAAAGAAAAAGGTGGTATAAATTTGAGCTGCAATACCTTATTATTTCTGTTCTGACTGCAAGGCTCCCCATTATAGTGTCCATCTTCTGTTTCAATTCTCTACAGGATAGCTTGCAGTTAGCTTGCTAAATCAAGTCAACTGAGAAATTCAATATACATTTCTAAACCTAGTCATTCAAGTGCTGAAAGGTACAGAAGAATCAAGTTGTGTTACAAACACGTAAGAAAAAAAAAAGTATTTTAAAATCTGAACCCCCTGAGAGCAGTGGTAAAGGCAAAGAACTGTGGGTGTCACAGAGACCAGAAAGGTGAAAACGGTGTTCAGAGAAGAGAAAAAAACCTGCCTGATTATTTTGGTTTTACTGGCAGTATAATAATCACTTCCTAGAGACCCTACAGAGCAAGACACAACAGGCCTTAGACAGCTTAGGCCTGAAGAACAAAAAAGAGGGAGGAGTCAAAATGAGTTAGGAAAATAATAGGTGGCATCATCATTAACCAACAGAAAAGATGGAGGTGAGGGAAGCGACATATGGAGTTGAGTTTATCCTGCTTCAGCACAAATGCTAATGAGGTACTTCACAGCATGTAAACATTAATGATATAATTCAAACTGACTTATATTTGAGCTATAGCATTCCTCCTCACTGCTAGGCACGTATTCCCTCCTGCTCCCCTGAGCTGGTATTAGTGCTCTTTCAATGACATGGTGAGTAAGTTGATGGAGCCAGCTCAGCTGAAAGCTGAAGAAGTGATGCATTTTCAGCCAGAGCAGGGCACTAAATCACTGAGTGGCTGCAAAAGCCAGCCTAAAGGAGGGACTGAGAGTGCACAGCAGTGACTGCCAGAACCCAGGCAGCCCGGTCTAGGGGATGCCTGGACTACATCCCCTAAAGAAGACTGTCTGTGAGGCCTCAAGAATAAAAGCTGAGAAGTCATAAAGGTCAGAATACGCTGATCATGTTTATAAAGGATGAAATAAACTATAACGCATTTCTGACAGCACTGGCATGACTATGAGCGTTTAGCCCTCTCCTCACAGATAGTTCAGGCTGTGCCTTTAGGTATGAGCTCTCTTCTCTGCATCTTTCACAAAGTCCTCAAAAATGGAGCTCCCTCCCTGACCCAGTCTGTTACATTAACACTATCTTGTCCAAACCAATCCTTAAAAACTTCTTTCTCTCTACCCAATAAATACAAGGAAAAAAACTAAAAATGACATGATCAATTCAACCATCACCACCACGTTAGTCCCTTGGTTTGTCCTCCCCTGGGCTCTTGTCACTCCTTATAAATGTTTAACATTTGTGTCACAGAAACTCCAGTCAGGACCTGCTCAGTGAGGCTCAGGTCCACAGCAAAGACAGTCTTTGTCCCAGAACATGTACAGTCTAAGGAGGAGAGGGCAAAGTAAGACAGTAGTCCATGGCACAGGATGCTAAGCAACATTCTTAATACACTAACTGCCTTGCTGCCACTGCTTAGATAGTAAACTGTTCGGGGGAGGAAACCTTGCATCCTTCTCTTGTACAGTATCACCTGGGGCATGGTTATGAATCGCAAACAGTGTGAAAATAGTAACACTAAATCAGTCTTTACAGTTATTCTAAGTAGCTCTTATAACTGTTATTTCTTACATCAGCAATAAGTGTATTTATAAAAAACATCTTATCTCTTAACTTGAAATATGAGTTTTTTTAAAAGTATCCTAAAGCTATCTAATCAGCTGTATATAGGTATCTGATATGAACTACTGTTGTTTTTTTATGGGCTTGCCTGTGTGCCCTCTTCATCTGACATGTTTTATATTTTCATAGGAGTGAAAGTATTTGAGATTTGGTCCCATTCAACCCTTATAAAAGAAGCCCCTTTGTAATAGAGAAACAACCCCTTTTTCCCTCATCTACTAAATTATAGTCACTTCTTCAGAATCCTATATCAAATTCAGAAAGTGTAAAATGGGCTAACAGAGCATTCAACCCATTGGGTCAAATTTTATTGTGACAAACCTGTCTATAGCTTAGAGATGGCAATGTGAAAGGTCAGAGAGAATATCTAAAAGAGTTACATTGAGTATCTGTAGCTCAAACTGTATTGCTGCATCAGTTTACAAAGCAAAGTTCATAGGTAGGTAGATATTACCCCTACCTATGAACCTTGTCTTATTATCACTTATCATCACAGTACTATTACCACTTATCTGATTACTGCACAAATTTCCAAGCCAATTAAATCAAAGAGGAATTTTTTTTAAATTTAAAATTCAAGGTGATAAAATAAAAAAATATAGATGAGACTATTAAAGGTCAGGAATATGAATAAAGCACGCCTCCAAGCATTTTAAAATTTTGCTAAGCCTTCAGTTTGATCTCTGATATCCATATATCCACTCCATGATTCTTGTGCAATAATACATTTTGTGAAACATGCTTATTCATCAGAGATCAGAACAGCTCTGAAAAGTCAAGCTGAAATTTAAACAAGTGTTTTTTGGCATCTTTAGTTTATGTTAGACCAGGTGGCAGCTGTTGGAAGATCATTTTGATTTAACAAGTTCTTGTTTTGTTAGCAAAGAAAAACATTGTCCAACCAAATTCTACTGACAGTGAATAAATATTTCTCCTCCATCAGACCAAATATTTTCATTTGTCATCTTAGTAGCTGGGGGTAAAAAAATCTGAAAAGATTTTGTTCCTAGATGAACTCAAAAACAGTTTAATGGCTCAGTGTTTTATGGGAAGTGATTATTACCCCATACTCAGTACTGGCGAGGTTGCATCTGGAGTCCTGCATCACAATTTGGGCATTATACTTCAAAAACTGGACAGATTTCTAAGGAAAGCACCTGAAATGGTGGAAAATATGGCCTTTGTGGAAGAACTGATAGAAGTGGTCTTGTTCAGTTTAGAAAATAAAATTTTAAAAAAAGTTATTGACAAGTCTTACAAGATGTAAAAGACTGTAATAAAGATGAGAGCATACTGGCAGTGGGACAATCGTAAGTCATCAAACTTGAGATTGCACAAGTTTATGGAAGAAAATTCCATCGAGGCCTATTAAACTGGCAGCCACCATCACTGGCTCAGGAAGTCCCTGAGCCACAAATTGCTGGGGACAAGGGAAGCAGCTGCGGGAAACAGCATTACATGATCTTCCTTTCCTCATGCTATTCCCTCGGCAGCTGCTATTAGTCACTATCGGAGACAAGATTGCAGAGCAGCCCGACCCTTTACTCTGACCGCGTGCAACCATTCTACCATTCTAACACACTCTGCTCTCATTTAGATGACACACTAAGAAAAACTTTTAATTCTAGAGTAGTTAGCATGGGAACGAGCTACTTATGGAGCAGTAGCAGCCCTTCGCTAAATATTTTAAACAGGGCAGTTTAGTATACTTGACCTTTGTTTCTGTAAAAAAGGGTAGACTAAAAGATTGTAAAGTTCAGTGCAGGCCAACCACTCTCTATAGGTCACCATTTAGATCATTTTTTACTAGCAAAGAAATTAACAAGCCGTCACAAATTCTGCTATTCAAATGCACATCAAATTTCCAATGTAAACACACAATCTGGTCAAACAGATGTGCTGAGGGCAAAGTCTAGAAACTCGGTATAACTGGCTACTCTGCCAGGACTTCCCCTTATATTTAGATATTAACTGCAGGATCCAGTGATGACTAGTAACCCTTTGTCAGGAGTGAAATTGTCTTATTACTGTAGCCAACAGCAGATGCCTTCACATTTGATGATTTTGCTTATAGTCGACACAAGCACATTCCAGCCCATTTGAAAGATTTTGAATTGTCTGTAATTCTCACAGTCTGCTCCCATTACACCAGCGTTTCATTTCTGTCAGTATGGCATACATTAAAAAAAAGGAGCAATTAATGTTCTTATTATAGATCTTTGTTTCCATTTGAGCCTCTACCTATCTCTATAGCTGTAAAATCAACCAACATAAAAGATGTAGTGCATCCAATTGTATTGCAATCCAATCTAGAAAGCAAATATCGTCTTTGGAGTGCCTTGCAGGTAGGTCAGGAGGAGAAGCAATTATTTAACCGTATATAACTACTTCTTTTTTTACAGCTTCACAGAGCTGCTAACTAAAAGTGAATGATGGAAAATACATTTATTGTTAGCTCTGCTCTTTGCAAAGAATTTTGGCTGCTGATATCCTTTGGCATAACTCATTTACTGTGGATTTCCTGATTAACACATTTCAAAAAGTTACAAAGTCCTAAGAAGTAAATGCTCTGTTTTTACAAAATTCCCTCTCTACTGTAATAAGCCAAAGAATACAAGACAGCACTCAGACCTTGACATGCTCAATATATTAATGAAACTCTTTAGCTCTAAAACAAACTCTAGTGTGTTTATATATATATATTATTTTAAATGCATAAATAAACAAAGATTGCCAAGAAATCTGTCAGGTTCTTGAAGGAATCTGCAGCATGTACACACAGTCCTTTCAGACGACATCATCATGAGAAAATCGGGGTTATAACAGACTATGTACGTGTAGCTGGAAGCTGGTTCTCAAATCAAAGGAATCCGTGCTTTGTGTGTTGTAGACTGTTAGCCATATTCTTCTGAAGGGAGGATATTAAATAAAGAGCAAATGATCCCAGGTGCACATATACGTTACATTTAAGACTGAGTTAAGTAAGAACATTTTATCTGCACGTAAATCAGTTAAATTGCTTGTAGAAAATCTATTTGTTCAAAGTAGGATCAGAACTTGCTCCAAAAATTCATACTTTGATCTTACCCATGTCTAATGTCAAGGCTACAGTTTCACAGTACACTGTCTTTGCCACTAACATAAATGTTAGAGATCCTGAGCCTCATCCCATACTCATATCACAGTATGTGCTGTTTTGGGGTATGTGCTGTAAACCGCATAATTGAAATAAGATGAAAAAAAAAGAGGGGGGTGATTTGTTTAACCTGAGTGGACTCAGTGAGCTGGTTTATAACATGGCCACAAAAAGTTGCATTGACCTAGCTGAGGGATAAGAATGAAAGATCTGAAATCTATCTTAGTAGCAGTGCTAAGTACTGATGCTATTATTGACTTTATCAAAAACTGTGAGTACAGTGATAATTCATATCCTAAACTTGATCTTTTTGCAAGTCCTTATCATAGCAGTCTACATTGTAAACTAAGATTTGGATCCCACAGGAAAGATTTAGAAGAATGAAATTTTGGGATACACAACATCAGATCATAAGATACTGGTGGGTGAGTTCATGGAATAATATTCCATGTAATATTTATTAATGGAATATACTATTAGGCAGTGAGAATAATTATCTAGGAACAAAATATCTGGGCACTTAGTGAACTCAAAGATCTCAAGTCAAGGATGAGGAAGACTTCATTTTCAGAAGCATTGACAACGCTTCACACACATAGTTTATCCAAAGCAGTGGTTCTAGACTTCAAAAAAGCAATTGCTTGACACGGAGAAAATAAGATAGTATTTCATTTTCTTAGCTTAACCTTTTCAGGCCTAGAGAAAAAACAGATTCTACAACTAAGAGGAGGCTTAGCTTCTGAATACATAGTGAAAAGCTTTTTTTTTTTTTTTTTTTTTTAAACAAGGTCATCATCCATTCAGATTCCGGCCACCTACACATAACTAAGGGCACAAAATACAATATTCAAGCATGTCAAAACATTCTCTTACCAAAAGCTGTCTGTGAGGGAGAAGACAGACATTACATTGCGAAATAATAAATGAGTCACATGTTCCCTTTTCTGTAAGTTATTTACCCAGTTAGGATCTGTGAAGAAAGCCACATATTTATACTCACAGTGTTCCTATGAAATCACTACTAGAGGAGAGGGAAGTTGAAAGAAAGCATTTGTTTTCTGACATGAGGTCATGGGTTCCACCCCAACCTGCTGACCTTCACCAGCTTCCCCGCTTCCCACAACAGCATCCTGGGAAAGGTACTGCTCTGAACCACTTGCATCTCCACACCCTTTATTCTAAAGGGTCATCAGGTTCAAAGAGGCAATGCCCTAAGTAACAGGTGAAGCGATTTCTGACTGGAAATTTATCCAGGTCCAAGCAGAATATTCCATATGGAGGGGCAGCGCTCTCACCATCAGAGACAGGGAACCTTTTCCTCACTAGGTATCAGAGGGCAAAAGGCAGCGAAACCATTGAGCAGCTCCTCTGTGAGGTGACCATCTGCCATACCAGAGTTTGCTGCTCTTTATACCACTGCTACAGAGAAAGACAAAAACCCACATAACCTCATACCAAACATCCAGACTTAGGTGTCAACTAGGTTACAAGATACACCTCAGAAAATAAATGATTCTTGTTCTCTCATGGACTCTTAGTCACACAGATTATAGCTGTGATCTAAGAAAAAATGAAAGAACATTAGGGAAAAGCAAGTATATTATTTAAACAAAATACTGCATGTTGTAAGACAAGTTAATTTGGCTTTAAGAAAATTACTTCAGGACATAAACACAAATGTACAATAAACAAACTAATCCTGTGCAAATAATATAAATCAAACATATTAAGGTTCAATTTACAAAAGGTTAACAAATAATTAATAGCTGTTTTAATAAATAGCTATCTAATTCTCATCTATTATCAATCAACAGATAGCTTTTAGCCATCTATACTACTTTCTACTGACATGTTTATAGCCCTCTCTAACATATACTTCATATTTCTCTAACGTGAATTACAACATCTTGAAATTATTTATTAACCCTTCATAAAATTCTAAACAAACCTTAACATGAAGCACAACTAACTTTATACTATTTCAGCCCCGTATCCCAGGACACATGAAATACTAGCTCCTTCATATTTTTATTTAAAATTCTACATTTTAGTTGGGAGCAACACTGGCTACAGAATCACAAATGCCTACAGTGGCTTAACCAGTACACTGCAGACACAAGAAGTGAAACAAAAGTGGTAGCGAAAGATCACAGGGAACAGTTCAGGTTCTTCCAAAAGAAGTGTCCTGGCTTTTTTGTTGTAACTAACATTGATACCACAACAACAGAGTCAGAAAACAAAAAACAGAGTCTGTTGAAATTCAATACATTATTTTTCCTTATTTTTAGAAAAAAACACATTATAATACAAATAAATAAAGCAGAAAACATTAAGGTAAATTCCAAAATCCACCACTAAGGTCTTCAAGAGGCAACAGCCAACTATTTTTTGGATGCAACCTAAATTCCTCTTACCTGCAAATTCTCAATATACTTAGAAGTCCTATTTAGTGTATCATACTTAGGGAACAAGACGTATTACATTTAGGTCTCCATTTTTCCATTCAGTATTTTCATCTTCCCACCTTAGTTATTTCTATCAAAATCACCTGCTGTTGGCTTAACAAAGTTCAGGTCAGACCTGTACTTTTTCTTCATTTTCAAAACCTCTATCTTCGTTCTCACACTCTTCCATAAGGTTTTCATTCTCTTGAATCTTCTCTTCTTCCTCCTCATCCTCCTCATCTCCAAAAGTCTGTTCTTGCATTGTACTAAAAGTAAGAGACCTGGCAGCAACTTGTGCAGCCAGACCAGATGTGAAGTTAAAATCTGTTGATATATGGAGTTGAGCCAGCCTATGCTTGATTTTTGAATGCAATGCATCCTGAAAGGTTGGCTGGGAAACCTCTACTCCATCCACATCACTCAGCTTGAGTTCTTCTCCTTCCCCTTCACACTGATAATACGCTCTTTTTTCAGCCTCTGTAGAAATACCTTCATCAGTAGTACTGTCTTTCTCCATCTCAGGATCTTCATACAAATATTCTGTCCTGCTTTTATCAGCAGCATTCACTCTTAGATTAGAGTCTCTTTCTTCAGATATATCACAGCTTTCGCTACAGTCCTGATTTTCTGTAACTGAATTCATAGGTGATTCCAAATTATTTAGTAGCTTCAGTGGTTCTACAGGTGACAAGGGTTTCACTGCAGCTTAAAAAGGGGAAAAAATGAAATGATAACAAAAAGTAAGCTGCTATATATAATTAATCTATTTGTGTCTTAAAAGATGGAGTATTGTAAAAGATGTAAGGGTCAAAATGGATTAAAAAAACAAAACAACAATAACAAAAAACATAGACAAAGAAAACCTAAAATAAATCAGTGTTTTCTAACCAGGAAGCTGAAGATGAAAGGTGATAGCTACTTGCCTGAACTATTCCTTAAAATTTATGATGTAAAAAGAGGACATGACATTCGTAATGTTCAAAATAGCATCAAACACAGATGATGTGTTCAATGTTAAAGTAAAAACAAGTAAAATTGCTACACTGAATACAGACTTGAACTGCCTTCCTTTTAAACAACAGTTTACCTAATCCGATAAAGACAGCTGGTACATGAGAAAGTCCTTATATGCAATATCTGAACTCATACATCACAACATGTAAACACAACATGTATTCATACAGTCTGGTAAGGTGTCCTCGCAAATAAAGTGTGGTTTAATTTAGCCTCTCTTGAAGTTAGAAGCAGCAGCGAGTCCCATTGCCAGCAACGGGATGCTTGCCAGGAAGTCTCTCCTCCCAGTGTTAAGGGTTAGTATAACACGGTACAATCACTTCTTGAAGAACAGACGTCTTTCTTTTTAACAAAACGATATAGGGTCCATTTCCAAGTAACAGATTCCCTAAACTGCAGTAGCTCCATTAGAGTAGCAGCACGAACATAAATGAGAGCGGCAACAGCAGATTCCCAAGTGGCATTTCCCTTTCTAATTCCATTCTGACTTTACCCCTGTAAGCAGAGATGAAAATAACTCTGGGAAATACACAAACTTTTCACTGGAAACAAACTTTACGGTATTAGGATTTTTCCATTGCATCCTATTTCAGTAGTAGTTATTTTAGCTAGCTGAAGGCAGGCGCATCATTATGGTTGTCACATTGCTAATTACTTTCATTGGCACACTGAAAACTGTGGCTTAGAATTTGAATTGTATTGTTTGCTTTAAAACATCATACACTGAAGGAGCACTGCACCAGACTAATCTCAATTGTTAATGTAGCAGCTCTTTCCCCATCTTGAAAAAATTCCTGCTGCTTATTTCTGTGCATTTGCTTGAAGAGGCAGGAATATGCAGGCTAATCTTATCATTTAGGAGCCACCTTTGTTGCCTGCTTCCTCCAAAGAATACTTCCAAAGCCAAAATTTCTAGAAAGGTAAATAGAGAGATACTTCAAATTGGTAACTGGCCAACTTGCTGAGATGATTAGTTAATAAACAAGGTGGAATTCACCATTTCTCAGAGCGTACCTCTCCCAGTACTTGAAGAACTGGGAAACGGCTGTAGAAGAACTGTTGTATAGACAAGAAGGGAGAGGGGGAAATAGCTGGGAACAATACAACTACTGACAAAATTAAAAAAAATTTTTTTTTTGAGAGAGAGAGAGACTAGAAGGGATTTTGCACCAGAAGAAAGTGGCTTTACAATGTTTGATGAATGAAAACCAGGCCACTAACAACTTCCCAGACCTCTTCAAAAGCACTTCCATTTTTCTGGCTCAACAGGATGCCAAAGGACCAAAAATAAGCACACCTACAGTCCAATAAACTACCTACTGCAAGCAGTATTACCATGTTGCTGGGCCTGGGCAAATTTACTTCAGTTTGATACTCTGCTAAGATGGTGGGTTTTTTTCTGGAATCCAACATATCATCTCCAGGCGACATCATGCTGCGTTGTTTAGACATATCAGCTTTTTGGAGCTGACCTCTTATGCAGAAACCCTCTCCAACTCCTCAGTCAACCAACCAAAACTCTAACAAAGCAGAATGCCTTGCTAGGAGAACACATGATTTCTGGAACACAGTCATCCTGTAAAAGCAGGACTGAGGAGATCATATAAGATCCAAGCTGATTTAGAATAGAAGAAAAAAGAAACTGTTTCCAGGCTGATCTGGATTGGAGAATGTTGTGGAATTTTTGGGACCATAACGAAGCACAGATTATCTGGAAATAACTTATGCATTCTTTGCAAGACACTGCTGTAAGAGTTTGGACACATCTCACTGAGGTAATCACCAAGGTAAATGTGAAGAAGGCTGAGAAACTTCTCCACATGGTTGAAGGGAGTTTCAGAGAGCTCAGCAATGCTAAATTAATAGTCTATCTGGTTATGTAAGCCCGAGGCAAAGATTATTTTTCTACTTGGGGAAGCAAGAAACAAGAAAATAAATTCATATGCAGATTTCAGAATCAGTCTGGACCCCAGGGATTACAAATCTGTATTTGTAAAGGGTGATGGAGAAATGCCATATCACAACCATCCTTTGGCTTGGACCAATGCAGGCAAGAAGATGAACCCTTTTGGTTTTAAATCTTCAAAATAATGCCAGCCACAAATGTGGAAAGCACAGCTCACTAAAAGGTTTCTTAAAGGAATGACTGTCATGTACAGATAAATAAAGTCTGCTGTAGCAATATGTCAGGGTCCATTATGTCATATTTAACTGATTTATGGTTTTTCCTGAAGAAATAACAAAGAAATTCCTCAAAAACAGTAGAAGATATGTCTGAAAGACTGATATGGACAGCAGATTAGACACACACTGTCCCTGAGCCAAAAGGAAACAATATGGATTGCTTTCACAAACCCCACTCATATTTTCCACTTTTGTAGAGGATGGAAGGAATCTATGTTAAGTCCTAAGCAGGTGAATGAAATCACACTTTCCTCCCTCCCCACCAGAGAATTTCTACTCCTAAAGGAATGTTGTATCTGAATATGAAAAGGAAAGGAACCAATGCCAGCCATGAAGGGTTCCAGGTTAGCAGTATGTTATTGAAGATTAGAGGAGTCAGCTGACTCTTTTCAGGGTTAGAGCTGTTCAGTTAAGCTAGTCCATTAATTCAAGAAAGCTATGGCCAGAAATGGCCTGAGGATACACTGATTTGGACAGGTAACTTCCAACTTAGATAAGGAAATATTCTATGCAAGCTCTCCTGACAACATCTCTTTCTTGGAACAGTCACTACATCTAAGATGTCAAAACTTGAATTGAAGGTAGGATTCCTTCCTTCTCCCTTCAACTCAGAGGAAAGAGAGACTTGAAGAGATTTATGTGAAGAGTTGTGTGGTGTCCCATCTTACACCAGAAGGATAACACGAAAATCCTGCTCTTGAGTAGAATCTGATGCAATCTGTTGTCTCGCTTTTTTAACTCAACTAGAAGAGAAGTCAATATCAATTGCCAAGAGATTTCTTCTACCATGGTTGTAGCTGAATGGACATAAAGAAGAAGGTTGTGAAGCACAGATATTTTGTGGTTTTGATGTCAGAAGAAACAATCTTATAAATATGTATAGTCTGTTACTGTGTGCTCCCACTAAATTGGTGAAGGATGCAATTCATGGTCATCTTTCCTGGCAAACACTGTGGCAGAGGCAGAATCCTTGGATATGCTCCCAGATGAGGGTTGTTTTTCTTAGCATAGGCCAAGAAAATTTTTTAGAGGGCTCTTCCTAACCCTTCTGCAACAGGTACGGGTGGAAATGGGAAAGGGAAGGGAAAAAAGGGAAAAATGAAAAAATAAACTACTCCCAGTTGTAAAGATAATAAATCAAACAGCTCAAGGAGCGAAAGCAATCAAGCTGTATCCAGTGTTATTGCTGGAACTGAGACCAGCTATCCTGTTGAGGCAAGAGAAATTTGCATATTCCTGCCTCTAACTGCAAGTGGATGGAGCTACCCAGCAGTCCTCATCAGAGTGAGTATGAGCTGGTTCTGAAGAATTCTTCTTGACAGTTTTTTGGGGAAAATATATTCTGCATACTCACTCTTTCATGGAAACAAAAGCCTCTTAGTTTTTTATGGGCCTTTAATATTTCAAAGTCTAGCTGTTCACTTTAATCTATACATTTTTGTTAGTCTGGGATAAATTCTTATCGTTACTTCAAACTCTGAAAAGTAATTTACTAATGCACCCTCATTAAAATTCATATTTACTGGAGAGCAAAGAGAGAAAGTCAGCTTAGTTAGTATGGTTTATTGCCTGACAGTTCTCTGGCTGTGCTTAGTATTTTGTGTACTTAATATTTTAGCTCACTATTTTGTTTGGAGCCAAATTCCTATTTCTTAGAGTTCTTTTCAATATATAGTCAATATAATGATTGTTAAAAAGTAATTCCAAACAGATGGAACAGTAAACAAGGGCCACACAGCTCTATCAAAGGCACTACTATATCTGAGTGCTATTAGTATTCTAACAACATAGTCAGAAGTTGATGGTAAACAGACACCTACCCTTTCTTAGAAAGGAATTAATTTTTCAAAGCAGTGCTTACCATGGTCACTGAATAGCAGCTGTTTCCATTTCTGTCTTTCTGCTTCTGAGGCTTTAAATCCCAGTACAGATTTCAATTCCTGTAACACCCTCTTGGATTCCTCTCTCTCCTGTTTTTGTCTCTCTCTCTCTTCCTGGGAAAAGCAGTAAAAGTCTTCCCTTTTGTATTCATTGTCCATATCTGAATCATCAACATATGCTTCCAATTCCTAAAGAAAGAAAGAAAGAAAGAAAGAAAAAAAGAATAAAAACAATTTTTGATGTTTGCCTTCAGCATAGACCCTGTCCTACAAGCTGATATGTGATCAAGTGATCTCAACACAAGCCAAACACCATAAGAGGATGAGGTCTTGTTTGAGCAGAGCCAGCGGATCTGACACTACTTTAAGTTATCCTTGTGTAATTTTGGAGCAAGTCCACTCACTCTAAGTTAACATAACTGCGGTCACCCAAGATTTATTTTCATATAAATACACAAATGTCATAAAGTATATACCTTGGAAATGGGAGTCCATTGCTCCATAATTACTGATGGAAATAAGCAGTGCCAATGTGGTTTTCCTTTTTTTAAATTTACACCATAAGCAATTCTTACTCAGTCAGGCATCCTGCTAATTTAACTTATCAAGAGGATGTTGAAAATAGTGAACTCCTCCTCCAAATTTTACTACATTGGCTTACAAACATGAAAAATCCTGAGCCCTGTTTATGTTATGACAGACAGCTGGTAAAGTTATTCATCTTAATACTTTGATATGGAAAAAAATCTAATGGGAGAGAGAATGTGTGTGTTTGGGGGGGGTAACACTGGCAGAAAGTGAGGGAGTGATAGGGGAGAGCATGAGTGGCCAGTCTGCCTTCAGGAGGCACCTGCTGTTTGGTTCTGGGGCAGAGGCCAGCCTCTCGTCAAGACAGGCTGACCATTGCAGGACTTCCCTTAGAGTGGGGAAACATCACAAACGTGTTTGGTGTTAAAGTCTGTTTTAGGTATCTAAAAATGCAGAGATTACACAAACTGAAGACAGGCTGGTTTGTCCAGAAACATGTCCGTTTTGGATCTGCATCAGTTGGTCTAATAAAATGCAAGTAAGACTCAACTTTATATATGGCCTTTTAACAATTCAAATTTTTTCCTGTATTACTTTGACTTGTGTTTCTGCCTCTCCTTTAGTCAATTATTTCCAATGTTATATGTGAATAAGCAAATGCTAGTGCTCTTTGTTCCAACATGGGGAGTATTTCCCTGTGGAACAACAGAGAGAAAATACATCAAATTTTTCCGTAAGTCCACATATGAAATGGCATTGGCTACCTACTTTTTCTGTTTTGTCAAGACAAAGAAGGTCACTGCACAAGCAACTGAAAAAGAAATGGATACAAAAAAAAAAGACCTGTTTATTAATTTAAGTGTTCCTTTTTCTTTTTACCTGCTCTTCAGGGATTGGATCTTTGTCTTCAATGTGCAGGGTAGGCTGTATTAAAGGTACTGTAGTATGCTGTACGTTGTCACAGGAAGCTTCAAGTTTGCCTTCGGGGGAAAGAAAGAAAAACAAAGAAAGAAAAGAATTGGAAAAAAAAGAAAAGAAAGATTGAGCGGTATATTTGACTCAGTCAGGCAGGGTCCAGGCATTTTTATCAGGCAGGATTGGCACATATGAAAAAACGGTGAGAAGGCTGGTTAGAATACACTGAAACACCATATAGAGAACACATATCAAAATAGCTAAGTTATTTAAGTTGGGTCTGATGAAACTTACCTGGAATACTTCAACTAACAGATCTCAAAATTTTTATAGGCTTTGAAAACCAGAAGAGGACAGGAAAAATCTGTAAGACCAGAAAAGAGACTTGGTGCCCAAGTTTAAAAAGTAAAATAAAATAAGAGATGGGAAATTATAGGCCAATCAGCTTCAAGTCATTAGAAAATACTGGAAGAAATCAAACAAAATTTATAGCCACCTGGAAGATAGCAGGGAGATACAAGAGAGCCAGTGTGGATTTGCTGAGAATAAAAGATGTCAAACCATTCCAATTTCCTTTTCTGACAGGTCTTATGAACAGGAAGAAGCCAAAGATATCCTGCATCTTGTTTTCAGTATCGCTTTTGACACTGTGTCATGACCTGCTCATAAGCAAAATGGTCAGGAGAAGTTGCTAATAGGTGGACAGAATGCTCCTGGAAAACCAGAGCATGGTTACCACTCTCAGACAGAAACAATACATTGAGTGAGGATTTGTCTCCAGTCCGATACTCTTCAATATTTTCAATGGGTGAAAGAAAAATGTTTAAGCTCATTAAATCTGCTGACATTTGGATAATCTGCAAAGATACCGAAGGGCAGATTTAGAATGCAAAATAATACTGGAAAAATCAGAGAGAGTCCAGGAAGAAGAGGATTTTAGATACAGCAATTCAGTGACAACAGCTGCAAAGTTCTGTACTTTGGAAGAGTCAAATGCACAACTACATGATGACTGACTGGGCACCAAAACTGTAGAAAAAGGTTTGAGAGACCTAGTCAACAATATCCTGCTGTGATCAAAAAGCCAAAGTACATACACATACAAACAATAGCACAGACTGTAAGACATGAAATTTCATTTTCACTCTGTTTGGCACTGATAAGGCCTTGGAAGGAACATAGTGCCCAGTCTGGGGCTCCTCAGTTCAATAATATTGTGGACCAGCTAGAGGGAGTTCAGAGAAGAACAGTAAAAATTATCAGAGAATTTTAAAAAGTATAACCTTCAGGGAAGATCTGAGGGATAATGTGGTTATGTAGGAAAGATAGAAAGAAATATATTAGCTATCTTCAAAAGTGTAAGAGAGAGCTATAAAGAGGAAATAGAAGGTCCACTGTGGGAAGACCAAAAGCGATGTTTTTAGATTGCGGTAGGATATATTTATATTCAATATCAGGAACAACCTTCTACTGGTAATGACAGTTAAGTGCTGGAATAGATGCTTGGAAATACTCTAAAATATCTCTGAAGAGAGATTTCCAAGAACAGGTAAACAGCACTTACTCACAAATGGCACACAGGACATGGGCTATATGACCTCTCCAGACCCCACTCGTATTTTCAGTTTCCAATCTATACATAGAAGACTTTAGGCAGTTTACATTAATAATGCCTCTAATGGTGCTCAGTTCCTGCTTTTACAAACAAAGGAAGTATATAATTCTCTCATTGCCTGGGCTGAGCTAAGGATTTGACATCCAGAAATATCTAAATGCAAAGTGATGGTTTAAAAGAAAGGTGAAGCTTGGAGTGAAACCTGAAGTGGAAAACTGACATGAGATACGAATCCCTTGTACATTGTACATAAATCTGCCCTGGGATAAAAAACATTTTGATAATAATTAATAATAATAGTAAGCCCCTGAATGTATAAAGACAAATTTGGAAGAATAAAATGAAAGTTACCAGTGAAAAGCTTGCCTACCCAAAACAGAAGAGTAAAACAGCTGTTCTAATATGTACAGGCTACTTTATTTGTCATCTCTCTGGAATTATAACATTGCTAAGGATATGCTTCAAGATCATGAATTCACAGTGCTTAACTAAAACTGCTGCTGCTTTAGTTTCTCTCTGGTGGATCAAATCATGGCAATATACAGGAGCTTGCAGCAGTGTATGATGGCCTTGCTTCTATAAATATCTAAAAGAGATGTATCTATCTATCAATCTAAAAGGAAAAAGAGGATGTAATTTAAACAGTTTGAGGAATATTATTTCAAAGATAGTTAGAACAGTGCTGTAACTAGCTGTAAAAAGTATTCTTCTGTAAAAAAGTATTTTTCTGTAAAAGTAGCAGCAGATTACTATATGCTTAAATTGTTGAGGCCTCCAGTGGTAAATCAGTTTTATCAATGAAGAAAAAAGGTGAAGGGATAAAGAGAAGCTGGCTGAAAGTCTAGAATCAACACATTTGAAGTGAATAAAGATCTATGTGTATCCATAAATCTATGGATACACAATCATTTAAGTGGAGATGAATTCCCTGAAGGTGATAAAACATCACTTCCTCTCAGATCTGTTATGTATCTGACAGGACAAGTGGCTAACAGTACTGGTTTTGGAATGCACCAAGTCCTGTAAAAGGGGAGAAGCCAAAGGATATTCATCAGAGTAACCACGTACTATAAGGTATGCTAGTATCACCATCCATGAAAATGATGGAAGGGTATGAGAAAAGTACTGTTCAATCAATTAAATTTAAAGCCTTTGATGAGACAGAGTTTGACAAGATAAACTATTAAATGTAGCTGTAGGAAACCTGCTTTGACACAGAATGATTTAGGGCATGAAATGCTTACTGAAGGAGATCCATCTGTTTACACAGAAAATACTTAAAGATATGTAAAACTGCTTTAAAAATAAGTGATAGGCAGCTACCTAGGATGCCACAACTAGAATAACCCACAGTTCATCACAAGTCTTTAATGACTGGCAGCTTTCAGCTCATGGTTCTTTACGTTCTATAGAACATAGTGAGCTCTCGGTTTACCCCGCTCCATGGAGCAACATGGGACCGTCACTGTTGCAGCTGGTGAGCTGTCTCCTCCTTCTCCTGGATCCAAGCTTTCACATGCTGAAAGCAGTAGGGACAAGAAGGGCAAGCAAAGCTACATTTTTGCTCAATACATAAACAAGATAAGAACCAAAACCAAGGAAACAGTAAATTTAAGTAGTGGATATATTTTGCATTTATAGATGAAGAAACAAAAAAAGGTTTACTTTGTTTAATACCGAGCACAACTATGAGATACTGCCAAAAATAGTTTACAAATATATACAACTTTAAAGTAATGAAATATTTCCTCTCAAAGACTGGATATAAAACATCAAAAACAGCTCCCTCTTCAACACTGTTCACAACTGAGGTTGAAAATGGTATTCCCACAGCCCTACTATGGTTAGTTGAACTAAACACATATTGCTGAAGAAGTGTTAGGCATTCACTTTGACACAGTTTACTACCGCCATGGGGTTCTCACTACAGCTCTTGTCAAAAGGTTCATTTGGTATCAGATAATGGTGCATAAAGACTAAAGAAAGATGTGCTTAGCTTTTATATTATTTCAGCAGAAAGGTATCTTCTTGGGAAGAACTTTCAGAAAGCATTGAAAATTCAGAGAAAATGCTGACATGTAATGAAGTAATTCACAGAGTCACGACTGACAGACCAGCCGTTCAGATGTTTAAGATGACAGTGGAAGAATTAAATTTGCTTTCATGCACAGCTTTATAAGGTCAATTCACAGAAACTGAACCGAGTAGAAATGCATCACGAAAGTCAGATGTAGTCAGATAAAAATAGTTTTCAATGACTGACATAATTTAAAAGTAGCTCCTGCAGACTAATTCAGTAAACTTGTTGCAAAATAGAGATACAAACCCAGCACATTTCCAGAAAAGTCATGAGACAAAACTGAAAGTAAAGAAGGAATATTATTTATTTTTATTTCCTGCACAATCCTTCCTCTCTAAATCATACACCAATCTATTTTTGTACTGAATTTTAAAAGGAAGCAAGTTATAAGAAAAGTGTCTTCTGTGAAATTTATATACAAAGTAAAAATAAAACTAAAATGCCTAAAACCACTATGATATGCAGTTTAGAAATAACATTTAAGAAAAAGAAAAAAATAAAAGATCAGCAGCACTGCTGGTTGTAGACAGCATCAACAAAACATAACAGAATAGTACAGGCAGGTGTTATCAGATTACGTCCAATATTCTGATAGGTACTTTTATGCAACACTGACAGGGAATTAGTAAGACTAGATCATCAGAAAACAAATGTACAAACTTGGTTATACGGTGCCTGGGTCTGTATAACCAGGCTCAAAATGATCTGTAAAACCAGCTCAGTGCTTGCATTAGACTCCCCAGTGCTCCCAGGTCTGATGTAAGCATGAACAAGGTCAGCCTGGATGTCTCTTTGCCCACAGCAATATTAATCCATCTGCTGCATAATCCCCCCCCCCTTATATAATTAAGGGCTTAGCACATTAAAAATTTGGATTTCTATATATAACTTGTTGATACGCCAAATAACAATTTTCCTTTTGCAAAATCCCTATTACCAGCATTAATCTTAGATTCTGGGTTGCACCTTCCTAGGGCAGTATAAAAGGTCCTGGAAAGAAAAAAAGTTAGAAATTATTGGTTCAGCTCCACGTGTTCAGCTCCATGACAGCCTAAGCTCACTTCAATTATTTCAGGTAGCTATGATTCAGAAGGAAAACAGCATGGACAGCACAGGTCACTGGGTAGAGGGACAAAGGCAAAACTTTGGGATGTACTGCTCAGTGAGACTTTTCAGCACACAGAAGAATCTCTCCCTCTCTCACGCTCCAGCGGGTATTATATGCTCAATACATCTTCTACAATTTCAAACACTTCAAGAAATGTCATTGTCAAGAAAGTTTCATGACAATGTCATTGTCATTTCGATTACCCAAGTAATTTTTATGCAATTAAATGAAATTCTAACAATGAAAAGAAAAATATCTCAGGGTTGATTCACAGAAATACTATCCGTTCACACATCATCCACCAGTCAAAGTCAAAAAAGCCACTATTGGTTTATGTCCGGTAATGTAACAATTTGAATCCAAGTGTCTAATAAATTGTGTTAACATATTTACATTTTTTAGGGAAACAAAAGCCTCAATGTCATCGAGATGAAAAGTATGACACATGCATATCATTTTATCAAAGTCTATGGTTGTAGGACCTTCTCCAGCTGAAACTCAGATACACATGCTGAACAGTCTTTGGTCTGTTTGGCCATTCCATCTCTAAAGCATATTCCATTAGTTCATAAATTAACCTTTCATATTTACCTTTTTTATCTGGGTTTCTTCGACTCATTTTTTCCACCTGAGAAATGGCTTCTTCCCAGCAGCTGTTGCTTGCCTGGATATGAGGCTGAATAAACTTTAGTTTTTGTTCCAGAACCTGATGGGCTTCTGTTGTTAACTCATGTGTCTCCTTAGTGCTAACAAGTTTTTCAAGTTCATCCTCAAGAATTATTACCCTAAGTGATGAAGAGACAAATAAAATATCAATAAATATTTGACTTCATCATTTCTTCAAGTTTCATTTCATTAACATCCTGTTATTTTCTCCAAGCTCTCATGATCTGGTTTAGCCAAAACCTCAAAGCTGTCCCAAAATTTTAAAAATAAGACTCCTTTCTTGGCATGGACTCACTCACATTCATTATAGCAATCCTTAAATTTAAGATTAAAGGAGTAAGACAGTTTCAACTATTTCACCAAGGCAGTGACAAATCTTTAAAAATATTTGCTAGGTAGTTATTACAAGCTGAACTTTTTTATAAAGTGCTTGGTATGTTGAAAATCAATGAAAGATAAGTATGTTTTCAGATTTTTCAAGAGATTGACTAAGAGAGGAGAGATTTTTATGCACTGCTTAGTTTGGAAATTTCGCCAGATATTTAAAGAACAACCAGGAAACAATATTAGGTTCCATATTGGACCAAGGCACTTTGACTTCAGACTATGAGAAGATATGCCTAGCTGTCACCGCTGAAAGTTCAGAGACAGCAGTGGGCAGAGCATCAGAATACGAGTGGTGGAACAGAATCTTTTAAGAACTGTTGAGAGACTTCTAATGCCAAATAACATCTTTTAAAGTAGAGCCAATAATTTGGAAAAAGACACCTTCACTAAAATCAATTATGAAACAGAACAGGTATGAAGTACTTGCCATGACTATACATCTTTGTCTTTTTTGTTTTTAATCTGGGATATAAACTGACAACCCAAAGAAGTTTGAAGCCTTCTTCCCACAGGCATGTTCTCTTAATTCATGTATAAACTTACTCATTCAGCAGTGCCTTGAGATGAAGCTGCAAGCTGCGAACTGCTGTGTGGAGACTGTTCAGCTCTTTTGACTTCTGTTTTGTTCTGGTTGTCCGCTCAAAACCTGACTGATGCTGAGTTTCAAAGTACCGATAAAACTCATAGCTTCGCTTAAGCTCCTCTAAGCAGGCAGCATGTGTATGAGGTAGGCCTTGAGTCACATCAGACAAGATATGATGAGGCAAACATTCTGGGGACATCAAGGGCTTGGGAGATGCATTGGCTGGAGAGAGCAGCAGTACCAGTCTCCTGAAGAATTCTGAGCTCTGCCCTACCCAGAGCTGAAACAGAACCTACAAAACAAAGTAAGGTTAGCTGTGTGCACCTGGGAATATAGCCAGCCTCCAAAATAAATGTTCAGATGTATAAAGCAAAAACATTCCCCAACCAACCACAGGAACTCCCAAGAAATTGAGAAAATCTGCTGAATATTTTTGAAGGGTATCCACGTGAGTTCAGATCTTGTGAGCCTTAGATGACTGTGAATTCTTCTATGAAGTATCATATATGCAATTATGCTCTAAAGGTTCTCAGAGGCCTAAAACTTCATATTCTTTTCAGGCAGTCTCAATATTTACTATAATCTCCAAATATCCTATAGCTCATAAAGAGCTGCCAAAATTCCAGTGGCAGCAAAGACATTTTTTGCTTTGTAACTTCAAGCTATCATTTCTATGATCTGCTTACTAACTACTGCATTGCACCATACCCAATCTTGAAATGTGTACTTGAACAAAAACATTTTACATCTGAAGAAACCTGAGCTGCTAACTTGCTCTTTTTTTCAGCCAAAGTGAGAAATTTCACCAATGCCATAAAGAAGGAGGGGAAGGCTTATAAGAAATGGATCACTTCACAATGTTATATATGGCACAAATGAGGTCAGTCAGTCTGGGAACAAGGAAAGCCACCACTGTGATTTCTCAAGAACTTCCACTCAATTGAAATATGAAAATAAGGCTGGTTTTTCTTAGTTTAGACAAGACTTGTTCTAATGACACATAAGACCTGGCTATTTAGACCATGACAGAGCAGTAGCATCTTATATCTCTAAAATAAAAAGCAAAGGTTATGATACTTTTCTCTGCAACACCAGTCCCTATTAAAAGGGATCAGATTTAAGTAAATAAGAGGTGTAGTCTGAAATCTGTTTCAGCATTCTGTCTCTGAGGAAGACAAGGTAATTACCATGTCTTTTTTTCCCTCTCAACTACAAAACAGTACTAATAATTTACTTGTTCTGAGATTTTGGATTTATACGGTTTGTAACCAGCTATTTACATCTTTGCACTCGTACTATTATGGACAAGTAACAGTTTTTCCAATCTGTGAATGATCAAGAGCAAAACGCTCACAATAGTAACACAAAAAGTAAATGCTTTCAGATAGATAGGGTCAGATATACCCAGGGATATACCAAAAATACCTGGATATGAACTGATAGACCATTCCAAAAGAAAAAGAAATCTCAGTATGAAAAATGTGATCTGAACAGAACCTAGGGAGAAACACGCAAGACTGATTTGGCTGAGTGCTAAAAAACAAGCCAAGTGGAAAAAAAAAAAAAAAGCACAAACAAGAAGGCAGCAATCACCTAAGCATCCCTGAAGAAGGAGTGCTGCTCTGAATAAAAAGTCAGAACTCAGATTATAATGAACATAAAAGAAGGCCAATCCCTTCCCTTCAGACATAAGGCAGAAGTGACGACACACAAAAGGTAGCACACAAAAGTACAGGATTTCAGGAAATGAAAATAATAATCTGAGGATGAGAGAAAATGAAATTCCAAATGTATTCAGAGATGCAAAGAGCTTTTTTTGTCAATAACAACTTTTGATGATTTTTTTTGGCATTCAGCTTCACCCAAAACATCTAACCGGCTCTCCTTAGCTTGGATCAATATTTATTTTAAAGTGAAAATTTTTTACCCTCTAAAGCAGTCTAATTTGAGGACAAGGTAGCCAGGCTAAATGCAACACATATGTCATATGGCCTAGACATGGGCTTGAACGAAAATTAAAATACTAACCAAATCTGGATACACATCTGTATACTGCCTGCATTTTACTATAATAGCAAATTCTCTCTCTCAAAAAAAAAAAAAAAAAAGCAAAAAAATGAAGAGGACTATGCATAAAATCAGAGCTCCCAAAACAAACATGTCACAAGGTTATCCAAGTACATCCACTTGTGTTATCTAAATATGGATCTGCTTAGGACTGGTTTATGTTAATTTAGCATGATTCAACTACACCGCACCCAGGCTACTTCCCTGTTACCAGTTAAGGTAAACTGAGATTGGCTAGTTTGAGTTTAACTGCACCCAGAAAGCATTCCAACCAGTTCAAAATAGCTTGAAAACTAAATTCAGCTAAATCAGTGCAAATTGTATGTAAACAAAGACTTAGCTTACAAGCTTGGGCAACTGACTGGCTTCTTATGTTTAAAGAGAAGTGGATAAATAACTGGGCTTGCATAGTTGCAGTTAGAACTTCAGCTTATTAATGGCAAGAAAAAAATCCCAAAAGCTTACATCTGATGAAGCTCCTAGCTTACAACTAATTAGACTAAAGCCTCAAAGCTTAGCTACCACTACTACTGGTAACAGTTACTGCCAGAACAAAATAGATCAAGGTCTGGAATTAAGTGAATAAAATGCAACAAGAGTCCATAAAACACAGAAGCTACATAATAATGGAATTTTCCATTAAAAAAAAAAATGTTAAAAGGGAACTGCCTAGACAGAGAACCACTAGAGTGTAAAGGGTTTTGCAGTTGATCAAATTAGATTTTCTTTCCAATAGCAGACATGTACTCATGCAAATTAGAAATACTTAACATCTCTAAACAAGACAGATAAAAAGGTCACATATGATTGCCATTCTGTTCATTTAAATGTTTTTCAAAGATCAAAGAACTACACTGGTTCATGACAGTAAGGGATCTAAGTTTATGATTTCTGTTCTTCAGTGTAACTAAATGCAGCTATTACATTTGCAATTACAACTAATTTATATCTTTGGATGTCTCTCTTTTTATTGAAGTCAAGAGTTTAGCTAAAAAGAGATTAGTTGACTCTGCTGGCATCAAGTGAAATCAGAGAACAACAGATCGTTGAACAGCAATCAGAGAACAAAATCATGTTTAGGGAGGAGACTGATCCAGCTGATTATAAAACACTGATTTGACTTTAAGTGATTTACAGAAAAGATCCTAATGTTGTATTGAACAACTAACTTCTCTTCAATGACATGCAAAAAGAAATCACCTAAATGCCAGAAAATGTAAAACACATGATATGAGACTACTTATAACTCTCCTTCAGTTCAATCTGTTACTACAGACCAGTATGTAGGAAGTAAATAAATAAATAAACAAACCCAACACCACCACCTTAGGAAAAAAAAAAAGTGCCAAATAGTTGAAGCAGCAGAGCCTTATCACCACTGAACAGATTTTTGTGATAGTCTTCATGGATGCATTTGTCCTTCTAGGAGAGATTACCTTGAGCGCAGGCAAGCTGAAGCCATCTGTGAGATTGTGCGCCTCCTCTTCAGACACCTGCTCTTCGCTCAGCCCCAGACCCAGCTCCTTAAAAGGGACTACACAGATGTAGTTGGTCACATTGTCACTCTCAGAGTTTAGAGGGTAGGTTTAGCCAGAGTTAAGGGGGTTAACAAAGCAACGTTTGCAATAAGCACACAGAGAAGGCAAAAATACCTAGTAGGGTTTCTTATTTCTAGCAATTTATATGAAAGCACATACAATTCACCCAAATCCAGTTTAACTGAACATTTTGCAATCCTTATTCATAGCACAGGTTTTAAATACTCATAGAAATAGAAGACATTAAACAAAACATCTATGTCTAAATACCACCATCTAAAAAGAAACAAAATAAAACAGATTAATGAAAAATCTCTACATTCCTTTCAAGTGAGGAAATTATCTTATCTTTAAATACAAAATTGCCAAGAAGCAGCTCATGTCAGTCTTAAAAACAGAAATCAGATATTTAACAAAGTAAAGAGGAGAATAACACTTGTTCAATTTTAAGTTTCAAAGGTAGCCTACATAATAGTCCAAAATTAGGATCGTGGGACTTCCCTGTGAGTTCTGTTTAGTGAGGAGTGCCCAGAGATGTTTAAAATACCTGTTCTTTGACATTTCAGGTATTAACATGAACAGCAGATGCTCCCTGATTGTCATACTGTTAATCCAAAACCAAATTTCTCAAAGACACAATATCATGTAAAATAAGGTTTCATACAGCCAAAACTCAATTATCTGTAAAAAAAATTTTGTGAAGATAACAGTACTAATGTTCTTACTGCTTTCCTATTTCTCTCTGTGATGGCATTGACACTTCTTAGTCAAGAAAAGCGAGGGAAGTGTGGCTGTGATGCACTGTGCTCCTTTACCTAATTTGCAAATTAGCTCAATTAACAGCACAATTTAGGCCCTCATCCTGCAAATTCTGATTCATATATTGAATGATGTTCTTCTGAATAATCCCAGAAGGAATATGGGAATAATCCCATAATTCACACACAAAAATGTAAGTACATGAGAAAAACACTTGCAAACATGAAGGTCTTGGAGACTGGCTGTTTCAAAGACTACTGAAATCAACAGTAAACTTTCTATTAGCACTAATTATCATTAGCTCAGTTTTTGTGTACTTTACAGTGATCTCAGGATAAGCAAGTTACCCTCTCTGAATCGCAATTACTCTGTTCCCCATTCCCCATGCCCAAATGCAACACAGGAAGCTCTGGTTGAGAAGATGAAAGGTATAACCTAAAAACGTGCATCTGGCTTCAATGCACATCAGCAGTCAAGTAAGTGTTTGAACCTTTCAAAAACAATGAAACTGAGCAGATAGGAAGAGACTGCAACGGAATAAAGCTGTTGTTATGCAGCAATGCTTTGCATTTGCAAGTCATTTGTGACTTACTTCAGAAACATTTTAAATGCACAATTCCACATCCTCAAGGGAGCGATCAGCTTCAAAAGTTGACTTGTGCTAATTTACAAGGAACTACCAAGACTACGCAGAACATCACAAACCATACAGTAGGACAAAACATTTCCAAACTTCTGCTGCTGCCAGATAAGCAGGTTCTCAACTGGGAATTCAATAAAGGCACTAGGCATTTTGAACACATGGTTTCCCTTAACCTTTCTTTTTCTCTGATCATGCACTACTTGAAGATTTCACAGTCCCCTGGATGCCCAATTTTATTGATTACATAGCTGTAAAGCCACCATAATAATCTTGACAGGAACAGCAGTGAACTTATATCTACCAACATGATTCAGCACACTTAATTCTGAATATGAAAAAAAAACAAAACAAAACTGTGCTATCCCAGCTCTCTCTCACAATTTTTAGCTGTCAATCTTTCAATAGTTAGCAATTTTCTTCAGATGCTAGAATCATGAGACTCACGTGAGAACTTATTGTTTTTAAAAATGCACATTTCCAACCCTCAGAACTGTGGTGAAATGCTTAAAAAGCAGGAAGGAAGCACCATATGACTTGGACACCAGAAGACAGATAAAAATATTTCATACACTAGACAGCATTTATTTTAAAATAGCACTAATTTTAGGCTAACCTCATGCTGAGGAATGAGAAGGAGGACTAGTTCAAAATTTCTGTATGGTTTCTGTATGGTTTGAATAATTATCCAGTCACAAAATAGTGTATTTTCTCTAAAACAGAAACTAGTGTCACAAGTATATCTTTGCTTTGCAAAAGTAAATAAAAATATTTGCAAAGCATTTATGAAAATAAGGCCTTAATTTAAACTACGATCCTTTCCTTTATATTTTAGTTTTACAAACTCAATGCTCATCTCTTGGATCACATAAAGCCCCCTGAGAAGTACTTGTCTCCGTCTAATCTGTTTTCTGAGGAAGCTACAAGTTCCACCCCCTTTTACTCCTAGATTTTCCACCTGCTAAATTCTCATAGGACTGAGAACATAATAGTGATTTGCTCCAAAAAAAATTTACCACTTCAGTAGAAGAATTTTGCATAAAATAAAATTTTTGTGACCCAGGAAAAAGCAATGCTACATGTCTGTCCTCTAAACAAACAAATGAAGCTCTCCCTAATTTGTCCTCAAAGTCCAGAAAGAAAGAAGCCTCTAAGTGTACTTTAGAAGCACGAGTGCAGACAAAAACCTTCAAGGCAAAGGACTCAGGAACACAATGTGCGGTGGCCATCGATACTGCCTCGCACAAACTTGGCATCAGCTGGGGCAGCTCTTCTAAATTAACCTGACAGAATGCCCAGCAGATGGAGCACATGGGATGAGGATTTTTATCTCCTGCAGAAATAAAAGTCAGGTCAAAATCCTTTAGGACCAGTTATCTAAAAGACTAATTATATTCCTTGTTAATCCTTCCCCGCAACAAGAAGTTTCCAACAGCATGCACATCTTGAAATGCAATTTGAATATATGTGGATTTCTAAGAAAGGGTGAAAAACAGCAACAACAGCAAAAAAACACGCAGGGAACATTCACATTAAGGTTGTGTAAAGAACTGACTGTAGCTCCAGATTTTCAGCATAAAAACTCTCAGGCAATGGTGCATCTCTCAAATGGGTCATTTGGCCAAATGAGCCACTTCCCAATGCTATATATCAGCTAGGGATTCCCAGTGGACTCCTGCATCTCCTACCTTGCCCTCTTCTATTGTAACTCTACTATTTGTATTTATATTTGTTAAGCGAAAGCAGAAGAACTGACCATATACCTCCAATAGCTTCTTAAGGACTAAACTTTTAGAAAGTTTAAACATATACCCCATATGCACACATTTCCTTATTGAACTTTTCTCCAGAACATACATATTTTTTAGCTAATGTTTTCTATAAAGCAAAAAATACAATAACTGAACTTAAATTTTTCTAGGTCTTTGCACAAACACTTTATTTGCCTGTTTAAGTCATATTCATTACCAGTTTGGAACAAGAGAAGGCAAAGCTACTTAACAATAACCTCTACAAACCCAGAATAAAATATCTGTACAGTGAATATCTAATCTCTGGCAGGAGGCTGATCTTATTTACCTGTAGAAAACAAGAATACTAATGCACCCATGTAAACAAATCAGTACCAGTGCTTTGCTCTTTGAAATCACGTTCCCACATAAAGATTTAACAGGAGGGACTCACAACATCCCTGAGAAATCTGAGCTGCTCTTCTCAAAATTCTCACCTGCCCACCAGGCTGGAAAGGACGAGCAAAGCATCTAATCCGATATTAACAAAAAAAATATTTCACTGAAAAAGTCCCAAGCATCTTTACTCAGACCTTGCAGAGTCAGACTTCTGATTTAGGCTTTTCTGACCCAAAGAGAGTACAACGTTTTGTAAAAATGAAACAAACTCACTGTATCGAGGTGGGCTGGCGACTAAACCTTATAACCTTTAGCTTACTGCTTTCTTGTGTGAGCTTTCTTTCCCAAGATAAGAAAGTATGTGCTGTTTTAATATTTCAATATGCAATAACTAAATTTTTACAGGGGAGGAGTAGAGCAAATTTGCAAGTTTCCCTGAGCTCAGTGCATCTCAAAAATGGGGACTACATTTTATATCCTACAGACCAAGGTCCTTTCCACTTAAATGATGCAAGTGCTCATTCCATTTAAAATATTGCTATCCATGTCTGTTTTTATAACACTATTTACTCCTTGCCATAAGGGAACATCTTACATTTACAACAAAATTAAAGTTGCTTGAGTTTATATGGCCAAATTCCCAGGTTCCACCTATCGACACAGTTCAATGGAAATCACAAGTATCATACCATCTTTCACTTTGGAGGAGACCATTAACATCATTCATCAACAAAAGCCACAAAATTTTCCCCATCCAATACGATTATAATTAAATCAGTGAATAAGTTATAGATTCCACAAGACTCCTAAGTATAAAAATATTAAGCAGCTAGCACACTGACTGATGTTTTTTACCTCTGAGTTACTATACAATCCAACTGGGTACAGTGCAGAGGTCTCTTGAGCTAGTAGTGAGTGAACTGGTCTGCATAACATCCTGTAAAGAGTTAATCCAAAGTGCCTAATTTCTGGCTTCAGCTTTCAACCACTGCATCCTCCTATACCCTTATCTTCTAGATTAAAAGAGAAATATCCTTCTTCTCTCCCCTCTGGCTTTTTCTTCTATAGCTGTGAGTATCAATGTACCTTGACCAATATGAATGAATCAGAGTAAGAGTGGAATGAGAAAACGTGGAATTGTTTCTGCAGGTAACGCAAGCTGTAAGGCATACAACTTTCCATCTCATTAAAACCTACTGGTCCGCCAAGTCTGACACCAAAGCTTGGTGTTAGTTAAAGTATAATTGCATCTTTTTTCCTACTTTACATGGGAAAAAAGGCTAATTATTAAGATATTTATTTCAGTGAATACTCACTGAAGGGAGCTGTCTAGCTACAAAGATGGCAAACTAGCCACAGGCAAATACTGCTAAACTTCCAGTCTCACTGAACTAAGTAACAATGACAGTATCGGGTTTATGCAATTTGTATTGCCATGATTAAAGCTATGAATTCAGATTTTTAATTCTCTGGAACAGCTTCACCAGACAGCTCTCCCTCTAACACATTTGAGATATATATTATCATAAAAGCCTAATCTGTCACGGATATTTTGGTAGTGTAAATAACCACTGATGACAGGTATAAAATATACACTTAATATATATCAGCTACATTCAAAGACCAATACCCTCCCTTAACATTTAAGATGTAGTTAATCATTTATTTTTACCTAAATCTCTGTTCTCTAGTCATTCATTTACGTCTACAATTAATACTTAGATTACCTACAGTTTTTAAGACTCAATCTAACAATTGCCAGCTGAGCCCCTCAAGTATATTTTCTTCCTTTCCTTGCTCAAAGTTACATACAAAGCAAGTGGCTTAGGTTCAAAGTAGTTTCTCTTTGGTTTCCAGTATGACTAGTCTTCATGCAATAAATTCAAAGTATGAATTTTATAGCTTACCTCAGAAATAACCAAATACAAATACATTAAAATACATGTTCAGCAACCTACTGAGATTACTACTAAAAAAAAATCTCTCAAGGCAGTGTAAATTAAAGCAGCAGCAAGAACTTTGCAGTTTGTATTTGTTGACAAAACATTCAGAATTTTGAGAGGTGCAAATCTATAAATGTTTTGTAAGATTAAACTTTTCTCTATTTTACTGTATAATTTTAAAGTTCTGGATTTAAAACAATGTAAGTATGCAAATTCACAGTAAAATTTAGCTCAAGTTTATTCATACATCTGTACAACCTCACTCACTGAAATGACGTTTTGTGGGCAAAAAATTGCTACTTTGAAATAGATTTTACTTATTTATGAAAACCTTTTGACTTAACCGCATGCATGTTCAAGCCGTCTTAGAAAACAGTTCCTTAGAGAGGCTGTTTAGCCATTTTGTTAAGCATATATAAATACATATTTTCAAAGAAGAAAAATTATCATCTCATGTTAAGCCATAACTGAGTGAACTGATCTTGCTGCAAATTAATTTAAAAAGGGATATTCTGACATAGTAAACTTGAAAAACACTTTGGCTACAGATATTTCTACTAGGTTATGAATATATAAGAATGTTCTGCATGAAACCTTAGCCTAAATGTAAGTATACCTTTTACTGCATTAGTGAATTGAATACAATTTTCTGTATTACTTTAACTATTATATGTAATAATAGACATGTCTCAGCTCAAGATCTGTTTACTGTAGCCTTAAGGCAACAATTATCTTCACTATATTACAGATCTCAATCCCAAATTGTAAAGCTCATTATAAGAAACAAGAAGATGAAGGCTTATTTCAGGGCATATTCCACATTATCATCCTTTTGTACCACTGTACCACTTAGGAGGCCTAGTCACAGACTAGGACTTTATTTTGATAACTGGACATCACACAAAAAAATGATCCCTGGAGCCAAAAGGCTCACCACTGAAGCTGAGTGACAAGCATTTAGCTCATGTAACAGCATCAACTGAATACTGCCAAATGAGGAAAGCCAACTGTAGTATAAAAGTTTATCTCCCATTTCTATATAAATGTTTACATGAAATGCACACTCCACGGTTCAAAGCTGTCCTGATTATTTGATAAAATATCTTATTTCAATGTCAGACTCTCAGGAAAAGAAAAGCAGACAACGGCATTAGAAGTTTGGCACAGCAGAAGAAAGTATCGTGAATCATGTCGTCAAATGATGTCAATGAATACTGCACTGTGGAAGGAAATGAAGTTGTGAGAAGTTGTATCATGTGAAGATCCCGTCCCACTTTCATAATCTTTGATTCTCACACTCCAAGTGCTGTGCCCAGTCAACTGACAGAGTTTTGACATATTGTTTCTCACCCCACCTGATTCACACTGACATTGCATGTCCTATTTAGTTGCTTACATTCTTGAGAAATTATTAATTCCTTATTCTTTAAAGAAGAGAAAAATGGCTAAAAAGAATGATCAGTCATCAATTAAACCGGAACTAAAGCTTTCATCTTTAGTGTATTAGCTGTGAAGATTCAAGATTTGTTGTCCTTTAGACTAGTTGGCATTTCACACATTAAATTCCTATTGAAAGCTGTTTCAAGTAAAAATAAATCAGTTTTTCCGCTTGCCCAAATACAGAGATACATCTGCTTTGTTACAAAGATAGAAACAACATGCAGTACAATAAAAAAATACTTATTGAAACCGTATTATGACTATCCAGGAAAGACAGTCTTTGTCTCAATGTCATTTTGTAATATTGTTCCAAATGTTAAGTATTTAGAATGTTTGTCTAATATTTTTTTTCCTCTGATAAAGGAACTTTATTTTGCTGTGGCTGGCGCAAATCATTAATAGTGCTACTAAATTCATGGCTTTCACAATGCTCAGAAAAAGGAAATCTCAAATAGCAATTCATTAGTTCATACTCAGAGAACCTAGGGGAATTTAACTCAAAAATATGTTCTGACTTTATGTAAAACCAGAGCTTTTCAAAAAGAATTGTAGAAGTCAGAATTGGGATCTCATTTCCAGGCATTTGACGGTTCTTTTCCTTTTATTTATCACCTTACTTCTTTATTAAATCTCTCCAGTTCCTTCTTCTCCTTGCTGTAGGCCAGATTTGTGCTAACAGTCTAATGATGGACAAGGGTTTAAAGTTGTCATAAGTGGCAGCTGTGAGTGCTTTTGACATGAAGGAATCTCCAGCCCCTCCAGCATAACAGTAATATTTAATTGCACAAGGCAGTGGAATCTATTTGAAAGACGCTCCTTGCCATCAGTGCCCATATGATAAACACAGTACCTGTTGAATTTTCAGGCATTCGTGATATGCAGGGAAAACTACAAATTAAGACAACTTGGAGCTATCCCGAAGCTGCTCTTACTTATCCTAGCAGGGAGGAGGAATCCTTTACTCATCCTCCTCACATTTAAATTCCTTGTTTTCGGTTTGCATGCACTGCAGAGTAGACCCAGCCTGTATCTCAACTCACATGCTGCCTTTGTATTTTTTTCCATTACATTCTGCAAAAATACAATACTTCTCTTTCCATTTGTCAAGAACCTATACACATGTCAGCTTCACAATGTTTTTTGCCATTTACTTCTGCTGGCCATTACTACTGTGATAATTGCACGATAATTTGCTATAAGGGAACTTCCATCTTAAAATCATTCAAAGACAGACATAAATGTCAAATTACCCAAAGTAAACAAAACACATTCTTCTCTTCAGTTCCTTAATTTAAGACTCATTTCATCAGCTCAGCTGTTACAAAATTAAATGACGATCTAATACACACCAATATTCCTTGAACATATAACCTCTGTAGCTACAGCAACAATCTACACACCTTTCCATAGCCACTACTGGACTTCCTTTCTTCATAGCGGAGGAATATTTGGGAAGGCCACATTGATTGACTCCGTTTTCAGTTCGTTCTCTTCCCATGTTCTTAAAGTGATTCTTGATTATTTCCAACCTAGGTATCAGTTGTTCTCATAAACTTATTTGAAACAGACACTCAGAATATTTTTTCTTTCTCTATATAGCAAATACACCTTATTCCCCAGAGCTAAAAGTGAAGTCTTGAGCCCAGAATGGGAATTCCTATCCCTACAAGTTATTACTTTGCAAACAAATACTCATTTCCTTCAAAGTAAAACACACGCACTCTTAGCTGTGTGTGTGTGTGTGTGAGCATGTGTCTATGCACGTGTGCATGCACTCACATCATCACTCAATATATCCATCTACTTGCCAGGCAAGATATATTAATCAAATGTTATGTTCCAGGGAGACAAAACAAGTCATTTGTCATGACAGATGACAAGCATGACAGCATTTTCAGTGCTTGCTTTACCACCAGCTTTTGTTTCCATGCATGTGGTTTTCCAGATCAGGAATAGGTATGTTTTCTTTTTTACTATAATACAGGGTGAAGACGTTGTTATTTCCCACGCAGTATAATAAACATAGAAAAGCAACTTGAAATGCTAATGCCATAAAAGAAAGTCTACAATTCACTGAAGAAATACAGATGATGCTTCATGAAACTGAATCTGAACAAAGTGTTCTAGTTTGATTCACTTGTAAATGTGCTCTTCAGCTAATTAATATAGTAAAAGCTCCATCCAGCTTGTCTGAAACAGAAAATCAACTTACCTTTGGGCTTGGGGATGACAAGTGAAAGGTCATACGGTTCACAGGAGAGGTATTTTGGTGCAAGGGAAAAAGATGACTGAGAGGAATTATAAAACAAAACCTCGAAGGACTCTGAACCACATATCAGTACGCGCACCAAAGGCACAGGCATCAGTAACTGGGACAGTGTTTTCAGTATATAGAATCTTATCTCACACTGCACAGTACAGAAAAGAGAAAAATTTTAAGAATATTCCAAACCATGCACAAAGCACAAAGTTACTATGCTTTTCCCTGATACCTTTTCCCGATTTCTTGTATAGCTGTAATTAGATACTGCATATTTCTAGTCATACAAACTCTTAACATTGGCACAACTACAGATAGGTAAGATTAATCGAATATCTGAACTGGTGGTTTTTTACAGAAAGGATATTTTTTCAGCATATACAGAGTAGCCAGTCTTGAAGCTCGAAAGTTGGCTCTGACAGATCGATAAACAGCTTTCCGGAGACCAATAAGATGCTGACTAGGATGCTGTCCAGCTTTATTAAATGGGCAAGCGGCACTGACCCTGTCAAGCAAACTTGAAAAGTAAAATGTGATACAACTGTACAGATGTCCTAAAGTATTTTTAAAAGACAGTACATCAGTTTTCATATTCCACTACTTACAAAACTTTTTCAAAATGGCTCAGTAAATACAGGAGCAAAAAAATTCCTTCACATGAAAGGTAAATTTAATCAAAAATTTAGATAAAAGTCTTGGATGCCTCATCAGAGGACCTGATTCTATACTCATGTGAGCCATGGCAAAACTTGTACGGACATCTATGTTCTCCAAAGTACTCAAAAAAAAAAATACACTAAAAGCAGGTGGGCCATAACATTTCCTCTGATACAAAACTATCACAAGCCCACTGTAAGCTTTTGGAGTTTTAACACAAAGATATTTAACACACACCTCTATATGCAAATTAAACTTTTTGCTCTATAAATCATTTTTGCAGAAAAAAGTGCTAATACATACCGTTATTTGTGCAAAACATTATTTTCTCTCAACTTTTTCCCTCCTGAATTTTAATGGCAGTACATATGAAAAAATAATATCCAGTTATCTCTATTCATATAGAGTCTGATTCCCAACTAAGGCTATGAGACTGAAAATAGCTTAGGCAGACATTTCATCCACTCTACTTGCTGCCACCATTTCTGCTAGAATCATTTCAGGAATGGACATGGTGTGGACAGCAGGACCGATGAATTGTTTGGGGAATGGGAGCCTGCTCCTGCTGTCACCTTTGCCGGGACAAGGTAAGGGTGTGACTTCGTGTCTTCAGTCACGAGAAAGAGACAAGCTTACAGGGAACCTGGAAAGACTGGGGTGGGCTGCTGCCTTGAAGACACTTTCAGTAGCCCACTTCCATCTGACTCAAGAGCTGACTAAGCCAGCAGACCTGACACTGCTGGAAATGTCGGTCCTACAGCACAAACTTAGCTTGACCATGCCGTGCACTGACTGGGAGGGAGAATAGCTTATGGCCTCCCACTGTCAACTAGGAAAAGCAAGGCAGCCCACCCAGTGAGCAAGGCTGGGCCTTTATCAGTATATTAGGTATGCTTAATGCAAAGGAGATTTATGCCAAACAGCAATATACTAAATATGAAGTTAAAATATCCTCATACTATATTAAGATATCATCATACCATATTAAAATACGAAAGTGATACTAAAATAGTTTACATAACATCTCATAGACTATTTTAAAATATATAAAGTAAAAACAAACCGTGTTAATTTCAGTTTCTAAAGCTAACAATATTAAACTGCTAGTTGTGCCACAGGTTTCACTTGGGGACACAGCATGTAATATAGTACATGCCAACCTCTAATACTTTCCTAGCTTTTTAAGATAACGGTTGCAAAAGTTTACGGATAAACTCTCACATCAGTTTGTAGACTCAGGTTCTGGGTGAATGTCAGAAGCAGGTCCAGAGAAGAAGAGTAAAACTATTCTACTGTCAAAAAGAGAAACCAATCTATGTTCTGCTACAGCAACGTAGGCATTTCCAGCTCCTTTGCAGAACAAATACTGCACAACTCATGCACTGTATGTAGTGCCAGTACTTAGCAAAACAATTTGTTTTGCTCCTGGGAAGGTTTGTTTCAGTGCTATTTATAAGATAAGTCTTTATTCCAGTAATGTTAAATTAATGTAATATGCCATAAATTTCTATGTGCCAGACATGCCACATCCCTACCTTCCTAATGTTCCATTTATCTTCTATTTATTGTAATTGGCCTTACAAAATGTTACCAGCTTTGTGTACAATATACAAAATAGCAAGAAGGAATCTTGCTATTTTACTAAAATACACACTAAAATACACAAATAGAAAGAATAAAGGCAAGGATGAATTTCTTCTTTCCTATTATTCCAAACCCATTTCACTTGTGAAGAACCATGACATATTTCTCCCTTAGGCTCACAAGCCAAATTTTAAATAGGCTCTCACTTTTAACAAACTTGTACAGTCAGACATTAATAAAATCCAATATGACAGCAGTTCTACAAAGACACTACATACCCCAATACATGCTTGTAGAGCCTGATTCTACTTTAAAACATACTAGGACAGCAGTATTTTGAAGAAAGCTACTTATCTCAGTGACAGACAAGGAAATAACTGCTTTCTGCTTATTACTGCAGCCTCTTATTACATATCTGTACAGTTTTCCTTTCGTCATGTGCAAGACGAGGGAGATACGTTCATTAGCCAGCGGAAATTCCAGGCGGCAACCTGTGATAGGGATTCACTTGTTTAATTGCAACAGAGCCAGAAATAGTGCCATTCTGCCTGAGCAGAGCGCTCTCCTGCCTTGGCTACACAATTTTTGTAATCCAAACTCCCCTGGTGAAAGCTCAGGCATCTTTGCGTGGCACAGCTTGTACCACACAGACATGCCCTGAACGACAACAGCAGCGTTAAACAGTTCTGAAGGCCAATCTGACATCAGGACAGTCAGTTGCCTTTGACAGCAACTAATGTAAAGGAGGCCAGAAAGGGTTCTTCGTTTCCTTTCTAAGTGGCTGCTGTGGTTTTTGGGGTGGGAGGGGAAGAGATGAAGGCAAAATGATGCTCTAATGGGTTAAACAATGGAGACCTGACCAAAATCTTGTGGAGAATAATTCAACATTTATAGAAACAGTGAAATATCAAATAACCAGGGACAAAGAGGATAGAATAAAGCAAAGCCATAGATCTTTTAAAGCATATATAAGTCAGGCTATGAGAACGCAGCACTGGATGGTGCAGTGGAGAGAAGAAACTGCTGTGGGATGCAGGCAGAGAGCTTTGGACCAAAGCTTACCTGGGCTTTTGATAAAAAGAGTTTAGTATAAGTACAACTAATCTATTTCTGGACTCAGTATATTTAGATGCCAGCTCAGGTATCTTTCCATTCATCACACGGTTTATGCAGAGTCCAGACCATGCAGGGCTAACAGCATACTAAAACAGCAGCATACATATCAACAAGCAGGGTACTCTGCTACCTGGTTGAAAACCCCCACAAAATTCCTTCAAGGGTGAAAAATGGTACAAGATGATACTCATTAACTTTTCAGGTGCCACCATTTCCAATGCCACATGACACACTCTGAACAAACATTAAGACTTTGACAAGGTTACTGCTGGAGAACATACTAAACTTTGTTCTGCTGAGGTTTACTGTAGCAAAAAACTGGAAGGAAAGAAGAAACAGCTACCTTTTTGGATCATACATGAAGTGTTATCTCACACAAAGAATTGCATGCCCTGCGTAGCAGCATCTCTTACATATATGTATGCAGAGAAGGGCACACTGGAGTTAGAACTTCCCCCAGACTACACCAGATCAAAACCTGTAGGGCACCGAATTCTTCATACTGGACAATTATTCCAAAGAGGAGGCTGGCACAGTCAGACTTCTCCCACTCCATCCAGACTCCCAAATCTCTTGAAAAGCTTGCCAGAGTTTTAAATAAAGGGACTATTAGATCAAGCATCAGCTTATAGACAGTCTGGTTTTTGTTAATCTGTTATCTAAGATATGCTGTAAAAGAACAAGGAACTAGCCATTTAGACATTGACCACAAGTTCATTTGCTTAAACTTAGGAAAAAATCCAAATATTTTTCTCATCTGTAATTTGGACAAGCCCTAACAATAATTTCTTTTAAGAATCTGTTTGCAAAGATAAGAATGACTATTGCTTAACTATATGCTTCCTCAGCAAAAAAAACATAGCTAGGCAGTCCTAAGACATGCTTACACATTCCAAAGGGAGAATAACACATTTCTTCAGCGAAGTGTAATGAAGGTATCTCGAGCTAGAAAATTAATTCAAAATGTGAAGTCTACAGTTTCCAGCTTGCATGTAACAACATGTGCTTGAGAGCAGAAGAGTTGATCTGGCATGAACGAACCTCTTGGTGCACACAGGGGAATTGTTACTGTTTTCAGAAAGAAGCCAACTGGATTTTAGTTACTGGCATTTCTCACCTCCTTTAACCTTAAGTCTAACAGGCTCAGGTATTTTTCTAGCAATAGCTTGTTTCAAGGGAAAGGGACACCTGGCAGTGAGAATGCACACAAGTGGGCCTGTTGCCTTGAAGATCAGTGCACACACTGAGCACGTCCTGGTGTCCTTTTACACAGCAAATAAGCAAACAGTAGCCAATTAGCTGCAAGAGCCAAGTAACTAGGAAAACTCTCCTATCCTTTAAGTGCACAGAGGCAAATTCAGCAGCAAACAATTTAAGGTTCTAAACATCTCAACAATTGTACGCAAGAAAAATAAGCGTTTGAAACTTTTTTAAGGGGGGAAATGACCGTTGATGGTCTCTTCTGATTACTGTGTTCTCATTACTTCAGACTCTTATTTGTTAAATAAAAATGGTTTTCATCTTGTATACTAAAATAAGAATTATTACTTACAGGTCAGTTACACCGATTTGGTAACATAAGATACTAAAAAACCCAGCTCCTGAAAATGGTTAACTAAACTGGTTCAGAGTCCATTTCACTCATTTATTTCACTGACAGCATTGGAGAAGATTTTGAAAAGGCTTAGTTGCCCAGTTCAAAGAATTTGGGGAGACTTAAAACTCTGCATCCTGAAGGAGAATTAACACCTAGTTGTTACGATTCATATTTCTATGCTGACAAACATAACTATGGTAATTATACTGTTCTACGTAAGTGAAAAACTTTAAGTATTATGTTTCTCAGTAATTCTACTCACTAGGGAAACAGTGTAATGGGACTATTTTAGAAGACATCTGGTTTGAATGGATCTGTGTATTAAATAAAGTGAAATATAGACTCACAGGGTAAATCCTCTGGAAATTACTTCAGTCTCTTGAATGAGTCGCAGAGCTTTTCTCACAAGATTAGTAAAAGCTCGGCTATTTGCCACTGTTTCTTCCAGCTGAAGGCAGTATTTTCGCAGGGACATTTGCAACTTGGCTGTCCTCCATGTGCCCCACACTCGTAAGACGGCATAGACGAGCAGAACTAGTCCCCACAGTGGCCAAGATGATTCCTTCCACCATGAAGGAAGCATAAGCAGTCCACTTACAAAGGCAAGCGACAGTGAGACATCCCTGCAAACAGAGAAAGGAGCATCATCTGCAGATTCCTGAGGTTAAACAAGTGGGAAAATCATCAAGTACTGGATTACAACATTTGAGATTTTATTATGAGGCTTTTATGCAGGTTCTGAAGGTAGCTGTAAATACCAAAAACAACTCCTGCGTGGCAGATTTAGATGTACAGATGCATGATATTATTGGTCAGTACAAATTATATTACGGTTTTGGGGTTTTTTTTTTTGAATGACACAAGTGAAAGAATGATGTACCATTTTGACAGGTCAGTTTCTCTTACACACATGACTTAAAAAAAAAAAAGAAGCGACTACTCAGCATTTTAAGTAAGGGTGGATAGAAACTGGAATATCTGTATTTCCAGGTTCAAGAGGACAGTAGCAAAGGGCATGTTTCTTCTGGGTAATGAAATCCTCAAGTAATGACAGATTTATTTTTTCCAGATTCTGACTCATTTAATTTGGACACCAGTATATCACTAGTTTTTAAACACTTTTTAAGAAAGACAGCTTCAAGAATAATTTTAAATAATTTGCCAGCTTTTAAAAATGCTGAAAGAACAAGAGTCATTGGTATAGCATATCAACTATTTCTCAAGGGCATTTTTAAAACTTCATAAAACTGTTATTTTCATTTAGAAAGATTCAACAAAAATAGGTAACTGCTAGAAAATAAACTGTGTTTTATATATAGTATTATAACTGCAATTTTGTAGTATTATAACTGCAATTTTGTAAAATTATAATTATTACAGTCTTTGCAAAAATGGATGGGATATGGGCTTCAAGGAGCATTTTTTAGCTTTTTTTTTATAGAAAAATCTTCATTTTTTTCACCCCTTAAAGCCGTGTATCCTATATATTTGGTCTTGAAAATATTCACAAGGAATATTTCCCCATTTCCAAATCAAAATATGACTGCTAGGCTTCTAGTTTGTGGACAGTTTTGTAGTCATATTTCGATAAGCTTTACAAGAGTTAACTCTTCACTGCTACTCATAGGTTTCAGTAAAGGTCCAGGGTTAAAACATTCCAGAGATGGAATTAACTTTAAGAAGGACAGACAGAGTCTTAGGAGAAAAATGCTATAAACAAGATCTTCTCTAGGCAAGAGAGAACTGTTCATTTGTATGGCATTCATATCTTTCTATAACTTCCTTGGTACATTTGAAAAAAATCATAAAAATAAAGGACCGGAAGGGATTTAACAGATCAGTTGGTCTATTTTCAGCTTTGAGACAGATTCCAGTTAATCTAGACCATCACTGACAAACTGAAGAAGAAAATGAAGATTCCATATCCCACTTAGTTAGCTATTCCAGTGCTTAACTGTCCTTACTGTGCAGAAGATTTCCCCCAACTCCAACGTAAATCATTGGCAAATTAAGCCAATTATTTTTCCTCATATCCTTCCTTTTCGCCACAGCACGGACAATGACGGATCACCACCCTCTTATTAATTACCTTCTGCACATCATAAGACAGTTCTGTCCCTTCCTTAGCCTTTTGGCTGAACAATCCTAGCTCCCTCAAACTTTCCCAAAAGACTACAATTTCTAAATGCCTTATTCTTGTTGCTCTGCTTGGCCTCTCTGTAAACTACCCAAGCCTCTCAGTGTGTGGCATCCAAAAACAGTTGCTCTAGTCTGGCACAAGACTTAGGGAAGCAGACAGAATAGTATAATGCTGTGTTTTGCATATAACAAGGATTCCAGGATGAGATCTGCCATTTTCGGAATAATTTCCTGACTTAATCAATTTATACTCTACTATAATGGGCAGATCCTTTTCTGAAGTAGTACTGTCTACCCAATTATTCCCCACTTTGTGTTTGTTAATTTAATTCTTCCTTCTGAAGTACAGCACTACACGCTTGCCTTCATTGACTTTCCTATCGATTTCAAGATAGCTCTCCAGTTTGTCATGATCCTTCCGAACTCCTACCCTGTCTGCTAAAAGACTTGCAAACTTGGTGTCATCGGTAAACTGAGTGATATTCACAAATTTTGTAAGCGTACTTTGCTACCCAAGCAGTTAATAAAACAATGAATAGTGCTAGGACCAGGACAAACCAAACCACTGAAGAAATCTGATTGAAATGCTCTCCTATTTGACAGTAAGCATCAATAATGACACTTTATATCTTAAATCATTTTTAACCTGTTTTGGCTTTATAATAATTCCATCTATTTACCTAGCACCGGACTGTGTTAGGAGATATCACACCTATTGATTCCTGCCTGTTCCTGAGCAAGTCACTCCGTCAGACCACCCATCACCCTTCTTACTTCTCAAATACAGGAAGCAGTTGTTTAGACAGTGGTGCAGCAAAATCCTTCAGCATTTTAGGGTGAATTTCACTAGCCTCTGCTAACTTAAATGTGTCTTATTTAAATGTTTAGTCTGTTCTGGTATTTTATACCTGTGAAAATTAATTGCCCCATTCACAATTAACATGTCTTATAAAGGCCACAGCAAAGAAGAGGCTGAATATTTAAATATTTGAACCACTGTTATTTACTCTTCTTCTTCACATAGTATTATGAACACTAGTCCTCATATTCCTATGCAATCGCTTTCATACAAATTCCTGTGCAGAGAAGAAAAAAGTCTAATAAGCTCTGCTCAGTGACATTAAGAGGACACAGAGACAGCAAGACTGATACCTGAAAATTCTGCCTCTCTTCTTCTTTATTAAAGGTGCTAGGTTGTTAGTGCTACCTTAGCAAAGTCCATTTGATTATTTTAGCAGTCTCTTAGTTATATAAATAAAGTATTTTAAAAAGAGTGATTTGAGATAGGTGGCAGTTTCTTAGTTAAATGGACAGGCAAATAACAGGACAGGTTTCTCCCCATTACTCAGAATCAAATCAAAAATGGCTGCTTCCCAAAATAACTTCCTTTATTTTTATACCTTCAGACCTCCTCCTGTATTCCAGAGCAAGAAAAGCAAAATCTCTTCTCTTTTTCACATTGCATCAGTTAAACTCTTCTGTACCAATATTTACATTTCCTACCAACCTTTCTATTCTAGTGTTCCAATCCTGAGACAATAATTCAGACATAGGTGTGATTAACTGTTAGGAGATCCGTAGATAAATCTTGCAACAAAAGCACAGATGGTAAACCCCTTTTATGCTACTATATATACTATTATACTACATCATATACTATTAGAGTATGTATGAGAGTGTGTGTGTGTAGGATATGTAGGTACTCAAATCACACACACACTTGTCACTAACATCACACAAATACATTAAAATGGAGTGTGGAAGACAATCACTACCCAGGAGGGGATTAAACTGAGACCGCCATTTACTCAGAGAACTAAAAGAAGATCACTTAGCAAATTATTAAACAATGTTAACTAATTTAGTACAAATTCAGTCAGGCACTTTTCAACTCAGCAATGGAATATCCACTTCCAAATCACCACTGTATAGCTTCTGAAATTAAATCAGCCATGTTACTTTTTCCAGACAGCATGTAATAGGGTTTGTAAGTATCTATTTATGCTCATGTAGCTACCTCAGATTAAAACCTACTCTTTCAATACAATGTCCAAGGAAAAAAAACATATTTCTCCAAAATTTAGGACTAATGGACTAAAATGAAATCAAGACTCAGAGACTTTAGACAAAAAAAACCCAGTTACTTTCTTGTTGCATTTTATACCAAGAACACAATAATTTTTCTTGCTTCTCAGTGAATATAGTCATACGCATTTTATGTACAATACCAAATATTAGGAGTTGCTAGGGAGCGTAGTGTTGGAAGCTGTCCATTTTCCTGTTGCTTGCACTGCCCTGCAGACAGGATACTGGGGTCAAGCAACTCAATCAGTTCCACATCCTCCTGCAGCAGAACTTCCTGCTGCAGGATGGTACGGAGCGTGTCAAATCGAAATCCAACATCCTTAACACAAATGGACAAGAGAAAAACAGGCATTGGTAGAGAATATGCACGTTCTTAAAATTAAGTTATTAGAGCAAAGAAAACACCCAGACCTTCTATGCTTCACTGACAACTGTCTCTTGCAGAAGATTCCAGGGGTATTTCAGTTACACCACAACCAGCTACCTCATTTTTTTCTAAACATGCTTAACTTTAAAAACTGCTGTACTGCCTACCAGTCCAGTCTTGCAAGGTGCATCGCACTGACCCTGTGATCTGACCTAGATAACATCAGCATCTGGAAACATGCTACAAATTATGCCAAGCTATCTGCACAGGCATCAGAGAGGTACTGTATCTATTAGAAGATCTGTAATAAAACTACAATCATGTTTTCTTTTTAGCATTTGTCATTAGCAAACTAAAAAAAAAAAAAAAAGAGGGAAAGAGAGATATTACAAATTAGTCAACAAAAAGTCAGCTGCAGACTATTCAATAACAGTGGGGTCAATAAGCCGGACTCAAGTTCCCCACAAGGCAGTGAAGTTCTCTCCTGCACGATTCTGTGACCTTTCCCAAGGGAACTTGATTCCAAACATGAAATACCATGGGACCCTGGAGACCTCACACTTGCAAACTCAAGACAAACTTCAGGGAGTTACTCATGGATTCGATGTCGTCATAGGCATTTGCTATTTTTTCCCTATAGCTACAGCTTTTCAAGACAAATACACAGCTCCTGAACACAAACATATTAGAGAAGACCTCTGAAATTTTAATTTGCATACTGCGCCAAACTGTAATTAGAAATCACTTCAAGTTAAGAATATCGTAACACAAAACCCAACAAACACTGAACATGTGCATCTTTGTGTCTAGCTAGGTTATGGGAGGGAAAGGAGAATGTTTCTATAAAATGGCTCCCTCTGATAGAAGCTGTTAACAGAAGTTTGAAATTTCACAGTACAAAATCCTTTTAGTTCTGTCATTGACAGAATAAGATTACTTATAAAAGAGTAAGCTAGCTAGTCCAAAATCTAATTCCATACATTCATGTCACTCTAGATAACTTGCATTCCATATTTACTGAAAAAGATTTGTTTCAGAACTGTGTTCAAGAGGAAACTCAGCCCTCCTCCAACATATCCTGTGTCACTTCAGTACACTACTGTAGCGTGTAGCAGGAGAAACATGTTTTCCATACTCTTTGTTTGTCTCATCCTCTCAAGAAAGTAAGGCTAAAAAAGCTGAGAAGATGATACCTTTGGTTAAAAGGGGAAGAGGGAGCAAGAAAAAAAGACAACCAAAGTTCAGTACTGAGGAGATTCAGAGGAGATTTTGTCCTCTTAAGATAAGGGTGAAGGATTAGCAATTAGACTTGGCAGATCTCTTGGAGAAATGGAAACCCCTAATGTCTCATGTTGTTCGACTTTTTTTTTTTTTTGAAGCTACACTGGAACACATCATTCTTATATTACAGTAGAAAAAGGCCAAACTTCTAGCTCTTTAGATTCTTGGACACTCTGACTAACATGACATATCTAAATGAAAATGATACACAAAACATGTTTTGTCCCTGCTTTGTATATCTGGGCTAGCCAGATGCTGTCTCCAAGAGAAGCAAATACGGACTCTAGTTTCTCTGCATTTATGTATGTGCACCATGTATCAAATTTTGCAAAGACTCACAAAGCTTGAGGCCCACAGGGAAATCCTTCAGTGAAAGAGCATCCTGATTTGGAATTGGACCATCTATGTACGATCTGACATAGTCTAAGATAAAGGTGTACCTGCATGCTTTTACACTGTAACTATTGCAAACAAGACTAGGAACCAGAAGCAGTTGGGTGCAAGTTTAGGAGAACTCAGACTAGCCTAGGCTAGAGTCTGAATTGGCTAGAAAGTGGGTCTGTAGAGAACAGGCGTAAAGGCAGCATAAAACTATTTTTAACTACCTGGGGTAGAACTATCACCCTTTGTGTCTACCCCACACAGACAGACTTGAGCCCTAAAGGTTCCTGTAGGTTCTAGGAGTAGGAGAACAAAACTTCTGGCAAAGCAGGTGGACATCCAAATCTAGTTCTGAACTGCTGTGAGAGTGTGGATAGGTAATACAGAGAACTGTTCTTGCCTCTCCCGATAGTCAAATCGCAATGACATTATCTGCTGTTAATGCATAACTGTTCTGAAGCATTATAATGGAGATGTCTTAGTTGGGTTTTCACTAATGCTTTTCCCAAATGCAAAAGCACTGTGGAGAGCCATGCAGAAACACATATGCCAGGTTGGGTTATGGGGTAGAACAGCTACAAAAGCACGGCGCTCTGCCTGAGCTAACAAGCTGAAATAGATGGTGAAGCAATATTCAGATGAAGCTCTAGAGCCTTCTGTCTTGAGCTGTGTCTGCAAGGTACTGGAAGGACTGCAACATATGGCCTTAATGGCTCAGGGTCTCTGCACTGCCTTCCACTGCATGGTGTGGTTACAGTGCATATTAACTCTTTTCAGCTTTCAAGAATTTCTTTAATTTCTCACAATCTCTTCCACATTTTGAACATCTTTAAGCTGGCTACTGATATTTTTCCCTTTTTCTGTGACCAATTTGCCTGGCACAGTTTTCCAAAATCTACAGTACCTCTGAAAACCAAGTCAATTATGTTATCTGAAAAATAAGTAAACCTCTTAGAACCCAAACCAGCAAATATGGACCAAGGAAGTGCTCTGAGGATGAGGTACAGAGCAGAGGAAGGTTTGTGGATTATAAAAGGAAATTTAAAAAAAAAAACAAAACACTTACCAGTCGGTGAAGTATGTCATCGTTTTTCTTATACTGTGGAAAAGGAAACCAACTTCTAAAGAACTCAGCTAGTTTTGACAGGATGCCTTGCTGAAGGGAACAAAAATTACTCTGATTAAAAAAGAAAGAAAATAAATAAATAAAAACTAAACAATTCCTTTATTTATTCATTTGCTTCTCTTGTTAACTCAAAGACACAAGTACCTGTAAGGAAGTTTCACTTACTCTATCTGGCCTAACTTCAGAGTATGCTAAGGCAACATCTGCTTCTGGTCAATTTGCCTGTACATGACAATGTGAAATAAAACTTTCATTAACCCCACCTATTCAAAGTGTAATCGACTGTTAAGCTGCACAGTTAAATACAGTTAGGATTAGTCTGATCTCAGGTTGGCAACTGCTGTACAAACATGAAAGATTCTTTCTTGCCTTGAGGATAAAAAAAGCAGTGAAGTTAAATGGCTGACAGAGACCAAAGAGAAGCAAAAGACCAGGTGAGGAACCATCTCTCCCTTTAAGACTGCCACAGCTTGAGGTAAGACTCTGGAGGACTAGCCAACAGAGGCAGGGAAGAGTGATCACAAGAACAGAAATTGCCCCCAAAACACCCTGTCACATAAGCATTTGCTATGAGGTACTTTCCTCTCCATGCTGTTTCTAATGTAACCTAAAACCAGACTTTCATTTGAGCTGTACACGTAACTTTGAAAATTACTAATTAAGAGGGACTCTCTCTGTAATCACACATTTTACTCAAGTACCTTCCTAAAATACAATGCATGAAAGATGATAATTAAATGCATGCATGATGTTGCTTCACACTGCAGCCATTTAGTGATAAAACCCAAAAATTTTGACACACACTGTATATCTACTTTTCTCAGACCGAGCTAACAGGAAGTATTTTTCAGAATATTTACTTACATGTATTTCATGAATTCTGAGGCCCTATCTCTTAATCTTCAAACTGCCCACAGGCAATACAACTGATTGAAATGCATACCAAACAACTGAATTGCGCAACACTTAGGTTTTCTGGCATATTGTTTCAAAAAACAGATTACAATAATTTAACTTATAAGGGTGTCTGCATTAAATAAACTTCTTCCTTTTTTCTCTTTTTTTAAGAAAGAGAAGTATTAAAAATGAAAGCTACCACATATAGCTGTAGAGTCACTCTTCCCCAGAGGAAGTGACAACAAGGTTTTGAACTCTGCAATGCCAGGTACAAACCTTTTCCAATATAAGCTACAGAAATGCTTCCAGGGCAGCTGTGTGGGAAGAACAATATAGAGTTCTTCATCAGGGCTCCAGCTATGAGCTTGGATATAGAAGAACGAGACCGAGCATCAGAATTATTGAGCTCTGTGCTTAGCCCTGTGATTAGTGTCACAGCAGGGACTGGAGGTAGAACAGTCCAAACCACCTGTTTGACGTCCCTTTGGACAGCAGTATGACAGAAGTTTGATGCAGCAAGCCAGGGCAGAATGGCTTTGAATAACATGAGAAACTGGCATCCTAAAGCTTTTTTGCTTCGCAGAACAATTTTTGAAATAACCCGTTTAGGTAATCTAACTCAAGTTTTTCTTTGCATGTGCCTCATCTTTTTATGTACAGTTAGAATTACACACCTATGCCAAAAGGAAGTATTTTTAGGTTAGTGGAGAGACAAACCAATACTACAGGTTTCATAATGATAGTTCTTCTGGACATGCAGCTATCATCACAGCTTATTAAGAGGAGCTATCCCAGCAATCAACACTTCTTAGACTGTGGAATAAACCCAAGGGAGGATTTGAAATGTGTTAGAGAACATACTTTCAAGAGAAGTCCTGGACAAGGTATCACTAAACTAGAAGGCTTGTTCAAGTACTAATTTCTATCATTACTATTAGTAAGGATAGGAAGAAGACGGAGTGCTGCTAAAAGCAGGATTCTCCCCCATTGTGTGAACAAAGATTTTGATGTTGCTCAGAGGCACTGGTGTAAGTCTGAAGAGGAAGAAAAGAGCATCACAAACTGCAGCACTAGATTATCTTCCAAGGCAGAGTTTCCTGTAAAGTGGTGCAAAATAAAACAAAATGTTCCCATTACAATTTGTAGAAAAATTGATATGAAATAAACAAAGGTCCGTGCCCTACATTTGAGTGACAAACGGACACTTCATTCAGAAGTACTTTTCCTAGTATTTTGGAAGTGGATTTCAGAAATGGAGCCTAACATTTTCAATTGCTTAGCCATCTGAAGTTCTTAGGTTTTTCTCACAAGCATTTAAATCTATACCACACATGGTTTTAAACTGCTACCAGCTAATTAAATAAGCCCATTGGAACTACTGAAAAAAAAAACAAAAACAGACAGACAGATTAATGTGCTATGCAAGTAATCTTTTGGTTTATATTTCACGTTTTGGTTTAAAAATAAAAATCTGAGCTTGCATAAACACTCAACAGGCATGCCAGAGCTTGAAAACACAAAGCAACAAAGCAAGACAACCCACTGTCTTGGGCTGTGACCCAGTAGAGTCCAGTAACACATTGAATTATTCAGCTACTTGGAAGAGTGTCTCACAGCCTGTGTTCCCATTGGGAGTGTTACTGACAAGTAAAACAACTTTCATCACTGCACAAGTCAGGTCATGTTGCTGATGCTTCTGGAGTATTCATTTTACGACTTTAGAACACAGGTCAGGCAAATAAGCTCTCTGTAAACTGAATAATAAAGGCATACACCTCCTAATATTTAAAAAAAAATAGCATAAGTGCCTATAGCTCAGGACCTGCACATTTTAAGTATATTCATTTGAATCTAAAATAAAATACTTATGAACATTTCTCTTTTGTACAGGATGAACTTGAAATGGCAAACTAGCAGATATCTAAAATATCATCATGTGCATGGCACCTTTCAACTCTGTGCACTTCAGAAACAAGACAATATTAAATAGCTCCCAGCATTAAGTGGGTGGGAGCCCTAGACGAAGGCAAAGAAATGGTCCCTCTGCCTCTCCACACCAGGTCACCCGCACAACTACTGAGGGATAACCCCAACAGCAACCCTCAGTAGCTGCCTGCAGCACCAGCCCTGATCTAGTGATTAAATATTATCACATCTAAGGTGGGATAAGGTGCGACACTATAATCAATCAAAACTTTCAGATATGCACAGCAGTGTAGGAAAATGAGTGAAAAAAGGAAAAATGTAAATGGAAAGAAATAAACGCCTTAACGATTAAGCAGAATTACTCAATTAGGTTTTAATTCCAGAAAACAGGCCTAGGAACTCTTGCAAACAGTGCTTCTGAACATCAAGTGATCGTAAGATCAGAAGTTAAGCTGCAACATTCTCCAAAGATTGGTAGAGCCATGAACACTGTACCTATAATTACCACGCTCGATCATAGCTCTATATTGCCTCAGAAAGAAGGGTGGCATTTCATCAGCCTTCAGAACACAATCTTGAAGCACTTTTACAGTTTTTCATCTCAATGTCCATTAAGAGCATGCTCTGATTACAAAAAAACCCTGCTAAAGGTGTGCTTGAAGCTCAGTATATGCCTGTATCTTTCACTAAACCTGAACCATACACTCTGCTTGGCAGGATAGCAGGACACAGCAGCAAAGTTTGTATCAGTCACTAGGATCCAGAATTGTTTTCCCAGTCCTTGAAGTCCAAACAAGATCCTTGCCTTGCCAAAGTCTTACTACATCTCACAAGATTATATCTGAACAGAGTTCCTCCTTGATTGAATACAAGAGGAGAAAACAATTGCAGCTCTTTTTAAGAGACACAGGAATACTACACATTTTCTAATATGAGTTTTCTACTACCAGTCAGCTGACAGCCTGGGGGGGGGAGGGGAACCCTTATCTCTTTAGGAACACATTTGTCTCTTTTTCCAGTCAGAAAGATTCCTGCATCCAGCGGGACAGACACACAGTAGGAGGAAAAAAAAATGAATAGAATACTCTCACTAGAGAGCTAATCGCCTTCTGAAGAAAAGAATATCATTTTGGATGCCAGTGTTTGGGATCTCGTAGAAAATTTGGAGTGGTAAATGGACCATGATAAGCTGAGAAAGCCAAAACTTCCATTGTATCTGCTGCTGGTCTTAATTGCATTTAACAGTAAAATATCTTAAGTGTTTAAGGCATTTGTAAATTTACTCTTCAGAACATAAAGAAAATAATACATACATACTAGGCATGACTCAGCATGGAATATTCTTCTACTCCTTGTGATTATGTTATTTGCATTACACTAAACCTCAGCCAACATCATATTATATTAGACATGTGGGTAGGTACATACTCAGAACTCAGAAACCATCTGTCTCCCAGACATTTTATAATTTCTGTAGATTAGGCCAGCAAAAGGTGAGAGAAGGGAAGTGATAATGGTCTCAATTAAAAATGAGGAAATGATTGGATGGGAAATTAAATGTCTTGCCTCTACGTCATACAGAAGTTGCAACAGAGCCTCAGATTCTCCTTAATCCAATCTACTACAAAGGTATGGCCAGCTGCCTCTCCCTCATTTCCTTTCCTTTTGAGGCACTCTACCAAAATGGGACACAGAAACAGAAATCAAAGGACAAAACCAGACTTTCTGACATTAGAACACAAAAGAAAAGTTTTAATGTTCCCAAACTAATACTAGAACAAAGATGGAAGAATCTATGACATTTTTCAGCTCCAAATTACACAGAGGTTTCCTTTTTTCCTACGTATTCTTGTCTAGACTGAGGTGAGACAGCATGAATGTCATCCTACTATTTGTAAGAAATGGACAACCCATTTTCACACACCCTCTGCCTTCAAGTTACATGGAAAATCAGGATGAATTACTTGTACAGCTGACACAAAACCAGAGGTCTTGCTCCCAACACAATGAAATTAAGAGTAAAATGCTTGAGGGGAAGGGAGGGAAAAAAGTACTTGAGGCTTTTAAAAGCAGTATATCTTAATTCTTTTAAGGTTCTTAAGTCCATAGCACTTTTGTATTAAATTCCATGGAAATTATATACATGTTACACAGCATCATACTGTTTTACTGACTTCCACAAAAGTGAATATGCAAAATAAAGCAATAGGGCTAAAAAGCTAAAGTCCATGCATTTCTTCACAATAATGAAGAGACAATCAGCCAATCAAATACGTCACCTTGCTTTTCAATTAACAGTGGTTTAATTAAAGTCTCCCTGCACTAAGCCAAAATAGGTATCTTCAATGCAAATGTATCACAAACCTGCCAATAGCTTGAACGGGGAAATATAATTTCAGCTGGTTTCTTGAGGGTTGTGGTGAGCGCCATTTGACAATTCTGTTAAGTAAAGGTAGTGGACCTAATATTTTCATAAATCCTTTTCAAGTTATTTGAACTTAAAGTATAATAAATCCTAAATTACATTCGGCCTTGCCTTGTGACCCCAACAGAAGCCAGCAGTTATTACTACTAATGTAACAGCTACTCGCATCAACAGTAACTAGAAATCAATTTATGTACTAAATTAAAAAAAAAAATCTTACATGAGAGAAACCAGCTGATGAAGCATAGAAACCCTGCAAGAATCACGTCTTTTCCTCCCAGAGTTAATCTGTTTCTTGGCCTCACAAACCCTGCAGCATATGAGACTGGAGTTCTGTATGAAGCTCCTGGGATATTCTTTCTACATGACTGCTGAACTTTTTGAAAAATTGTAATTCTGCAAGAGCAGGGCTGAATACAGAACATACCATTATAAAATTCAGGAATTCTTATTACAGTGTGGTTATTTTTTAAACAGCAGCACCACAGATTCTGTCTATTCCATGGGTGATATTCACTTAGTGATAGTCACAGGCCTGCTCAATTTACATGCACCCTGTCTGTATCTTATCTACATGGTCAGCTTTGAGAGGAAATCAGGGCATGAAGGCAAGGACGGAGATATGTTACACTTCCACGGGACTGTAAGTTCCAGCAATTGTGGGTCAGGGCTGTGAAGCAAAGTGCCCAATGCACCTGCCCCATCAGATGAGCACAAACAAACTATGACTGATCTATCCATGCAGAAATACTCCAACAGGACCAAAGACCACCACAAAACATTTCACATTTTATTACCCTGTCTTTTCAAATGTGGTAATGAATGTGTGAGGAAGCTCATATAGTCTAAACAGAGAGTGGCTAAAATGGACAGCACTATATGAAAATGTGACATACTAACACTTCTCAGAATACTGCTGGATGAATAAGACTCATACGACAACTTCTAAATTTCCACTTCAAAGACTGTGTACATCAGTCCTTGTATGTATACCATACTACTAAAAAAATTTCAAGAACCACACATTCTTCTCCCAGATCAGAGAAAAAAAATAAGACTGATATTCTCCACATCAATTCATACACTTCCAAATTCTGCCCCACCTAAGACCCTACACAGAATAGAACAGACTGCCTTGAATACCAGAACAGACTATTGTCTTCAAGGACAAGACATCCCTGAGAAAAAATCTGTATGATTTAAAACAAGGGAGGAGCAAGAGGGACACACATAAAACTGAATTTTTTTTGGTCAAAATAAAGCCTATTGTGACTATTAGCCACTAAAGCCTGTGACTATTCCAAGACTAATTCCTTGAAACCTCTTGAGGACAAAGTATATTGGGTATACATCAAGATGGCACTATTTAAGTAAAGATCCTAATAGAAGTAGACATCAGTCAGCTCACCCCACTTGCCATATGATCCCCCACCCACCGCATCCAGAGAGTCTTCCTGCTGGAGAACTCAATGGCCATTCATACCATTTCACCTAATTTGGGGAAGAAATAGGATGCTTTCCACAGTTCGCTGCCAGCTAATTGGGAGAGTAGGAGGTAGTGGAACAGGAGCAGGGAAGCAGCAGCGGTTATAAATGAGAGGAAGGGGGTGGTGAAACACTGGTTTGAAAGTGGCAGAAGAGGTATAAAGCAGGAATGAACGTAAGGAAAACTGAGCTCTAGAAGAAGGTTAAAAGCCACAGTGGGCAAGAATCAGATGACCTAAGGTGCACAAAGATGGAAGCTGCAGCAGGTGGTGGGAAGAAAGAAATGATAATTTTTCAGAGGCAACAAGTCAATCCATGAACGCTTGTTTTAGGTTCTTACCTGTGAGGTTCTGGGCCCCCCCCCACAGCCTGCAGTGGCCTGGACAGAGAAGTCTGCATGAAAGCCTCTTTTTCCTTCCTGGCTTAGCACATAGCTGGAGCATGTCCACTGAAAACAGAACTCTCCACTGTGGAAGAGAAAGAGGTAGGCAGAAAATAACTGCTCTTTGCATGCTCCATCTAGGTGCTAAGGAGAAGACAGATTGACTACTGAATTTTCAATATATTTGTCATTTTTAGGATCAGCAAAGAGATTCCTGCATCAGCTAGCTCAGAAGAAGAATTTCCTGGCCCACACTGCAGCTCCTCATGTGAGTCACACGGCCTATACACTGTTAATAGCAGTAAATTACCATTTATTTTTAATAAGGAAAACAAAAAATGTGTAGTTCAAAGTACATGTTAAATAGGCAAACTAATGCTGTAAGAACTCCTTTTTTTTTTTTTTTTTAGAATTTCTTAAACTCCAGGCTCTTAATTCTCAAGCATAATTTTAATACTAAAATATCAAAAGAAAAATCCACAAGCCTATATTTAAAAAGAAAGAGAAATAGTCTGAGCTAATCAGTTGATGATGCTCATCAGCCGCTACTGTTATAACATTTCCATAACCTAAGCACAGTTCTACTATCTCATTCTACTATCTCAGTCAGATGGGTCATTTATTTATACTTCCTAGAAATCCTCTTTCTTAAAATGTTTTGTCACAAAGTAAGTGGTATTTAGCAACTGAATGCCTGAGAAGGGCTGGGAACTATAAATATTTTGTTCCACAAAATTACAGGTTTTTTTCACAGAATGCCATGCTAAGATGACAGCATCCAGTAAATAATATTATTTTCCACCCCTTACAAATTCAATATCAAAACCTCTTGCTGTTGGAGCTTACATAAATGCAAAGAAATATTTCAGACTATACTGGCAGACCATGTTTCCAAATACATTAACAGACAAGATATGGCAACCGCTATTGTTAACTTTTTGTATAGTAACACTTTAATCTTTATCCTCTCTGATTTTTCCTGTTTGTGAAATGATGCAGTTATCTTTTGAGAAGATAAATGCATGGCAGTGGGACAACGCTCACTTTCTGGGCAGCATGAGCAGTCCATTCCTGTTGGCCTCCCTTTGCTGCACATTGCTCTGCCTTCTGTGACACAGCTGAACATACTTCAAAATCGGTGTGTCCCAAATCCTGCAGATACTGGTAGAGTGGGGAATTCTGAAAGAGAGTTAAAAAAGAAAATGAAAAAAAACAAAGGTGAAGGACATTCCCTATTCCCCAGAAAGCACAACTATGACTACAGCATGCAGAACCACAGTCAAACTACACAATCACCAGTGAAGTATCCGATAGCAAGAAAACAACACAGTAACAGCAAAGAAGCCAAACTTTTGCTTTAAGTATGTCTCCTCAGTTTCCTCCTGACGATAACAAAACATGGTGCAACGAGCCAATTTAGAAGACAACATGATGGGAAATAAGCATGCCGCCAGTTAACTTTTCCTACAGTAGTATTTTCTCTAGGTGACCTGATGGAACTGGTTCTTTAGCTTATAACTTACATGTATTCAATAAATAAACTATGTATTTGGTACCAGTTTCTAAAAGTTTACAAACACCTGAACAGTTTGTACTTTTTCTACTGAAACAAACCTCAAAACTAGAGCACTTTCAAATTTGAATAAACAAAGCCTCAGTGTAACCCGATTATGTACCTACAGTGTTTTACAGAAATGAAAAAACAAATTAGGAAATGGCTACTGCTGTCTCTGAGGTTGGTGTTAGCATTTCTGGCAACAGAGTATCACAATTATTTAAAAACTACTTTTTTAAGCTGTTGGCAAAGCTACTACTTTATGAAAAGTCCTTTATTAAAACTTATTAGAGAAAGCATGGAATTGTGATCACAAGGGAGTGGGTTTTTACATTTTTAGATATTTACCTATTTAAACGTTCAAATTTTCTTGTTTCATCTATATCAGGTATTTAAGATTTACTTAACCGTTATTAATTTGTTTACATTCACATACATGGCAACACCATGGAAAGGATATTTTTGGTGTCTCTAGTTCTGCTCAGGGGACCTGTGGAGACTTCTCTTTTAAGAAAACCTCTCAGCAACCAGTCTTAAATAGTGTAGGTAGTTAGGGATTCATTTTTACCTCTAAAAAACTTTTTCAATAACCCACATTACAGTATACAAACACCAATGAACTGTATAGGAAGAACAGAGCACAACATTTTGGGAAATGCAACATACCATCAAGTGAGATAACAAAAATACTGTAAGTAAAAACTAAAACCTTTCCAGTAAAAAGTGCACAGTTGTAGAAGTTAGACCTCACAAGCAGAGGTCTGCAGAAACAATCACCATTGGTGCATCAACTAGGAACTGTTATGTTAACTATCAGAAACTGCTGCTGGTGCAAGCTGCAAAAAACAAGATATAGCTACCATGATTGCATAAGAACATGGCCAAATCTTAAATGACTTCCTGCCAGCTAATAAAACTTTGAAGCAATCGTTGATTCTAGCTGAACAAATTAAATCTTTACTGGTAGGGTGTTTTTTTTTACCCCATCTCCAAAGTGCTATTTTAATCACTCGTACCTATTTAAAGCAAACAAATGCATACTTTTGTGTGCTGTCGACTTACTCAAAACAGACTCAGCGTCCACTCATTACCTGAAACTCAAACATTCATATCAACTCAGAGCTCTGTGCAGGTACAGATGATCCTCCTCACCCACAATGAAAATGATTTTGCAAAACACTAGGATAGGTTAATGACTCATTTCCTTGTGGGAATTTTTCCAGTGTGACAGCTCAATCCTATCTTTTTTTTTTTTCCTCTTCCAAGTTCCCTTCTTCTATAGTTAGGTACTTTTTCCAGTGCATATAACTCTCACGAAACAATATGCTGTTCTGGACTGGTATGTTTTTCTACAAGAAGAACATTCCACTTGACCAGGATTACTTAATTAACATGGAAAAGAAAACATAATGGACTAGAATACAATACTTCTTTTATTTAAGGCAATGTCAAATTACCTTAATAACTTCAGCAAAAAAACTTGGAATACAGATGCATATGCATAATCTTGTCTTTGCAGAATGGTTTTGGTGCAGAACCGTTGGAGTGCCAGCACACCTGGAACAGCTTGAACCTGCCCATACCAGGGGCACTCAGGGTTGTACTGAGGTTTCAGTCAGAACCAGCCAGCACGATCCCCGCTCAGACAAAGACATGCGGACAAATCAGTGGGTGAGAAGGGAATGGTTCCTTCAAAATCATAGTTCTGAGGCTCAGGCCAGGCAGGACTCTGAGGGAACTGCACCCAGGCTCTCTGCAAACCTGTCCCTGGGCTGGGACCTCCCTCCCAGGTCCTGGCTGCAGGACTTAACTGCCTCCCTCATCCATCCAGCAGCCCTGGGCTCCTCCAGCTCCCTCGCCCCACGGACTTTAGTATTTCCCTGTCACAGTTAGCAGGGATGGGACTCAAACATCAATTTCACTGAGCAGCTGTGATGGGAACCTCAGAAACAGTTCGTGTTGCCCTGAAAACAAAACAAAACAAGAAGTTTTAAGCCTCTTTCACCTCAGGAACCTGGAAATCCTGCTTTTTTGCTGTCTCCAGTTATGAATGTCATCTCGATCATACTTGTGACAAGCAAGGCCAGCCATCATTTGACATGACTAGCCTTGTCTTTATTGGTACACACATAAACACAGACAGCTGGCAAAATACCTCAAATATACTCAGGAGTTTGTCCACTCTGATCTCCGGGTGCACATCCCTGCTTTTGGGGCTTGTGTATTCTGCTTTCTCCATTACAACGGAAAGGCTAAGCAGACACCATCTTGCCACCCAAATAATGCTAGAGAAGCTGGTGACAATAACAGCTGTCTGCTGTGGAAATCACATAAAATTATTTCTCCTTTTGGGTCACTGCAGAAAGCACAAGCAGCTGCTGGCTCATCATTCAGATTCTCAGTGGGCACCTCCTGCTAAAATTCTCCAAGGTGGGCATGGCTGCTGAGGCCTGACCAAGGGGTGCAAGCAAGCACCAACCAACCGAATGGAAACGTGACCTAGGTCTTGGTTATTGATCCAAAACCATCGCAGAGCAAATCTTCAGTGTGCAAAGCAATCTGTTTGCATCCCAGGAGAAAGAAAAAAAGAGCTTTTTATTCCGTGTGAGGTCACATCAAATGCGCAGGGTACAGACGGAAACGGTCCATGAGGAGATCATTTTTTAAAAGCTGATCAAGAAAACTGGTCAAATGCTGTTTAGATTGGTACTATTTCCCCCACAGCAATAGAAGAAGAGAGAGTGGGAGAAAGTGTGAGGCTCCATCCACTAAAGATGGAGAGAACTAGATGAAACCCTGAGTGCTGTATTTACTAAGTGAAACACTACATAGATGTAAGAATGCTTAATCCTTCCCTGTTACTGGGCTTCTGGCAACATCGAAACCTGGCAGCTAACTGTAATTAGTACATTTTCCACTGTATAGAAATATTCTAAAATGCACTGTCTCTTTGAATGTTAATGAAACTTCAGCCCCTAGCTATGCTAAATGATTTTATTAGCTCCCTATCATGTTATCTTGTAATCAGGGTAAAATATAGGCACTCTACTAGGTTTTACATAAATTCCTTTTGATTAACTTTTATGGAGTCTCCATTATGGGTAGATTTGCAAATTTTATTACTGCTGGGAACTGGAAATCAGTTTTCTGATTATTAGTTAGAAAACAGTAATAAATTAAAATTTAACTCAAATGATTATCACATGTTCCTTCAAATAGATGAGCATCTTCCTTGAGTTTCTCAGGAAGTATTCAGGCATTCAGCTTCACATTTTGCTCACTCACAAAACTTGAAGATTACATTCCTCTGCTATTAGAAGTATCACTGATGGCAAGCATTAGCTTATGTACACACACTCTCTCTTTATTTTTTATATGTATGTGTATATATACAGTGTGTGTGTGTATATATGTGTGTGTGTGTGTGTGTATGTGTATATATAAATATATTTAAATGTCCTAGATACTGACTGATCTTAAATGTTACTGACAAGCCTGTCACTTGCAAAGCTGTATGGTCTGTATAACTCACTGAGAATTTCTCCAACAGTCTATAGCAAATTTATCCCATGACATATTTGAAGTAGACAATGACTAGAAAAATCAGTAAAGGGCTTTGTAAAAGTTGAAGCATAGATTTCCTAAATGTGAGCATTCACACAAAATTTGCAGTATTAAAATATAATAAAATTATTAATCTTGTAACTTCGCAATTAGAATATGATCACATTAAAAATGTGCTATCCAATGTACTGCTTATGTTTCAATACAAGAGACAGAAGTATTATACTTAATACTTGCACAACATTTTCATCCTTACAAAGCTTTTAAAACAATAATTAAATCTTGTAATATGTCTTATGTCCCATGAATTATAGCTTTGAATTTCTAGCTTACATCCTTAGCAAAAAATTTCTCACTCTGAACTGCCTTTTTTTTCCCCACAAAAAGATCATAGACATGCACATATTCTTGCCCACGCACTTCCAACTGTGAGAAAAATTCCTTAGTTTTGATTCATGCTTTCATTCATCAGCATTTTCAGGCTCACCTGTTTTCACCTGCAAATGCCATGATAACATTAAGTAATCTGCTCCTTAGCTGGGGAAAACAGAAAGGATCTGCCTTTTTTTATTCCTAATTGTCCTTGCCTGAATTTCATGCATTCCTTCTTTTTTTGATAGCCCAAGAGACAAGCATTATATATATAACCAGGTATATTTTTTATTATGCGGCTTGTCAAATTTGTGCGTTGAAAATGGAAAACAGCTCCAGGACTACTAAAAGATAAAACACTATTATTCTTTTGTGCATTTCTTACAGATTAGACAAGGCAAATCTCATTAATAAGAAAAACATCAGCATAAGGTATTCTGAAACAGTCTGATGTATTGATTAGGAACTTACTTTCTGAAAATTTAAATAATTAGGTTTTTCTGGAGACTCAGAGACTAACAAAAAGGCACTCAACCTTTCTATGTTAATTCACTACCGTTAGTCATGCTGCAAAACCATTCAGTCATAACTAAACATCTATGGTATAGGTTTATATAAACTTCCATTTCTGGAAATCAAGAAAGAAAACCCTTCCTTCCTTCCTTCCTAATTTTAGGATTAAAGGACAGCTCACTGAAATTAGTTTTGTTCCTTATCCTTTGCCCAATGCTCACTTTTAATGCCAGTTGCCACACAGCACTGATTTGGTTAAAGAACAAAAAAACAAAACTAACAAAAGAAAAACAGAACAAAACCAAACCCCCGCACCTAAACCAAAGACCAAATGTCTTGTTTGCAACTCCAACCTAGCCTACAGTTAAAACAGATTAAAACAAACAAACAAACATTAAAAGGAAAAGATAACGAGACGTACAGGACAATCTCTAGTGCTATATGATGGAAAGGCTGTTACAATAGAGAATTTCTTAGTTTCAGAAAAGAGCTCACTTTTGACTGATATCTGCTGAAATATTTAAATCTATTGCAGCCTTGCAAGCACAGATATTGCACTTCAACATTTGAGGCATTTTGTGTGTATTATGAGAAAAACCTTTGTAACCCCAAGCGAGATTAAAACACTGTCAGCTTTCATAGCCCTATTACAGTAGCAGCCACAAACCAAAGCCACACCCAAATTATTTTTGCTGATGCATCATGAAGCAAATGACGCAGGATTTCTCCATCAGAGGTGGGGGCTTCCCACACCCAACTTTCTTTACTCTTATAAAATTTACTACCTTGTAAACCCCTGCTCTAGTTTCCAACCAGAGCTAACTGAGCAGATCAACATTAGAAGTAGTATTTAATGCCACTGCACACAATAAGAGGTTTAAGAGCTCTTCTTAAAACACTGAAACGTTTTTTTCAAAGCCGATGGTGCTAATGTGCCAAGAACACCATGCGAGCCTAAACCACTTCCAAAATAGCTACAAGTTATTAATTCTCGGTTTAAAAAAACAAATTAAACACTTCTACCATAGTGACAGCAAAGGCTAAGATGAGCTTAACAGGTGGCTAAACTCAGAATAAAATAAACAGTATTGAAATCTTCCTCTCTCTCTCTCTCTCAAAATATTAGAAAGATTTTTAAAAGTTGAGGTAAAACTTACAGACAGTGCGATCTTTGTCTCCTGGAACAGGGTATTCCACTTTTCTCTTCTGTACTGCTCCCATGCACCTGACAGTATCTCTCCCACCTCCCCATTTCTTTCCACTTGTCCCTCCAGGATGGCCCAAGCAGAGGATGAGAAGCAGCAGTCACTGTAATTGCACCTGTGCTCCTGCACAGTAGCATTTTCCTGACAGCATCAGCGCACACAGCCTGAAACTTCCCAGGACTGTGCAATTCCTCCTGACTAACGTGGCTTTATAACTGGGGGAAGGGAGAAGAGGATGACAGATTGCTAAAGGCTTTTAAAAAGATACTGCTGGAAGGAATTACTGCACATCGATATTATATGAAGCCATTAATAAGACTTTCCAGGCAACGGTATTTAAAAGCCTTGGTCCTATTCTGCTGGCTGGAGCCACCTCCTCCTCTGATGTGACTGAAATGCAGCCAATGGCTGGCACGGCTAATATTAGACAATGACTTCAAGACAGTGAAAGAGTCCTCCACATTTTCTACTCCGTTTTGACCGTAACGGTAGTGTAGACTTTGGTTTCTCTAGTACTAGAGTGTCATGTGATTTAGGAGCAGCCTGAGAACTACTTTGAAGCCATTAATCTATTGCTGTTCCTGTAAATCTTCTGATGCACATACCAGACAAAGCTCTGAAACTTAGTGGCAATAAGAGTTTTGGACTATTTCTCCATTCAAAAGTGGGCCTGCAGAACACAGGGGAAAAGCTGAGCAGACCTTTTTGACAAAAATAGCTGAAAAATTGAGCGTGAAAGGGGTAAACATATCCTTGCTGGAGAACAGTAACAGGCACTGCTGGCCGGCCACAAAAACTATACCTGGAGCTTTGGGTGGGAAATCACTGACCATGCAAGTCACTGCACTCAGCTGATACAGAAAGAACATGGTTTGTTTCACTCTACTTATCAGCAACTCACAGATTTTACCCTTTGTTTACATTCAAAATAAATTAATGAAGCTAATATATCTACAGGCACACCTCGTTTTATTGCGCTTCACTTTATTGCGCTTTGCAGATACCGTGTTTTTTTTACAAATTGAAGGTTTGCGGCAACCCTGCATCAAGCAAGCCTATTGGCACCATTTTTCCAACAGCATGTGCTCACTTCGTGTCTCTGTGTCACATTTTGGTAATTCTCACAATATCACAAACTTTTTCATTATTACTATATCTGTTAGGGTGATCTGTGATCAGTGATCTTGGATGTTACTGTTGTAATTGTTTTGGGGCGCCACGAACTGTGCCCATATAAGATGGTGAACTGAATTGATAAATACTGTATGTTCTGACTGCTCCACCAGCCGGCCATTTCCCTGTCTCTCTCCCTCTCCTCGGGCCTCCCTATTCCCTGAGACACAACAATATTGAAGTTAGACCAATTAATAACTCTACAATGGCCTCTAACTGTTCAAGGGAAAGGAAGAGTCACACATTTCTCACTTTAAATCAAAAGCTAGAAATGATGAAGCTTAGTGAGGAAGGCATGTTGAAAGCCAAGACAGGCCAAAAGTCGGCCTCTTGCGCCAAGCAGTTCACCAGGTTGTGAATGCAAAGGAAAAGTTCTAGAAGGAAAGTCAAAGTGCTACTCCAGTGAACACACGAATGGTAAGAAAGCAAAACAGCCTTCTTGCCAGTATAGAGAAATTGTTAGTGGTCTGGATAGAAGATCAAACCAGCCACAACACTCCCTTAAGCCAAAGCCTCATCCAGAGCAAGGCCCTAACTCTCTTCAATTCTGTGAAGGCTGAGAGAGGTGAGGAGGCTGCAGAAGAAAAGTTTGAAGCTAGCAGAGGTTGGTTCATGAGGTTTAAGGAAAGAAGCTGTCTCCATAACATAAAAGTGCAAGGTGAAGCAGCAAGTGCTGAGGTAGAAGCTGCAGCAAGTTCTCCAGAAGATCTAGCTAAGAGAATTGATGAAGGTGGCTGCTACACTAAACAACAGATTTGCAGTGTAGACGAAACAGCCTTCTATTGGAAGAAGATGCCATCTAGGACTTTCATAGCTAGAGAGGAGAAGTCAATGCCTGGCTTCAGAGCTTCAAAAGACAGGCTGACTCTCTTGTTAGGGGCTAATGCAGCTGGTGACTTTAAGCTGAAGCCAATGCTCATTTACCGTTCTGAAAATCCTAGGGCCCTTAAGAATTATGCTCAGTCTACTCTGCCTGTGCCCTATAAATGGAACAACAAAGCCTGGATGACTGCACATCTGTTTACAACACGGTTTACTGAACACTTTAAGCCCACTGTTGAGACCTACTGCTCAGAAAAAAAGATTCTCTTCCAAATATTACTGCTCATTGACAATGCACCTGGTCACCCAAGAGCTCTGATGGAGATGTACAAGATTCATGTTGTTTTCATGCCTGCTAACACAATATCCATTCTGCAGCCCATGGATCAAGGAGTAATTTCAACTTTCAAGTCTTATTATTTAAGAAATTCATTTTGTAAGGCTATAGCTGCCATAGAGAGTGATTCCTCTGATGGATCTGGGCAAAGTAAATTGAAAACCTTCTGGAAAGGATTCACCATTCTAGATGCCATTAAGAACATTTGTGATTCATGGGAGGAGGTCAAAATATCAACATTCACAGGAGTTTGGAAGAAGTTGATTCCAGCCCTCATGGGTGACTTGGAGGGGTTCAAGACTTCAGTGGAGGAAGTAACTGCAGATGTGGTGGAAACAGCAAGAGAACTAGCATTAGAAGTGGAGCCTGAAGATGTGACTGAATTGCTGCAATCTCATGATAAAACTTTAGTGGATGAGGAGTTGCTTCTTATGGATGAGCAAAGAAAGTGGTTTCTTGAGATGGAATCTACTCCTGGTGAAGATGCTGTGAACACTGTTGAAATGACAACAAAGCATTTAGAATATCACATAAACTTAGCTGATAAAGCAGCCGCAGGGTTGGAGAGGACTGACTCCAATTTTGAAAGAAGTTCTGTTGTGGGTAACATGCTATCAAACAGCATCTCATGCTACAGAGAAATCCTTTGTGAAAGGAAGAGTCAATCGATGCGGCAAACTTCACTGCTGTCTTGTTTTAAGAAATTGCCACAGCCACCCCAACCTTCAGCAACCACCACCCTGATCAGTCAGCAGCCATCAACATCGAGGCAAGACCCTCCATCAGCAAAAAGATTACGACTTGCTGAAGGCTCAGATGACGGTTAGCATTTTTTTAGCAATAAAGCATTTTTTAATTAAGATACGTACATTTTTTTTAGACATAATGCTATTGCACACTTCATAGACTACAGCATAGTGTAAACATAACTTTTATATGCACTGGGAAACCAAAAAATTCATGTGACTCACTTTATTGTGATATTCACTTTATTGCGGTGGTCTGGAACCAAACCCACAATATCTCTGAGGTATGCCTGTACTTGGTAAACTAATGGCATGTCTACTAAAACATTCTGGAAATCTCTTTAAAACAACAGCTTCGAGATATTAACATTTTTATCTGTTTTAAGTCATGTTAACTCTGAAATCTAATGATAACAACTTACAAGGAAATATCCTGACTGAATTTCAAAGCATCCAAGAAATAAGAGACAGTCACATTATGACGACTAAAAGAAAAAGTACAGTGAGTGATATTTTATTCAGGCATCTCAAGGAAGTAGATTCATGACTTGAACTTGTGAGAAGAGTAAGGCAATATTAACACTCCCATAAGTGTGACCGAAAGCAGTTAATACAGAGGAGGATTCCAAAACTTGTGGACCAACAGACCTCAAAGATCTACTGTGAATCATCATGTACTTTTGTCTTCAAATTTTTTATTAAAAATGATAAAAGCAATATGGGTTCACACATCACTTAAGAACTACTGGCACATAGAAATGAAGTTTAACAGAATTTTTAGCAAAAGACCAAAATGCAGATTCTCAACAAAGTTTTCAAACTATATTACTGTAATCGACTACAGTAATACCCATGAAAAATATAATCAGCTCACTACAAGTATAGAAAAATGACTATATTATACGCCAAAATGTTTAACTCAGCAACAAGCAGTGTGCTGCAAACTGCTAACATTTACAGTTCCAACTGTTGGCTACCCCGATGGACTGCACAAAGTGTAGATGAAACTGTAAGTGATGTCGAGAGAAAGAGGTCAAGTTACATCATTGCTGACCCTTTCCAAAGGAGAGGGGAAGTCTCTTGGAACAAGTGACTAGCAGTTTATATTATATTGCTTCTAGGTTTTTCTACACTTTCTTCGCTGCTAAAAAAACCCCTATCTTTCCTCAAGTCTGAATTTTTATCTACCAGCATTTACAAGGTGGACAGCTTAAAAGCTAGTCAATTTTATAAAACTGACATATTGCTGAAGTGCTACATTTGCTTCTTAGTCTTCCTGCCATTTTTTGTAGTTTTACAGTGATGCTGCCCAGTATTTTAAATGAGAGTTGTGGAATCTTTGACCCTAATGGTAGATATTTATGGCCCAAACAATATTTCTTTGTATATGTTTGGAGAACATGTTATCCAAAAATGTCTGATGAGTTTACTTGGTCTCCAACAATCAGAAGGTTCTTTACACAGTTTTAAACTTGTAGTTTCCTTTATTTTCTCTCCTATCACCTGCCTTCCAGTCACGCGATGGAAAGAGAGCACAGCCTGTCCTCCCTCCCTCTTAGCAGACTGCTGAGTTATCTGATCTAGCCCATTTACCGCTAGTTCAGGGGCCTCGACAGTACATTACAATTCGAAGCACAGATATATCCCCAGGCAGCAGTTACATGCTCAATTTAATCTGACATTAAGAGCGGCTGCTGTACCATTTTAGTACACTAGTGGTAATATTTATATAGCCAAGTGGTGAGATGGAAGAAGGAAGTAATTTGCTTGGGAAAAAAGAAAGAAAAAAAAACAAAATTTTTTTTTTCTCTCTTAGCCAGGTTAGTTTACAGGCAAATCAGTGTCCTGAGCCAGTTTACCCAACACTGCCTGTAAATGCTAGCGTCAGTGTAGAAGAGGGTGGGAACAAGCAGCTAAAGAGAAGGGAAGCGCAAACACCTCTTTTGGCAACAGCCCACACTGAAGGCAGACAAAGCACAGTCTCAAACACTGCCTATCAAAATGATAGGTAAGGTGTGTTTTTTGACAGAACTGAGTATTTAAAACTGACTTTATTTCATCCATATATATAAAATAAGAGCGCTATTTCTTTATTTCGCCCAATATTTGTTAAGAAAAATCCAGCTGAAGGAGCATTATAGATGCTACCGTTATAGATGCTATAGATGCGAATGTCCTATTTCAGACACTTTTTTTCATCATTTACAACCCTTGAGACATTAATTTTTATACGATAACATTTCCAAGCCTGATGCTTGTCAAAATCACAATTTTTGAAGTCCTAAAGTTCGGGGTTTGAATGAATGTGATATAATATTTTCAACATAACAAAGTTTCTGAGGTTAGGTTTTCTGGGTTTTGTTTGTTTGCGTGTTTTTTAAACAAAATAACAATTCTAGAACAGCTCAGTTTGGGTGGAGAAAGTGTTTATGAAAATAAACATCACAGTGTCTGAAAAAAATTAATTTTGGTTTGAAAGGGTTCAAATGAATATTTGAACATCTCAATTTGGTGACGGAGGGGTTTAGCACCAATATTTTAAGCAAGAAAATACCATATTTTAGATACGTTTGGCTATTGTAGGTACGCAGAGAACACATCATCTAAAGGATGCTTTGAACATAGTTGTTTTATGCTGGGAAACAGTAGTGCCTTTTGCTGGCATCCTTCTTAAACCTTACAGAAATCTGCATATCAGAATGTTAATGTATACATCTCCAGGCCACTCAGCACCATGCAGCATCGCAGCTTGTTGCCTAAATATGCAGTGAAAGTAATCTTTCTGAACCTATTACATCTGAACACATTATGACATTGCCAATTATTTCCAAAGAGCTTTTGTCCTGTGCCCTGCCTAAACAGACTCTACCATTAGATACCACCTCTGCTGAATCCATGGTGCTTTCTCTCTCTTTCTCTCAGGATGGCACGCTGCTTGGAAAACACTTCTCTTACTGTCTTCAGGACTGATTTCTCATGTTAACTTTTTCCACTTCAGCAAACAGACAAAGAATACAGATCATGTCCCTCCTAGCTAGAAAGGGTAATTCCATTTCTGTGTAGTGGTATTTTCCCCCAGGGATGGGAATATGACTGCTTGAGCAAGGGCTGGCTGTGAAATGAAGCACCTAATATACATTCAAAATCTTTGTTCTAGTTCTGTGGGTTTCAACTCTAGATGCCTAATCTAGGTTTGGTAGAACTTTGTTCAATACATTATAAAATTTTGAATTCAGACATGAGATTTTGACTCTCTTTGCATTCATCCCCAGCTTATTTTATTTTTTAAATACAGATTAGTATGACTTCTGAGATTTGGTACAGAAAGGGAAGCAAAGGAAACTTATTTTGGTCATTTGGTATTTTTTTCTCAATTGCAAGAAATAAAATTGGACTTTGGGAAAGAACATATAATATATTTTTCAGTTTGGGATTTCTAAAGGGACAAACAATGAACACTAGTTTGAAAAAGTCGGAGTCATACTGCTGATCACATCATTTCCTGTATATCTACAATAAAGCTTAGATTCAACAGTGATACTACCATCATGATAGTCAGCCAGCCTTTGGTGGGGCTACTCCTTAACATACACTTCCATTGGTACTGAGATAGCCAGTGAATAGCAACATTAGTAACCTACCTGAAGAGTATCTGGACACAACTGTTTTTAGCAAGGCCACAAGATTTAATTGCAAGAGACAATGTCTCCAGTGAGGAAGGCTTTCTGTTCCTAAAAAATAATGACATTTTTAACGCAAATTTAGTGATCCTGTGCTCAAAAAAAAGGATATAGTTCTGTGAATAACAGGGACTGTGAGCAACCAGCTATTTCCACCTCCCTTCAGTCCAGTTACATACTACCACCCTGAAAAAGCTTTCCAAGAATTACTAGCTTTACCCTAGGAAAGAGGAAGGATGACAATTCAGAGAGAAGAAATGCTAGGCTTCAAAAAACCCACGTGAGACTGAGGAAAGCATGGCAGCCAACAGAAAGATAATGAAAACTGGCATACGGAGGAACTAATGAAAACTGCTTAACAAAGGTTTTGCAAACAGAAGTGAATGAAGATGCTACACCGGGGCTACAGTCAAAACCAATTCATAAGCTAAGGAAATGTCAGTAATACCAGAGTGTTGCCTGGGAAAAAGAAAAACTGAAGAACAGTGACAGCAGTAGGAGAAGGAACTGAAATTATATTCAGGGGAAAAAACACGCCAAGCATAAAGAAGAGCAAGACAAGGAGCCCAGGTTCTCTGCCTCTTGCTGCAGCCAAGAGACTGTGAAAGGTGTCTTGTACTTCCTATGGTTACAGGGAGGAGAGCCTCCTACAAGGCCTGCTAACCCAGGAGTTTTCAAGCATGCTGATTTGTGAAACTGGTATAAAATCAGCTAATTTACAACCTGAAATTGCGAGACTGTCCACCAGATACTATACGTATCTCTGAACTTTTAACGGGAAGTGCTTGTCGCGAAAGGAGTGATGCACTTCACTCGTTAAGAAGGAAGCAGCACTACGTTTATTGCAGTAAGACAGCAACTTCACAAAATTCAATCGTGAACAACAACGATTTAACAAGGTTCGATTGGCAAGGTTCCCTCAGTTATTTACTGCACGAAGGACAGGGTCAGGTGCGTGTGCAACAGAGACCCTCCCACTGAGTCACGAGGTTCAGACTGGACCCCCTTGCTTTCTAAACTCCTTCAGAGAGGAGCCTAGGTGCGGCTGGATCCAGTCCTAGTCCCAGGCTTGGTCAATGGTTCATATCTAAAGGAGTGTGTGCGAAGGAAACCCTCCCATTGAGTCACAAGGTTCAGACTGGACCCCCTTGCTTTCTAAACTCCTTCAGAGAGGAACCTAGGTGCGGCTGGATCCAGTCCTAGTCCCAGACTTGGTCAACGGTTTATGTCTAAGGAATTATGTGCGCAATTAGTCAGAGAGATAACTCAGCAAAGTTTCGTGAAGTTCGCAAAAGTTCAGCATGCTATTAATCGCTTACTGAGGATCTGTCACGGGTAAGGAACCTCTCAACCTCAAGGAGTAACCTCGAGAGCCATCCCTGCTCAAGGGGAGGTGCTGCAGTGCAGCCCGCTGCCGTGCAGGAGAGCTCAATGGGCTCTGGGCTGCCCCCTATTTATGGGGGGGGGGGAGATGATTGACTCATAGTCATATTCGCATGCTAGACGGGCCTTAGTTGGCACATGCTCAAACCAGCCCCTACATACATGCTGTTTACAGGGAGGTCAGGTTGAGGGGGAGAGAGCACATCAGTGGGGGGGAAGGAGCACACCGTCACAGTGCTCATATATGATAAAAATAAATTATTGTAAAATCCTAAAATCCTTTTCTGCCTTGGATAGGTCACAAGATGGTAACCCATTTTCAACATCTTTACGAGCTGCATAGTTCTTAAAGTACAACAGACTCCCCTGCTTTTCACATTAGAACATAAAGCACTATTTCTGACATAATAAAATCAGCATGTTCAGCAATAACCTTCAAAGAGTAATGAAACTTCAGTGTTCCAGGAAAATGTCATGAAACAACAGAAAAAATGGAAAATTTCTAGGAGGCTTTTGTACTTGACACCTATTCAGACCTTTGATAATATCCAGACCTGGATATTAAAAGCTACTGAATGCTGCGATAGCTTTTTTTGGGGGGGAAGGAGGGGAATAAAATAAGATTTAAGTAATACTTTTTCATGGAGAAGGATCAGATTATGGCATGCCCTTGGAGGGCAATCAAAAGTTATTTGTCCAAAATACTTTAGTACAAGTGCAAACAATTTTTTCTCCTTAATGAATACGCTTCAAAAGAATCTTAAAGTAATTTTTCTACTGTAATGCAATTTATTTGCTTATACACTTTGAACAGCAGGAACAGTAAAATACCTCCTAATTATTTTTTGTCACTTAAATTAAAATATTTGGTGAGAAATGTTTAAACATTGACAACGAAATTAATTCTATGCAATTTTACAACCAATGATTTAAGTTTCAAACACTGTATCTGAAAGAGCCCTTAAAAATCTAAGGCAATTGCAATTTCACACTGTGAGTGTCAAAAACTGTGTTTTTTTGCAAGCTAGTGACTGTTAAGCATTTCTGAGAAATCTTGCATTGATAAGTTTCTTCTGTAAATAGAGCATTAGAATGCATAACAGCAAATATCAGGTCCGAATCCTTGCACAGGTACCACAGAGAGGACACAGACAGTCATGAAGACTCTCTAGAATTTGATTCCAATGACTGTCTGTGCAAACCTGAATGAAGGAGCATAGCTTTAATATCATCCAAATGAAAAAAAAAAAATTGCACAAGCTCATTAAAATATAGGACAAATGACTCAGCTGGAAGTGGAGCTCGGGAGCTGAAAACACACTTAAGGAGTGGTGTTTGGCTCACCCAGTATTCTGAAAGAATGGGCACAGGAGATCAAAGCTCCAGCAGAAAGGATTTTTAATAAATCTATAAGCTCACAGGTGGGAAACAGCAAACACAGTGTCTATATTTACAAGGAGAAAAAAGCAATGAGGGATATGTCAGGCCTATGAATCTGATCAAAAGCCAGCATGCTACTGAGAATAATTCTTTCTTGCAAAATTCAAAGACAGAGAAGAAAACACATCATCACAGAAGATATCACATGGGTTCACCAGAGGTATATTGTGCCAAACTCACTTGACTTCTTTCTTTGACGAGACAGCTCATTTTTCTAGACAAGGGAAATGCAGGAAGTTTATATGGACTTTTGATACTGTGCCATATGGGATTTGGATACTTTTGACACAGTTAAGAGGAAAAAGATGGGAAAGAAACCAAATACGTAGATAGCAGATATGACAGTGGGTTGTGCTGCATGGAAAACTATCAGATCAGAAGAAGGTTACTAATAGAGTTCCTCAGGAATCAGTCCTTGATCAAAGCTTTTAAATTTTCCTTAATTATCCTTACACCAAAAGGGCATGCTAATGAAATTTCCCGATAACACCATTTACACAGAAAAGGATTGAAATATCATACACAAAGAAATGGATGACCCTGCATGGGTACCAATAATGCCATGTAATTTAACAGCAAACAACAGCAAGACATAGTGATTAATAAAAACATACAGAGATTAACAAAAACAAGTTCTCCAATAACCTGAAAGCTGTTGGAAAAAAATAAAGACAGAAATGAGTGGTTAGCCTATCACATTACAATGAGTCACTAGTATGAAGTCCTGAAAAAGTTGTTTGTAGCCCAAAGATGCAAGAATCAAAGTATTCCCAGCAGAGACAAGTGCAGGTATTTGTATAGGACCCCAGCAAGAACACCAAGTACTACGCTGCTGGCTTACATAAAGAAAGATGAATTCAAACTGAAGTAGATGCAAACAAAGAACAAATATGAAAAAGAAGAACATGGAAAACTTGTTTTGTAAAAGGAGATTAAAATATACTGGATGATTCAATTTAGCAAAATACTTAGCCAGGATAAGATTGTTCTCTATAAATACATTAGGAGAGGCAAATTCCAGGGAAATAAGGAACTATAAATGCTAATGGGCAATACTAGCAGAAGTGTAAGTAGGTATTAAGTAGCCACGAATAAATTTCAGTTCAGAAATTGGATAGCAGTTTTTAATCATCAGAACAATGAAGTTCTGAAACAGCCTTCCTACCAGAAAAATGCTGCAGGAGTCTAGCTGGTTGCAAGAAGGGGCATCTGTTTAAAAAACAAACAAACAAACAAAGCAAACAGATATCATGGTCCAAATAAAAAAATACTGACTAATGCACTTCAAGTGTCATGTCAAAATACACAAAACATTGCAATTTTCCAGAGGATTCTGGAATACAGTTGCTTGCACTCTATGTTCAGCTACTCAGAAACTATTGCAGTGCAGCACACACTACACTGCACTACAGCATTCTCTCCTCTAGTTCATTTAAAAACTCATCTCAAGGATCTTAATATTTTCCCTACCCTATCCCATGATCTTCTTTAATACCATAAGAAAGACATGAATAAAGAATTTCACTGTTCCTCCATTTTTTCCATAATCTGCTCTATACTGTAACAGTTTTTAATTTGATACTCTGCTGGCAGACGAACAGATGCCAAGCATATCAGGGGCATCTTGGTGTCTGCTGGGTTCTGCATCTTCCCTCCTCCTCAGTATTTTTTTAGCATTTTAATTACAAGAGCAACCGGTTGCAAAGTAGAACAAATGAAAGAACTGAAGTGCTGAGGACTATGGAGTCAGTGAATGAAATTCACTGGGTGCTGTAGGAATTCATTTATCAACCAAATAGAGTATGACAGCACTTCTGCACTGGTAAAATGACCGTCATTCATTATTATTCAATCATGACGATCTGCAGTGGCTCTTGAACTTCTGCATGGGAAATACTGCTTTCCTAGGGCAGCAGCACCATGCTTATGTTTGCCTGCCTTCACACCCACATTAATATGAAAGATGCTTTGATAGCGAGAAAAATGATTGGTCTCTGCAAGCTCATCAATCAATGGGCCATCATCTATTTGATGCTACAACATCTGTAATACAGACCGCTATCATCCATGTATTCAGGGCCTGCTGGACAGGGCTCTGACCTGAACAATATGCAGAAGATAACACTGACATAACTGTGGTATGGAACAGGTCTCCCACCCACTCTGTTGGGCACGAAAAATACTTTGGACCACTTCTTTCCTGGTTATGCTTTTGTTAGCCCACTAATGGAAATGTTTCCTTGATGTAAGAATACAGAGATGAGGAAAGGTGCATAATACTCATTTTTAGGAATACAGAATTTTTTTAAAAGCAGCAACAAAGAACCTTTTCTCCAGACTGGAATACTCATATTAGGTGGTGCTGTAATGCTAAGTGAAATTCTCAAGGACCTATGCTACTTCTAGCCACTCTGAATTATGAGACCAGTGCTTTGGCACACAGATAGCACCAAGGAAAGATTTAACTATCTACTGAGCAGGCAGAAACTGGCTTTCAGCATGCTTTTGACAGACTGAAAGGACGTCCTGGAAACACCTCATAAACATGATAGATCCTGGTAAGTCAAGTTTTCCAACTGTTGTTGCTGTATGCTGTTTTTTAAACTGTACTTGTAAAGAAAAATAGCAAAGGCAAGTGGAATGGGAAAGCATGAAGATTAGCCGCTTCCAAGAGGCAGATACCAAGGACATTTATAAAAAAACAAAGAAGCACTGTATGGCTGAAGGAGGTGTGGGGAAGGTAATTTGCTTCTTCACATTAACTTGTGCAGATATATGCTTGCCAAACAATTAGAAAACACTGTATCTGGAAAGACAACTCCAGTTTTGGTAGCTGAATACAATAATACAATATCAGTGGCACTTTCCCCATACATATCATGCAGAACACCCAAAAGCTTCCTGCCTGCAACACATACCAGCAAATCCAGTGATCCCAAAGCCTCCTCAGCTACTCATTATATCTGTTCTACCATGAAGTAATAGCGTATTCACATTTTTCTAGAGAAATACTTAGACTATCTCCTTCTGGTGATTTTAGTGAGACAAAAGAGATAAGTTATCATTTTCCTAGTGGAAGAATTCACTGAGCAGTAACAGATCCCCCCCTCCCCCCCAAACACTTTGCAATCACACAGAACAAGTGCAAGGTGCTGGCTGCTCCTGCGCAAGCCACAGTGAATCAGCAACCTTGTCTTCTACTATGATTGACCAGAGGGACAGTGGTCATGCTCTCCTGGTACGCTGGGGGAGAGGAAAGATGAGGAGGAAAAATATAACAAGGGTTTAATACTGAAATAGAAGTGCACTAGCTGTTAGAGCACGAGCTTTCATGTATTTTCTTCATAGTAGCTTTGTAGAGATTATTCACTGTCTCAAGAGTCGCCTGCCATGTTGGCATACTTCATACACATCTTCAGTGCTTTTCCTGTGTCATGAGCATCTCTACTCTTATGACAAAAGACTCAAACTAGGAGTTCTTGAAACCAAAGACGTCCCCCCTGCTTTGTCCATTTCCTTCTCTATTCTAATCCCCACGTTGTCACCTGGTGTAAGAGTGCTTTTTAAGGAAACTCTAGCCAAAGCCACTGATAAGAAAAACATGATTAGACTTAAAGCAAACAAGAAAGGATAAGAAAATGCCCGAAAACTTCCCCAGGTGTTCACAGAAATATGAATAGAATTCAGCTGCTTGTAACAGGAGGATTATCAGAAGACACCTTTCTACAGTTTGAAGGTATGTATAAGTCTGGAAGAATGAGTGGGCATGACCTGTGTAATGAATGTATAGCTAATGGAATAAACATGACTAAATTTGTCACTGCTGCCTATAATATTGGCTAATATCTTGTTCACAAGAGCACAAAAACTGTTAGAAAAGAACTGCTTGCAGTAACCTAGGTCTCTATGTTGAAGGCCTCCTTGCAAAAGTGACCAGAGGCTGCTGAAGAATAAGATGGGAAGTGCCTGCCCTACTGAGGCACAGAAACAATGTAGTTGCTTCATAAAAACCAAACATCATAGGGGAGGGGGAGAGTTTAGGCCCCAAAACAAAATCAAAATAATAACTAAAGAAATATGTTTTAACACTGACTACCTGAGATGCTTTTCTTCTCCTTCCTAATCCCCACCTCTGGCTCATCTGTGTAAAGGAGGTTCATAATTCTCTGTGAGGCCTTCATCTTACAATAGCAGCAACACTCCTGAAGATATTTCATCAGGATATTGCGAGGTATCTGTTATCATCAGTAGGTACGTCACCCAGCTGCGCACATCAGGGATCACCCCCGACACCAACCAACCAAAGTCTGAACTTTTCCTACAGTTGCTTATCTGGTATTATAGTTGTGCATTAACGTATCAAAAATATGTTACTATGCTACTCAGTATACTTTGATAGATATAGTAATGTAGCATAGGGCCTTTACTAGTGAAGGAGATGGATTCACAAAACACACAAAGTACGCACACATGCAGGGATGTATTTTAGTTCCTATGCATCAGAATTCCCCCCCCCCTTTTTTTTTTTTTTAAGTCAAAATGGTTACTGTTGCATGAACAAAAGAACCATGGAATTATAAGCAGAGTATCACTATACTGAAGAAGTAATTGCAGCAGCCATGAGGGAAGGCACAGTACCCCTGGAATAAATTCCTGCCAAAAAAGTTATTCAAGGAAGTGATTTAACATGACACCAACATAAACAAAAGGCTGTATTGATAGGATTCAGGGTTGATTGTGGATAAACACCAAACTATAAGATAAGTTTCCCCCAAAACTATGTGGTGCAGACCAAGCCATGAATGGGCAGTACTTTCATCTGAGGAAGAGAACTCCTTACACAAGGAGCTTTTTCCATCCTAGTGAAACCAGAAGTCTTAGGATTATAATAATTCATCATTTTAAAGGCAATCTTCCTCTGTAACCACTTTCCCTGTACACCTGAAAAAAACAGGTGTGACCTCCATGAAGATGCAGTTACATTCACCTACTGCAAACCAATCTGATTTTGTCACTGAACCACAGCAACAGATATATTTAGCCACTGTTTTGAAGAAGGCCCACATAATATTGTAGCCTCATTACTCAACAGGACATACAGCATAAAATCTTTAAAGATTTTATGCAAGTTCTGTAAGTAATACAAACATTAGCAAGATAAGGTAGTTTCAACACTTGGTACATAGGTGGATGCATGCTCAGATACACCATTTACAAGAATTACATTGATTTAGAAACAGGATTTATTAGCTGGGCAAAGGATTTACTATCTTTGCCCCAGATTCCACAACTCAGTAGTTAGTGTAGGTCAGGGCAACCTCTGATACACGTGCTTTGCTTTAGGTACAAGTAGTCATTTCAGGTTCAAGGATTTTTCACTGAAACAACTATTCAAACGCGATAGCCGCCGTACTACTACTTTCCTCAACTCCTAATGACTTCTGAAAACGTTCATAGATTGGTCTGACAGAACATGAGGCCGACCCAAGGCCTTAAGGCAAAACGCCTTTCATTGTAAGGGAGATGACCAACCAGGAGGCACATGAAGCGTGCGAGCAGGCACAATGCCCACGGCAGAAGAGGGGGAACGGCGCTGGTGGTGCCCAGCCTCCAGAGGCGGCCTCACAAAGGATCGCCCCGGCCCCGTCCTCGCCGTCCCCAAGCTGAGCCGCACCGGCGGCGGCTCAGCCCCGCGCCCCGGGCCCGCACCGAGAGGGCCGCTGCCCCGGCGCGGCGCAGCTCCCCGCCCGCCGCTGCACCCGCCGCCGCCGGCCCCTACGAGCCGCCCCGAGCTGCGGGCCCAACGGCCGCTCCCGCCCAACGGCCGCTCCCCGCCGCGCGCCCAACGGCCGGGGGCCGCGGTGCAACGCCCCAGCGAGGGGCGGAGAGAGGCACGGGCCCAGCCCGCCTCGGGTCACCCCCGCGCCCACCTCAAACACCACTTCTTCGTCAAACTCCGGTGTCATCCTTCTCCGCCATGCCACCCCCTGCGGGCACTCTGGGAAACGGAGTCCGCCGCGCCGGCGGCGGCGGCAGCGGCAGCACCTCCCCTCCCCGCCCGGCCCAGCTTCGGGCGCGGGGGGGAGCGGACTACAACTCCCAGAAGGCGCCGCGAGCACCCACTTCTGGGCGCGGGTGGGCGGGGATGGGGAGGGGCGGGCGGCGGCGGCGCTGCACCGCCCCGGGCCGGCAGGGGGCGCCGCGGCGGCGGCGGGCGGGCGGCGCGGGCCGGCAGCAGGCGCTGCCGGGTTCAGTCGGCGGCGGGAGCAGCGGTGGCGGCGGGACGTTATGCAGGAGCGGGGCGCGGGGCCGGGGGCGCTGCTGGGCGGCGGCGCCGCGGGACAATGGGCTCCTTCTCGGCGGCGCTGAGAGGGGCCGGGGCTTGAGGCGGCGGCGGCGGCGGCGGCGGCGGCGGCGGCGGCGGGGGAGGACGACGAGCCGGAGGCGCCATGAGCTCCGCCGGTGAGTGGCCGCGGGAGCCCGGCGGGAGCCGCGCCGCCGGGGTGGGACGCGGGGCGCGGGGTGGGTGCCCGCCCGCCCGCCGCTCTCGTGGGGAAACTCGTCGCCGGGGGTTGTAAGCCTTAAGCAGCAAAAAGCCTTCGGGGGAGCGGGCTTTTCTTAAAAAAAAAAAAACAAAAAAACCCCCCCAAAACCCGTGGACTTTAAGCATCAAGCTAATTTGCAGTGTCTTTCCCCTCGAGCAATAGTCAAATTGTTATCCAGCCTAGAGTTACTTTAAGTTATCCCTTAGCTAATAAGCACAGATCACTGGAAAACAGAAAGCAATTTAATGCATCTTTCTGCCCCATATAATATATTCCCGCTTTTATCAGATACTTTTCTGACTTTGTTTAGATCATCTCTGTTTAACAGCTGCGTTGTATGTTTGAAGTATTTAGTAATGCTACTGGTAGTACAGTTCACTGCTACTTTTTTTTTTAAGAGTTAAACAGCTGTGCAAATAAAAGATGTATATTAGGGGGTGCTCAAGAGCTGGGAGCTGGACTGTTAAAATTGAATTTGATACGGTACTAAGTTCAGAAAGTTGGACAGCTTTGCAGCACTAAACAGTTATTCCAGGACTTTGGGGATTAGGCTCTGCACCTGTGTGGGGTCGGATGCCAGGGCCGAGTCTCTGATCCGTCGCTTTAGTTTGTGTCGTCGTCGTGGTGTTTGTGGGGAAGGTGCAGAGGGAGGGAGTCTGCTGGGGAAAGCCACTTAAAAAGGCGAAAGAGAAAGGGATGCTGAGGAATATCAGAAAGAAGAAAGTGGGAAGGCTTCGTGGAAAATGTGAATTTTCGAGAGGGTTTTGAAGGAGAAGGCATAAAGGGTCGTGGTGGGCAGGAAGAGGGAAGCTGAAAGACCGTGTGAAGGCTATTGGAGGGGGGATAAAGAATTTATCCATGTGAGGGTAAGAAAATAAATAGGGAACAGGTGAAGCAAGATGAGAGATTCATGATCTTGTTGACAGGATCATGACAGCTTTGACAGTTTAGTTAAGGAGCTCACAAGCAGTGTATGACTGAAGAGACTAAGGACTGCGAGAAGACAGTCCTGAGGTTGTAGAAGCTTAAAGTCTGCCTTTTCCTATTGCCACAGAATACATATCCTGAAATATATACATCCCAATGCTATATAAAGCTAATGCTCAAATCAATTCTTACTAGCCCCTATATTTTAAATTTATTCCTATGGTTTTCTGAATATTGAAATCATTCAGATTGTGAATTTAGTTATTACTCTAGTTTGTGCTGTTTAAAATGATATGCTTTTTGACATCTGATTGATAACATAGCTTTTTAGTAAAAACGTTGTCAGATGTGAAGACTACAGACAGAACTTGAAATGCCTGGATTTCCTTCTGCTCTTTATTCAATTTAACTTGAAGGGCTTGAATATATCTCTCACCTGTGGTTTTAATGTACCTTTAGAGCAAAGTGTTTTGGTTGACAGTCATAAGTATTGATTTAATATTTGTAATTAGGATTTGCAGAAATGAAAGGCTTTAGCTTGATAGGCAAGTTTGATATTTATTATTTGTTGCTGAAGAAACAGCCCTTATATGTGAATCTATACAGACTTATTTAATGGTGGGTGGAATATACAGCTCAATATATATATTCAAATATATATTTGAAATTTGGTTTGGCAGCAGCAACGAAAAATGTGTAGTGTATTTTAATGTCAAAAATGTAACTCAAAAGAAAAAAAGTCATATCAGGAACAGAATAAAGAGAATCAACATGACTTTTCCTATCACACTTCATTACTTTTAAGGTCTGAAAAAATGAAGCCTACAGGGTTTAGTGTCCCTTTAACCCTCTGATATGTCAAGTCTCATTATAGTTACTCAGCTTTATCTCTACATATGATCTTAAAAGGTTGTTTATTCATCTCTTGCATTTGCTCTAAAGTTATCCCCAACTTTCCTGTTTTATTGCAACAAGTCATTGAACAACATGAGATTTTGAAATTAATCTTTTCCTTTTGCAATTTGTTTAGGATGTTTTCTAAAAACCTAGTGGCTTGGAAACCATCATTTTCCCTTGTACTTTAAAAACTCCATGTGTTGTCTTCCGGGATGTCATGATTCATTCTTTTTTTGTTTACTTTTTAGCATTGTGACACCTTAAAAAAAATTAGAGCCTCTGCATGATGATAAAACAAAGGCAAAGGCAAAACCCCATTCACAGGAAATAAATTAATGAGCTCAGAATACTTTTTAGGTGTTTATCTAATGAAACTCTCCTTCTGTAACTGAAAACATAAAGTAGCTATGTTTGAACCGGAATGTCTTGTCTCGAGTTGTTAAAACTGAAGTTGCTAGAGAATTTGAGTTTTAAAATACTGTGGAATCTGTTTCTCTGTGCAATGTATTAACTACCGTCACAACAGTCTCTGAATGCACATTCCAAACGTATAGCAATAATTATCTCTCTGCCCACATGCTCTTTCAAAGCCTGACTGGTGTCTTACTTGTTTTGTGTCTGCTGCTTCTGTGAGCTGGAGTATTTTAAACTGAGAGTAATCCCAGGAGCAGTCAATCTGCTGTTGGAGTGAGCTCCTACTCTATGTAAGAAAGAACAGCAGATTGATCGCTCTGTGGGTACCTCCATAGAGGTAGGCTATGTATGAAAAGAATATGTTGCCTAGTAGGTAAGTTTAAAAGAGTTTCAATATTTATTTCCTAACTGTCTGAGAATAGAATATGCATATTTGGTCAAGCTACCGTGAGTAAGCTAGTATGTGAATTTACAGTAGGCCAGGTGCTATACAGTAACAATGTTTCAAGCCCAATTCCTTTCTTTTCCTAGTGCAGACAAAACAGATCACCTCATCGAAAAGGAATAAGCTACCACAAATACTGTGCAGTAACGTAAGAGAACACACATGGACAGTTACTATAAAGTAGCTGATTTGTTAAACTCACTCCTTGGCTTACCCCATACTAACTTGTTTCCGTACCTGTACTTTAAGTTTAGATGCAGCTGGTGTAAGAAATCTTCTCTTGTGTCGCGCTGATTAACTGTTTTACCCTGTCTTCTTACGGTTTCATGGTACCAAAAGAATATTGCTTCAAGGTGGATTGTAGGGTCCTGGCAAGGGGACATCTCTTGGGTAATTAGAACCAGTCCCACGGAGGACTTTGAATATCAGGATGGAGGCCTCCACTCACGTGGGGCATTGCAAAGACTGGAATATCAAGTTGTGTGTGCACAACAGCCCGTGTTGCTAGACAGAAGGGCTGTTGCGTTTTTATATCCTCTGGATAGCCTTTTGATTTGTTTTCTAAAGGAGGACTGGGATGATCAGTCAGAGATCACAAACTTGTTTCTCTTTGGCCAGAACCTTTTGCTCATATTTTCTCGTACAGATGCAGATGAACGTAACTTTTTATTGTTTTTTTGCCATTCCCAAGCATGGAAGTTCAAAAGAACCTCAAGAGCATGGGAATAAACTTAACAAGGTAAAATGTTTATCATAGTAAAATGTTTAACAGTGGAGTTTGAGTAACACAGGCCAGAGAATCCAGTGTCCAGTGCAAAATTGCCTGTGAAGTTATTACATATCTCAGAAAGTGAGTTTAGGTTGACTGTAAGTGCTGGTGACTCCACCACAACCTTAGGCGAGATGTTCCTGTAGTTAATTATCCTTGTGGTTTAATAATAATTTTAAAAGCCCTATTTCTAGTTTGAACTTGTCAAAATTCAGTGTTCAGCTATGGGGGTCTCATTATGTCTTTGCTTATTGGATTAGAGAGTCATCCATTATCAGAAATCTTTCACATGTATATAATTATGTATACTATTACCATCTCGCTTCTTAAATGCTTGGATAAATTAAGTAGGGTGAACTTTTCTGGAATCTGAGGCATGTTTTTTAGACCTAAGGTACTTCTTGTAGTTATTTCTTGAATTCTTCCCAAGTTTTCGTTTAAGAATGCCGAAGTGTGACATAGTATGTCAGTAACAGTCTGGCAGCTGCTGAGTACAGAAATATTTTCAACTCCTTACCTCTTTTTATATTTATCTCCTTGTAAATTGTAAGATTATTTACTGCCTTAGCTACACACTTGCATAGAGTTCATATAATTTTCTACGATGATCTCCAAATTCTCTTCAGTTTCTACTCTCCTTCAAAGTATAACCAACAATCTCTGTTCTTAGGTATACAGAGCCATTTGGCACCGGGAAAAAACCTGTTGCCCAACGAACTCGCCATGCCATGCAGTTGTTGTTTCCTTGATGTTATTTATTGTTTTTCACAAAAGAAGCTTGTTTCCACTTTTCATTTAATAAAAAGTCACTCTCGTATGACTTCCAGTCATTGTTTACACCTTTATATGTAGCAGTTGCTGCTTTCTTGGTCTTCTTTCTTTTCAGGATAGGAAATTGCCCTTTCTAAAGCAGTGTATTATGTATAACTGCTTTGGATTTGCACATGATGAATTAAATTAGGTCATGATCAACTGAATTTGAATTAGCAATTTCCAATCAAAATCTAATATTAATTTACTCTTGCTTAGCTGCTGTGATTTTTTTTTTTTTTAATTATTCTTAGGTTCATCACTTGTGTTTTTCAGAAACTTAAAGATGTTTTGTTGAGGAAAAATATTGGTATGCATTCCTTTCTCCTGGATTTTTTTACTCTTGCATCATAAATATATTTTGAAAGGGCAGCTCATCAGATTCATTTCTGATTTGGTTACCTATTGCAGATCTGTATTGATACTGAAACTTGTAATGTGCCTGTTAATACATTGACCCCTAATACATTGACCCCTATTCAAACTAGATGAAATTGGTAATAACTTTAAAACAGATAAGGGTATTTTTAATATACCATGCAACTTACCTGTCTTTTCTCTCTGTTCCAATGTCTTTTAACATCGAAGTCATTTGAAAGTTCTGTGAGGCTTCAGAAAACTTACTGAATCACACATTTGTCAGAAGGGAATTTTTCTGATTTTGTTCATTACCCAGGTTTCTAATATCAGTATATAAACAACTGTTTTGTTTTCTTTGTATCCGTTAATACTTTTGTGCTTTGGTTTTGAGTCTTATATTCAGGTAATGGTATTATATCGTGCCTTCTCAAATTCTCTCTAATGAATGCTAGCTGAAAGCCCTGCAGGCTAATCTAGTCTGACTGGTGGCCAAAATATTAGGTGGCTCTACTATAGAGACACTTCTGAGCTACAGAGACTTCTGTTTGCAGAGTGGGACAAATATTCCACAGGGTATCATTTACCTAGCCAAATTTTTATCTCCTAAATCTTCTGCAGTTTATCTCATTTGGGGATCAGGAAGGATTCCCAAGCAGACTGTCTCTCTCCTCCTGTGTTCAGGGACCTTTAATGACTTAATAAAAATTATTGCACCTGGCCCAGGTCTACCGGAGTGTAGTGTTCCATGACCAAATGGTCATTCTCTCCTCTGTTTTTACGGTAGAAGACAAGCTCATCCTCTATTGCAACCACTTCATTGTCCAACTGAAAAGTCAGTTGCATTGCATGAGTCTGAGTATTCAAGAAATCTGTCTGTCTTCTGCTATTCAGGGTGAGTGCCTGCCCATCCAAATGGTTAATTTTTTTTCCTCCAGCTAACTATTGGCTTGCAGTTCACAGCAGGGGAAATATCTGTCTTTGGACAGGAAGCAGAAGGTGGTGCATCCTTTGCAGTAACTGGTAGCTGTGCCACTGTTGGCTGTCATTTCGATTATGTGGTGCTATACCTTTTGAAAGAAATAGTGCATTCCCTCTTGCAAAATGCCTCAGAAATTGCCTCTGCCATCAGATTTACCTCTTTGCTAATATAATTGCATCAAGGACAACTATTCTAAGGCTAAGTGGAGCCAGTCTGGATACAGTTTAATGATTCATGTCCTAGAAAAACATGGTTTTCCTGTTTCTGTAGTAAAGACATTGTTTCTGGCAGTCTCCTTAGAGGAGCAGATTAGTGTTTGGGAAATGCTTGCATCTGAGTGCATCTATTTTTTTTTTTTTAACCATCTAGATTTCTTAAAAAAACAAAAACAAAAACAAAAAAAACTAAGCCTGCAACCTTATTCTTATATTTCTAGGATAGAGATTAGGTTACAGTTGCACATCTTAAAACAAATAACAACAGCAAACCCACCCCAGCACAGTATTCAGTATTCAGTATTCAAAAGGAATACTGAAATTTTTAATCAATGGCCTAGGCAACCCCTTTGCATGTGAATCATCAATTAGCATGGTTTTGTGAGAATTTTCTTTAAAGTGCATTTGACTTCCTGAAAGTATACCAAAATACTGTTCTAAACAGAGGCAATAAATGCAAAGGTAGTATATAAAGAACAAAATGAGAATCTTGCTTACTATATAAATCAGTCTTCATATGTCAAGATCACTGAGAACCTGTAGAAATCTCAAATTGCTTTTCCACCATTTGCCCCCATCATAAATAATCTCTTGCCTTGTTGGAATGTCTCAGGCATATCTTTAGAAAAACCAAAAACACACCAAAAAAAAAAAAAAACCACAAAAAGAGAGAGAGAGGTCAAAACATTACAAACCCCGAGTTCCTCTTGCTCTCACCTTCCTGCCCTCTACTCTCCTCAAGGTTTGTTATCTAAGGCTGTCAAGTGGGTCATAAATCATAGCGGTGGTAGCTGCTTCCAGATCAGATGGTAATGTGTTGGGAAGAGTAATTTTATAAGATGCACAGCAGAAGTGACATTTTACTTTTAAAGTTGGAAGGTACTGACTGGCTATAAATTGTTGCATTAACCTCACACCATAGGATCCATTTCACTTTACTGCTGCTGACAGACTCCAGTTTTACAGATGGTACGGCAATCCATGTAAATATTGTTTGAAAACAAGGGGGGAGAATATTTTTACGTTAAACATTTCCAAAGGTGGTAGGGGAAGGAACTAAACTGTGTTGGTAATTACCCTAGCTGTCTGTTATCTTTGTGGCTGATTATACAGTAGGCACTTAACATCATTTTCACCATTTTTAAAAGTGTTAGAATAGTTCAGACTGCAAAACCAAGCTAATCTGCTTCTGTTTTCATTAGCATCATGCTTCAGTATCTGAGCAAGGACACACACTTTTGTAAAGTTAGAAAGAGTTGTTAAGAAGCAAGTTATCCTTGAAAATTTTTCCCTCTACTCCTTGATTGTGCCTATTAAAAGGAGGAAAGGCTGCTAGTTAAAAAAAAAAAAAAAAAAAAAAGTGGTAGGGAAGGGGGGAGAAATACTTTCAGGAGAAAAATATATGCATACAAATGCCAGTATCCTCTATGCAGGTCATGTGATTTAAATGTTACAAATCTTCTAGTAATACTGTGGTGGCAGGTGAAGTTGTTGTATGGGCTGATGGTGACTAAAATCTTTGTTTTCCATCCTTCCTAGAAATTAAGAAGCCACCGGTGGCCCCCAAACCAAAATTTGCTGTGGGACAGAAGGCAACACCTCCACCTGTTGCACCGAAGCCTGATGTTGTACTTTCTGGTGTTATACAAGCAACGAGGAAAACTAAGCCAGCAATTGCACCAAAACCAAAGGTTCTCAAGAGCTCATCTACTGCGGAAGTTAGACCTCCATCGTCTATGAGAAGAAGCACAAAAAGCTTAGAGGAACACAGAGGAGATTCTTCTCAAATACTGGACCACTTGAACTATAAAAATGAAGCCTCAGAAGAGAGTACTGATAACACAGCATATATTCTACCAATGTCATCTTGCAAATTTGAATGCCTTCATAAGCTTGGAAATGGGGAGAACACTTGTAAAACTCAGATAATTTTTGAACATTTTGAAAACTTGGAGAACATCAAAGTAGGTGAACAAACTGCGCTAGATCTGGGAGATGGTCACAATGAAAAACTAGAAAATAGAAATCAGGTAGTTTTGAAAGCCAGCATTCTGGAAGAGAAGCTTAAAGATGTTCTAACTCAGAGTGTCTTCCCTAACAGCAGTCCTGTGAGACACAAGTATGCAGACAAACTTGACAGAGGAAATAGCACCAGTTCCAAGAACAATGTTAAAATAGAGTTTATGGAACTTTTGCAGTCTTCATCTTCTTTTGAGGAAGCTAAAGGGAAGCAACAAAATACTGACAGTAAGCTCACTGCTGATGAGTTTGAGATGTCTGAAACTTGCCCTAGTTTGAGTGAAAATAACCACAGTTGCTCTTGTTCATTGGACCAGGAAATCCTGGAAAATGAAAATTTAAGTAGCAGTATTATGTTTTCAGATGAGATGTGTATGAAAGCAGATTCAGAAAAGACTTCTCTTTCTTCTGAAACATGTTCAGCTGCGAGCTCAAAAATGCTTCCAATTCCTAAGCCAAGAAAGCCACGTACTGCATGTCTAGTCCGTCAGGATGGCATAGACACTGCAGGAGAAGGAACAAAGGAACCATCTAATTCAGAGAATGATTCCTTTGGGCCTTCTGATCAAAGCTTTAAAAAGCCAGCAAAAATTAACATTCTTGGTCAGAGTGTTTCTTATAACAATAGTAAAGAAGGGCTTCATCCTGAAAAATCTGAGATAACTCAAAACGTTGCAGAGAAAATGCATCAGGTGAAGGAACCTGCTGATACTGGAGAGTCAACATCACAAAATCTTTTGCCTCAGGTGTCACATAAAATTTCTAATTTGGTAGAAAACATTGAATGCTCTTTAGAGAAAGACCTTAACTTAGTTAACTCCATGGATAAAATGACAGATGATGCTAGTATGCTAGATGCTGTGGACAAAAGGACTAACTTTATCAGATGTGATACTTTGTCCATGAGTTTGCCAAAGCAACTCAAATTAACTGGCAGTCAGCATTCACCTGCTTCCAGTAGCCTGCATGATTCCCCACAAAAAATGGAAGATAAAGAAGTTAAAATAAAGGATGAAAGTTCTCCAAAAATCATTCCGAAGAAACCACAGAGGAACAGCCTACCAGCTGCTGGACTGCTGAAAAAAGCTGCATCAGCAGAGCTTGTTGAAAAAAGTTCTTATGCCTCCAGTGAAGATAAGAAATCAAACAGCATTCTAGAAGGAACTCACTTCATGCACACGCCAGCCAAAGAGCAAGGAGTACTGTCTTCCTGTGATATACCCAAACGTTCTTCTGAAAAACCCGTCTGGAAGTTAGCTCATCCTATTCTTCCATTTTCAGGAAATTCTGAATCATTAAAAACTGCTAATGTTGCTACAAGCTTCAACCATGCAACTGTCGTGACCAAGCCTAGAGCCAAATCTCTCTCTTCTGTGGACATGGAAAGGACAGACAAGCCTTGCAAAGACCCTCAGAAGAAAAACAGTTTGAAAAAGTTTCTCAATATGAAACTGTCAGTTTGCTTAATGAAAAGTGACTTCCATAAATTTCTGTCTAAAGGCAGCCAGTCAGTGGATAGTGCTATTGCTAGCCTTTCCACTGGGGAAGGGTATGGAAATGGTAACAACCGGAATATAGCATCCATAAGTAGCGAAAGGAAAGCTAAATCTGCAAAGGCACATTCTGTGGAAATAAGTAGTCCAGCATTACAGAAGAAGAGGCAGAGAAACAGAAGTCAACCCGAGATGCGGAATAATCAAAGGATGGAGTCTTTAGATGGGCAGGTGCTTTCAGGAGAGCATTTGTCACAAACGCATTCCAATTCTTTAACAAGTAATTGTGCTCCAGAATATGAGAACGTGCGTCAGTATGAGGAAATACCAGAATATGAGAACTTGCCTTTTGCTATGGGTGCTGGTAAAAATCTGTGTTTTGAATGGCAGAGTTCCAGCAGTGTGGAAGACCAGATCCCTGGCATATATGAGGTTGATGAGCCTTATGAAGCTACAAGCAGGCGTTCGAGACATGGCAGGTAAAATAAAGAGAAAAGGGAAGTTAAACTGCTCAACTGCAGCTCTGTTGGTTGTAAACATGTCTTTACTGGTTAGATGATGACTGGAGAGTCTGTATCCCTTTCATTAAATGTCAGCAGAACAGTCATATTGCTTTATATCTTTCCATATGTGTTTGCAGTTTTGAAAACTTATTTCACTTGGTGAAGAGAGTCAGGAGGAAAAACTAGCCTTTCACATATCTGATCAAAATTTGGTTACTTATGCATGTGCTTTTCCAGATTTAATTAAGCAATTAGATATTATCATGTATTTGTGTTCAAGAATACTTAAATGGTGACAAATGAACCTTACCTAAGTCTCGGGGTGAGCTGGATTAAATGTTCATAGAATACATAATTACTAGATTTGTGGGGGAATGCATTTGTTTTTAGATCAGCTGATACAACTGGGAAAAAGAGGCAACCTTTTGGGTATGCAATTTCTTCATCAGGTCTTGAAAGCTGTTCTGGTTTAACAAAAGGTATTGCGTTTCCCTGAATACATTGAGTCTTTCCAATCTTCCTGTGCTCACAGATGCAATAAAATTAGCAGCAGTGAATGAGAAGCTTTCCGTGTGATTCATACGGAGTATTACTGAAAGACAGGGGTTTGTGACTCTGCAGGTAAAAGGAAGCACTCATTGCAGAACGGGTAGTCAACTTCTGGGTTTTGTTGTCTCAGAAGGTGGTGGAGACAGATAGTATCAGTAGATTCAAAAAGCGATTGGATTGATTGACAGATAACGTGTTCCAAACAGATGCTAAATGGAATAGGCAGGAACAGATCTTTTAACATCTGTAATACTGTGGCTGTGAATTCTGGGAAAAGGAATGGACCACAGAGAGTGGCCAGGCTTGTATGTTCTCCCTAAATAGCATCTCTCACTGTGTCTGTCAGTGTGGTACTAGGTGAAGCATTGTTTTGACCCAATATGTCATTATATAAGTTCTTCAGTTCAATGAATCCGTTGATCTTACAGATCCTTGAGATTTGGCTCAAGCTAGCATTACAGATTTGAAAGAAATATACAGGCTGTATATAGTGTAGTGCCCACCAAACTTCTTTACGCTTCTTTGTGCTGTTGAGAGTGTATGCATATTGTCAAGAAGAAAAGAGCTAGCTTATACATAGTCATGTTTACCATGATTTTTCACTGAGTTCATAAGCTTTGCTTCATTCTGTGTGTGTGTGTGTGTGAAGCAAACGCATGTTGTAAAGAATTTGAGAACTTGGCATTCTTTAGGGGAATATGTTTTCTTTTATAGGAGAAGACAAATATTTCAAGTGGCATCCTTCATTAATAATGGTTTGTAGGATTAATGTTCTCAATGTTGGACTGTTTGATAGAAAGCATGAAGCTTTATTGTGAGAAGTAGTATTACCAGTTATTGGTTTGGCATTGGTTTGTGTTATGTGTTATATATGTGTTTATATACTTGTTGAGTATTTTTGTTGTTGACAGTAGGGTGCTTCTTGTTTTGTTTTTCTCCTGGCAAACTTTAAGTGCTACTACTTCCTGATTGCATGTATGGTTTTTGATTCAACCTAAACTTTGGGTATCTTTTGGGGGATTCGACCCCATTCTTTGGGAAGTCCCTTGATTTGATCTGCCTAAGGAGGAAAAGACAAGGCAGGGCATATTTTATGTGTTTGTGTGATATATGTTTATGTGTTGTGGTTCTGGATCAGGTGAATGTTTGTCTTTGCTTTGGGAAAGAAAAGGAATGTCTTGCTGTATTGAAGTGCAGTAGGAATAAGACCTCAGTTGTTCCTTGTGAAGTTCCATACTTTTCTTACCTGGATGAGTGCATGAGATTTATAGTCATTCCCTCTCCACATAAACCTTCTCCAGTACCGTTGGTGGTCTAAGTGATTTTTGCACCCTGGCACATCTGCAGCTGTAGCTGCTCCCTCCTAAGTTGGATCTTCTTGACATAAGTGGTTCAGTGTGTTGTGCTTTTCTTCAAAAAACACACATAGAGAAACATCACCCTGAGCACTTTATTTAAATTTAAGTTTATTTTAAACTAAATCACATGGTCAGAAACTGCCTCAGGGAATAATTTATGCATGAAGTTACCCTAGCAGATCTCAAGGAGCACAGAAATCCCTGGGGGAAAAAGGGGATACACAGGGGCAGTGATCTCTTAACTAGATCAGCTGCAGCTGGAAGAGCACGTCCAAGTATGCCTTTGCGCTCTGGCGTGGAAGGCCAAAGGGCCCTAGCCCAGATGGAACCAAGCAGGTAGCTTCTCCAGTTTTCCCATCCTTTGTAATCTTTACTCCTTTTGAAGTTGTTTTATCACTGTCATTGTCTTACCTTTCCTGCATAGTTCTTTAAGAACCTTTTACATTTTCCTGTGCCAAGTGGTATTATAAAAGAAGGTAGAGAAACAGTGCTGGCATTATGGTAATAATTACTACTGGTATTTTCCCCAACTTGTCAGAACATATACTTATCTCATTTTCATAGACCACAGTGCATAAAATTTCTATAATGCACTGCTAATGGCATCTCAAATGCAAATTTATTGTATAATTAAAGCCAAAGTACAAATGAGATTGTTCTGAGAAATTCACAGAGTGATTGTCTACGTTTCTAGTAATAATGATAGCAATTGTGCATTATAACAGTTCTGAACACAAGATTTCCCATTACTAGGAGAGCCCAGTGGTGTATTTAGCCCTTGTTATATATCTTTCTAGAGGAAGAAATTAAATTCCATGATGTACCCAGTGCTTCTGTGGTTACTGTGAAATTTCCTCCTTATCCCATTTGGTGAAACCCATATGCTTAAATTGAGAATATTGATAGTTTCTGACAGTCTTATCCTAAATTCATATATCTTATTAAATGTGGACACATTTTGTTTGTTTTGACCTTCCCGCAGGAATTTAAATGTACAGTGGCAGGCCTGGGTAATTAATAGTATAGGTATCAGTTGTCCTGTTAACCACTTTATCAAGTATTCTCAAGTGTTTTTTTGGAGTTAGTTGATGTCAGCCTCACATCCACTAAATTTGGGCATGGCTTTAAAAGGAAGGGAACTAGTGTCCTGATGCAGTGTGTGAACCACTGTGTTGGTACAGAAGCTGCTGGGTTTGTTGTTTTTGTTTTAGTTCAGGTGAATATTCTGAGTAAAGAAAGTAATGACAATACCTTGGCAGCAGATGATCCATGTATTTTTTGTACTGTAGAAAAAAGAAATCTCTTGGAACAGTTTTTAAGGCATGCTTGTTTTGTCCTAATCTTGGGCTACCATTTAAAATGGGTAATCAAAGTAAACGCATTGTTATCTGGACACTGTAAACAGAGTGAGTGAAGAATAGACGCTATGGGATAGAGAATGTGCGCTTCAATCTAAATGAAGTTTTAAATGCATTATGTAGCTGCAGGTGACAGGAAAAGCATCTCTTTGCTTTTCTGCGAAGTGAATGGGACAGGTCTGAGGAGTGAGGTGAAAAGTCAGTTCTGCTGATAGCAACACAACAATTCTTTCTGATATTGTCAGAGACCAGTAGTTGAAACAGTCCTGCTTTGAGGTAACACCATTTTTTAAAACCTCCTAACCAATGAGGAATATTTATGCTTGTTATCTGTCTCTTTTTAGTAACAAAAACTTTTTTCCGAAGAAGACAGCAAAATCTTCTTTAAAATCAAATGTAAAGTTGAGCGTACACTTGTCCAATAATCTAAAAATACAAAGGAAAAGTCAACATGATGTGGAACATACGCTGAAGAAAGCAGAAACTTAAACTTCTCTGGGTCTTATGGGCTTCCTTTCTGCATTTGTTATGATGATGTTCTAGGCAAGAGTATTATACTTCCAGTTCAGTAAGTCTGCTCCTTCAGCCCTTCAGGGAACAGCATACCATATTTACTGGCTGCTTTTGACAGTGTTCTTCAAGACCTTGCAAATGATTGCTACCTCATCTTGACAGAAGTTAGAGCTGTCTGTGTCATGATTATTTTCCACTGCGTGGCTTGTTGCAACGTATTTCCTGCTAGGATTTTTCTTTTGGAAGCAGGGGAGGGTGTCACATGGACCACAGTATTTTGAGATCTCAGTATTGATTAGTTAATACGAGTTCCCATTTTCTCCCACCCATGCTGATTTAGAACGGCCCATTGGCTTTTCAGAAATGAATGCCTCAGTGCAAAATATAAGTTTAGTTACCAAGACTATGTTCTGTTTGAGTGCCTGAGTTCCCAGAGGTCGCTTATGTCTCCATGAAAGCCTTTCTGTAATATTGATTTTAGTATTGAAATCTCTCTGTGCGATTAAGCACTTTTCCTTGTTACCCATCCCTCTTATCTGCACTGCATTTTATTGGGGTTGGGGTATACTACTTATGAGCAGTATTACACCAGATAAATACAGTGTTGCTTAGTGGTTAGCTATGTTAGGGAGGCTTTTGAAACAAGCACATTCCTGTTCAAAAGACTTTTCTTAAAAGTACTTAATTCATAAACTACTGCAGTATCTAAAATAGAATTTTTAAACATTTCTCTAACACTTATGCTTTCTAAAATTTGAATGCTAAAAATACTTTCTGGGTATTGAAGGTGCTGTATTTGGTGTATATATATGTACAAAAACATTTTCATAACCTTTAATAAAACCACATACAAAGAGAAGATAGTTTCTTGATGACAAGAGGCCAGGTGTGTGGATTATGGATTTCATCTGTTTCTTAAAAATTAGTTGTAATGGATTAGTGTAGTGTCTGGTCTGAAGAATACATGTTCCTTTTCCTCCACCAGCCCTACAATCTTGTCCCACCTTCTGGTCTTCCCCCTGTGCTTCCAGCCAGGTTCTGCCACCCCTAGTTGTGTATTAAATTCTTGCTCTGCAGTCACACCTCTGGTTTTAATGGAATAACTGAGTCAACGCATTACATTTCCTATAAGTCCTCCTTATCTTTAGTTATGTGTTATCACCGGGCTTCTTTTTTCTCCTTCCTTGTGCGTGCCTTTTTCTTCTCCCCCTTCTACCTTGCTGTCTCACATACGTGTAAGGCAGCTAGCACACCCCTGCCTGCTCGGAAGGCTTGGCGGCAAGGAGTGAGTCAGGGCCGCTTCCGTCGGCACTCCCGCCTCCGGGCCTCTGCCAGGCCCGGCTGGAAGCTGTGGGCAATGCCGTCCTTTGCACGTCACGAATACGCTCTCTTGCTGACTTCGCACATTCTGCTATTTTATAAACTATGAAGAAACGAATTATATAAAGAAGTTAGGGGTGTTTGATCAGCATCCTAATCAGTGAGAAACTTGTCCTGCTGGTAATATTGTTGCTTAAGAGTGTTAATGTTCTGGCGCGAGGATTTTAAGAAGGAAATGGGTGTATATATAAATGCTGGAGCTGTCATCCTGGGGTTGTACCCGGCTTGTGGACTCCTCTTGCAAATGGGTTAGTCATATCACAGTCCTCGCATCTGGAATGATTTGGTTAATTTTGTATTGTCTAGTTAGCTTTTTTTATAGTCCTAGAGTAGCATGCAAAACTACATGGAAGACTTAGAGTGGATCTTTTGCTCAGGAAGGCAAATGGGTTCGTCTCTTTCTTTTCTTGCGGGAGCCTTGATGCAAGAGTTTGTCTCTGTGGTCTGTTTTCCTAATGAGAGGAATTGTTTTCCTTAGCGTTGGGGTGGCTTTCAGTAGCTCAGGTCTATAATTTAGTCTGCTTGAAATAAAATGCGTACCCTATAAGAAGATATTTTTCTTTTTGGTACTCTCATGCAATCTGGGAAAATACATAAAACTTCTAAAGCACTTTGGGAGGAAAAAGTGCACTAATCATTTTTTAATCAAAATAAAAATGAACCTTTTTGCTTTAAAAGAATCTTGACAAACTGTGCAAGTGTGTTTGATATGTGCTGATTTCAGCTGTTTTGACATTGGGAAAAATATTGAGGTCCAATGCTTTCTTGCCATGAGAGGGGGAAAGAAAAAGTCAGAGAGAAATAAATCAGAAAACTAAGTTTTTCCAATACCAAATCCATTATTCTAGTACACAATCCAGTCTTGAAAATATTTGGAAAGTTTTGTGAAATGAAAACAATTGTGAAGATCTCAAAGCCTGTCATGAAAGAAAATATTTGTATTCTGTGTGGCTTTGATATTTCTTTCATCCCTTTTCAAGGGCTCCATATTGATGCTGATCTTGATAAAAGAAATGGAGAAGGCAGGTTGACATAGACCCGATGCATAGAAACCTTCTGACAGAATTGGAAAAGCAATAATGAAATATTTCTAATTTATCAGATGGTATTGCAACTGTTGCATAAAAATAGATGTTATTTAAGTTCTTGACATTATACTTTTGGGACTGTCTGTGTTTATGTGTGTATGAGAGAGCGCAAGCCAGCAATGGTGATGGAAATTAGATAGATCTTGACGAAATGCAGTCGCTGACTGCTAGGCCAGTCTCTCTGCTGCTTTAAAAAGGCTTTGCAGGGCTACTTTTTGTCACTGTCTTGTGCAATTTAAAAAACAGTGGCTTGTGACATGTAGTCCATATGCACCAAAACAGCCCTTTTGAGCATCAGTGCAGGATTTGTTATGAACTAAATGGTTAACTGCCGTCCTTCGTTTTCCACCAAAGAAGCGCTCACTGCAGATGGCAAAAATGTCCTGCGGGTGCTACTGCAATCGATCCTGCCAGTACAATACAAGGATGTCCCCATCCTTCCTCCCGATGATGCTGTGTCAGCTCCAATCGCTGGCTCTCACCTATGGAGCTGGCTGCCTTCGGGCCAGAGGGCAGCGCGGCGTGACGTAAGGAGGAGCCCAAAGTAAGCAAAGAAGTAAATAAAACCCCGTGTCCTTTAGCTCGTTTCCTAACTTCCCCATTTATGGCTAACAGGAACTCGGGTGTCACATACTTTCATGAATTAACCTCTTTTTCTCTCTTCTTTTACTCCACGTTTGCTCTTTCCTAATGTCAGCATTGTTTCTGCATATTTCCTTTCCTTAAGATGAAGGAAGCTAACTTTTTGTTACATATTTGACACTTAATGTTGGCCTTTATTCGCCTCCTCTAACATGGCTCTTCTTGTCTCCAGTTAACAACAATGGTATAAATAGCAGGTTAGGAAAACGTAGCTTCAGAGAGTATCTTAAATGTGGAATGGAAAGTCAAATATGAAATGAGAATTGATGAAAGACCCATTTATATGCTCAACAACAGCCTTTTCCTGTGAGTTATTTTCAGCGTTGGCTCAGGAAATGTGTTTGTGAAGCTCCTTAGTACTGTTTTGTACGGTGAAATTTTAACTGCAACAGGTCTAATGTATATGTAAATTAGATCGATTTGGGGGGGCATAAAACCAATGTAGGAAAAGAAAGCAGCCAAGATGCTAGCTTTTGGCTTTAAATGCAAACAGCGATATTAATATATATCCCAACATTTTCCAACATTTACCTTTGCTCTGATTAAACATGTCTTATTGTATAGACTTACAAAATTGTAAGTGGCTACTTTGTCTCAATGCAACAGACAAGATTTATATTAAGGAATATATATCTTCAGATACTAGAACCAAATCAGTTTCTTTTTAGAAATACTGATTTTACACAAGTGTTAATTTTCCTTGAAATGGTATCTTTGTGCTTATGAAAAATTGTTCCATCCCATCAAGCAGAATTAAAATGGACTAAAAAAAATTCTTTAAAGTGAATAAATAAAAGGAATGTTATCAAAACTTCTGTTTTGGTATCTACAGCCTGAGCCTGATGGTTTAGTGGTTTCAACTGTTCAGAGTTTGTTGATTTATTTATTTATTTCCCAGTGTTTTTTCTGCTGGTCAGGTGTTCCCGATTGATTTTGAGAGGAACTGAAAACTGTGAAAAGTTGAGAGGTGTCTAAATTCCCTTCTTCCTCCAACCTATGCAAAAGGTTGGGTGAAAAGAGAGCATGAGCCCAATCTTACAAGCAGCACAGTTATTCTTTATAGCCTGCATGGGTAGGTTCCAGCCAAATCGTTTCATCCTGTGTTTTCCAGCACACTCTTCAGGAAGCTGTGTCAGCTGGTATGCATGCAGGGAGCACCGTGTTTGAAAGTTAAGTCAGTCTGTGTTTATTTTAGAGCTGAGTAACTCTATCTTTTGAGTACTCTGCAATTTAGCTTGCTTTTGCTGTCTTCTAGGCGTCTGACATGTAAAAGCTGGAGGGCAATGGGTTGCACATTATTTCTAAACTGAACGCGCAGCTTTTTGAAGAAACATATTCCAGTCCTGATTTCAGGGCTTAATTCACCAAATCATAAAAATAATCATCAGACAATATAGAAGACTTTTGGGGGCTTGAATTAACTTTGATTTTAGTGGAGAGACGTAGTTAAACACTGGAATTTCATGGTAGCTCTGGCAAGGTAAAGTCAATTTTGTTTGAGACAGGTATTAATAAGAAAGGGCAAACTAGACCAAGTGAGAACAGAACCTCCTCTCTGATATGTTTGGTTTGAGATTTCATCACATTTTCATTACAGTTTTCTAGAATCATGTTCAGTGGTACTGGAGATGCGTGATAGGTATTTCCCCCCCTCCCCCCTTCATGTGAATGTGCCTGGCAATTAAAGTGTTATTTTGATTTTTCTGCTTCTGCTCCCCCTTCCCAATAAACATGTCTGCCTAGGGTCCGTGTTTGATATGGGTGGGTTAGAAGTTAGAGTAGCAGGTCCTGCTGTAGTTCAGTAGTCCTTCTTTAGTTATCACTCCCATGCCGGGACTTTCCCCAAAGGCGGGATCTGGCCCATTAAGTGTTGTTGATCACAGCTCTCCCTGTGACATAGGGCTGAAAACTGGACTTCATGATAAGAAGGGAAAGCAAAAAGATGTGATTTCTGCAAAGGCTTCACTGCCTGTTTTACCCAATCCACCTAACAAATAATCATAATGAAAAAATGGCAATATGAAGGATTCTCCCCCCTCTGACTTTATCAAGGCAATTCTCTTTATGTGTGTGTTTCTTAGCTACCTCGAATGGCACATTCAGGAATGTCTTATCCCTCAAATTTTGGGGTGGTGAGAGGAAGAACTGATACAGTGAATTGTTTCTCTGTACCAGTCTCAAGGCAAGGGTTTAAATCCCTGTGTTTTGACATTGTGTTTCATCTGGTACTAATGCTCAGGACTGTCCCACATATCATCTTGGATTATATTCTGTTAAATTTGCATAATCTGTTTTGGCACGAGAGAGTAAGATGTGGCAGCTCCAGTGGAGCCAGTGTAACGCAGTGTTCTGCTTTCTGTGATTGTGCCTGCGTCGTGGTGCTTGGAAGTTGAACTGATGCGTTGTGAGACACCTGCAGCGTGTCTGAGATTGTTTGGACGATGTTACAGATCTTAAATATAATGGCTTGATTGAGAAAGAGAACCAATTTAAAAATAAGTCTTGTCAGAAAAGTTTTCACTAACAAGATTTTTTAAATCCTTTTTTTTTTAATATGGCAATTCAATATTAAAATTAATATGGCATTTAATATTTTTGTACGGAGAGCATGGAAACATCTGAAGCATGCATATGTGTTTATGTTGAACTTTCCAAGGGATAGAGGAATTGTCAGCAAATGGTCTAACAGAACTGAAACTGAAAAACACGTCTGTGAGTGCAGGAGGCCGTCTGCAATGAGAGCAGTCTTTATGCACCTCTGGCAGCAGGAGCTCCTGTTCTCAAATCTGAGCTGAACATGGAGATAATCTGACAGTTTACACCTTTTTTTTTTAACTGTGCTTTCTAAAATCTGGCAACGATGTATGTGCACAACTGTACTGATCATAATACCTGAGGTTAATAATAATAATTAAAAAAAATTATTAAAGGTGCAAAATTGATTAACTGTGAAACACATAGGAGCAAATGTCTTACTGCTTTTTACTTAGAATGGAAGCCAGATTTTCTTCTTGTTGTTGAGGAAAGAAAGAAGCAATGTCTTGACCTTAGGATAACAAACCCCCAAATAAATGCTGCCAGCTGAAAACACTAGGAGAGCCGAGTTCCAACAAGTCCGGTGTTGCAGCTTGCAACGTGCTTGGCCAAGTATAGAACCAGATGCCAGTGGTGTGATAGGAGAGGCTAAATGTGGTGGTAGCTCTCCTCAGAGCGTTTGTGAGCCCACTGCTGCCTGGAAAATCCAGGTGTGAGCAGACAGGGCCACGAGGTAAAAAGCAGGAGGAAGCAGCTGGTTCTTGGAAGCATTTGCAGCAGGAGCAAATTCCAGGCAGTGTCTCCTGAGCTCACGCTGAAACCAGTCATTTGCCCAGGAGGCAGCCGGCAGCTCTCGAAGTACAAGCTGCTCTTAACCAAAATCCATTTTACATAGACTGTCTTGAGCTTCTGTGTCGACAGTGTATCATGATGATCAAGGTTCTTGACTTCCTGTAAAATGTGTAGGTGCTTATGTGTGCTTACAGTATTTATAAAATGTTTAAAATAATTGTTTAAATTCTTAAAGTTTTTAAAATGTAGTTGTAGAAACTACCCTGACTTTGGCAAAAACGCTTTCCAAGCCAGTTGCTCAGATGGATGCAGGTTATTTCTGTTTTCTAGATTTGGGATTCTTGAGGAGTCTGTTTATGCTTTGTATTTTAATAGTTTCCTTAGCGTTCCCTAACCAGCCAAGAGAGAATATACCCAGAACAAGTACAGGTGATGCAAATAATCTTTAATTCATTGGTCTAGTTTGCTTGCCTGTTGTTTTGTGGGTTTTTTTTTTTCTTTCTTTCTTTTAAGACTTTGGTTAAGGCTCTTTTATTCTTTAGCAAGATCAGCTATGGAAGGATAGCTCACAAAAGCAAGCAATGAAACTTAGAGGTATGATCTGTTCAGGGGGCTTTAAAAAGATACTTTTTAAAGGGAAGCAAAAGGGAAATCAGGATTAACTCTCATGTTCCCTAGCATCAGATCAATAAAAACCCTTCGTCTGTTGCCTTTTTTTTGTTGTTACTAGTCCTAATAATACAAGAGCTTGTTGAAATCAATGAGTTGTCACTGCAGAACTAGTGCTATAACTTTAAAACTATCTTCTTACAAATCCTATTTGAGAGGACGTTCTTCTATCTCACTCTCCCGCTGTGAAAAAGCACCTTTTTTGGCAGAGAAGTTGAAGCCCAAGTAGCTTGTCTGCAGTAAGGCATCCAATCCCTAGTGTCGGCAGCCAAGAGAGCACTGCGAGAGCTGCAGCAATATCCACTACAATTTCTGACCCTGTCCACTGCACCTGGATGGGTCTCAGCACAAGCTCTTTCCATCTGTGCTCCTATCACTAAAGCAAAGAAGTGACTGATGCTATAGGAATAACCAGGATACGTAAGCCACCTGATCCAGGCTGCATTTCATCCTCATTTACTGCTTAATGGTCAGGTATGCCTGAAAGAGAGCTGAAAGGCATAAAGAGGACACCGAGGGAGGGAATTTCGGTAAGAGCTAGAATGGTGGGCAGTTAGCATCATTCAGAAAATCTGAAATTTAAATTACAAGCTCAGTATGATGGGTTAGAGTCCAGGTGCATCTGGAGTGATATGAAGTTCATCTTTATGCTTTCCAGACTGGTTTGCACAAGGAAATATCTGCTAATGTTGGCTTGCTTAAGATGGTTGTGGAGTTAAGGTGTTGCTGTAAAATGTAACCCTTTAGAAAAATACATTAATTGATGCCTTTCCTTTTGTTAATCTTGAGATGATCACTAATCCCATTATATGCTTTCTTAAGACTTTCACAGGAGCTCTTTAGCAGTCTTGGCTATTATTCATTATTTAAGTGTTTTGCCAAGTATGCTTGCTTTCTAGAACTGATTTCCTTGTTTTTCTCAGAAAACTGCAGTAAACCAGATAAGTATTAGATAAAGACAGTGTCTCAAATAAAATCAGAAGTATTAAGTTAAAGCAAAATAAAGTTTACTAAATGAAATCAGACGGAATTATTGATCAGGCAATCATTTCACTTCTGCTGTGGCACACTGTGAGGATGTTCCCAGAATGTCTTCTGTTGTCTTGAGCACCCATATTAAATAATTATTTAACCGTTTCTAGACCTTAACTTGAATTTTATACTTAAAAATTCTTTCTACTTTAAAAGAGAGGTTCTGAACCTAACACAAAAGAGTCCACAGAACTTTTTTTTTCTTTAGTCTAGTCTCTTAAGTCTTTTATCCTTTGGGTTTCTCAGAAGCATATACCTAAGATCCATTGAGAGAATCAGTCAGTGAGGCTATTGCCTTACCTACAGCTATTACAAGTATAAGGAGTTATGAAAAATGTCACAGCCTTATCACTTATTTTCTCCACGGAGAGTCAATGTGGTTTTAGGTCTTAAAAGCAGTCGGACATTCCTTATTTATTGAAATTGATTGCATGGACTGAAAATATAAAAAAATTAAAATGGATGAAAAGCAATAGTAATTGTTACCTCTCTGGAGGAAAGTGAGATGCAAGTAACTATGAAATGTTTGTAATGAAATATAACTGTAGAAAAAAAGATTTGAGATGAAATATACTGCGGTGTGCTTGTGTGTATTTTTAGTTGATTATAAATTTCAGATAGTGTGATTTTTGTCTATATGTTGAAGGCTGTCTAAACATATTTGATGAAATAATGGAGGGAGAGATGGAAGTAGTATAAAGATGCTGAGAGACACTCCTGTGAAGAGCATGGGCACCTTTTTCAAAATAACAAAAAGACGAGTGATAAATTCTATGAATTTAGCAGAATTTTGTGTGCGAGGACTGCTCATTTGTCACCCCTACAGAATTCTGAGTACTTATCAAAAGTAGAAAAAACTCTTAAAAATAATGAAAATCCTAAAGAAATGAGTATAAAGGAGTGGTAGTAGTGTGGAAGAACCTATTAAATGCTTTGGAGCTGCGGAAACTTGCTTTAGTAGATGTGTTGATGCTAGCACATGATGTAATTCTAATATACTGTAAGATGCTTAATGTTTAGGCATTGCGTAGCAGACACTGTCTTTGAATCATCTCGGTCATGCTTAAAATACTACTTGCCTTCTAAATGCGTCAGGAACTAAGTAAGTTTTTTTGGTCATCCTTTGAAAGCAATAATATTTTGTTGCTGGTTTGGGTAGGATTTTTTTTCCTGGATGGAACAGTTTGATGGCAGTTCTTTATAAATTTTGACAATTTATCTTGCTGTATGTCTGACTAGGACATGCATGTTTTGTTTCATTAATATCTTACTATAGGACTAGGAAAATATAGCATAATATAAATGTTTCATCCCATAATCTACTCCATTATGAAGCAAATTAACACTCTCTTAATTTTGTGTGTCAAATAAAAAAGCCCCACATCTATATTTAGGTAACTTGCTCACATGATATGACAAGATATTCTTACTCAGTGGACAGTACAGTGAGTTGGCAATGATGATGTTTCACATGACTGATAATGCAGAAGTTTCTCTTACTTGTGCTGTGGGTAGGACAAAATATGTGATGAAGAGGGAACAAGATAGAAATAGGAATTTTGAGGATTGTGCGAACTTCAAAAATCAGAAGAGCTGCTTAAAAAATAACCCCTACTGCATGCCTGGGACACTTTGGAAAATGAGAATTAATACATGGTAGAAGAGCCTTTATTTATTTAAAGATTTACTGCTATTTCCAAACTAATTTAAAGGCTACAAGGAATTTCACTTAGTCTAGAAATAACTTTTAGGGAAATTATGTATATTTATGGTATAGATGACTTAAGAAGTAAAGCACAGAAAGAGTAATCAGTAAATGCAAAACTGCTTCTGTTCAGGACAGAAAAGCCATAGCATGTGTGATGAAAGAGTAGGACAAAAGGTACAGGCATGTTTCTCCAACGCATGGTTGGTAAAGACTAATGAAGATACTGACAATGTCCAGGTGGTCTTTGGAGTCCCAAAGCAAAGCCACAGGTACCAGCGGGAGTAGCTCTACCCATGCCTATAATACTGCGTCCTATTCCTGAACAGCCAGGTTATTTGATTCTGGGAAATTTCTACGTGTGAACTGATTTTTAACCATGAATCATCTAATCCACTGTGGGTTTATTTTTTTTTGGTTTTTTAACGGGAAAGGGGAGGCAAAAAAAGACTGCCTGTATCCAGTGAAAGAACCTGAGGGCTGTGTTGGGCTGTGAGCCCCTGCCCTTTAGAGTTGGCAGTATTCTAGTGAATACACTATAAAGATTTGCAGGTGCTTTGGCTGCCCAGGCAGATGATATAAGTAAGATCTGGTAGAGCGGTTCTCTTGGCTCTCGTAGTTTTCTTTAGAGGTGTAATAGGTGGCATATGCAGTCGCTCTGTGTGTGTGTGTGTATGTGTGTAAACACACAGACCCCACAAATGCAAGAAAAGCAGCTTACTCCTTAAACATTTTTGGTGATTCACAGGAAGGAAAAAAATGTATTTTCTGAATGACTCTAACCTGAGAACACTTACTAAACATCCTGATTAATTAGTAGCTAATTATTAATTTTTCTGAGTAGTTTTTAGTAAAAATTTCCATTAAATAAGCTGATGATTCCTCCGTTGAAAAAAATTCTTCCCCTACCACAGGCCAACTAAGTTGATCCTCATCCTTCTGGGCAAGGAAGAGTTGTCAGCTGATCCAGAAGTTCTCTATTATTTTCTGACCAGCAGGTGCTATTCCGGTCACTTGACTGTACATTAGATAGGCTAGTCAAGGAGTTTTCTGACCTGCTAAAGTTAACAGCTACCTGAGGAACTGTCAGAGGCCTGCTAACGCACTTCCATGAGAAGTTCCAGTGAAAAGCTGCTCTTCTTTTGCCTTCCTGAAGCTCCTACAGTGTCTGCGGGGGAGGAAGTCCCTGGAATACGTCATGGGTTGTGACGCTCAGCAGGGGCCTCTCTGCCGGCTTCTCTCCTACCCGCGAAGGTGGCCGATTCCAGGCTGTGATACCTGGGTGCTGCCGCGTGCCCTTGGTGCTGCAGCCCTCTCCCGGCTCCTTGCTTGGATTCGGTGATGACCTCACGGTCTTTCTCCCCGAATCAAGGTTCAGGTTGGGATGACAGTAACTGGTTGTTTCCCTAGGTTTTCCTGTGTCATTTTAGTAGAACCAAGCTATTTTAATATTTCTATGTCTTTGCGGCTGACAAAAGGTCTGTCCACAGGCCAGCTTATCTTGTCTTCATCTCTAAATATATTTCCACTTGTGATCAGCATTTGTTCACTGGGGGGGCTGGGGAGGGGGTATGTGTGGTTTGAGTCAGTGGGTTTTTTGCTGTTGTTGTTTTGTTTTAACTCTGCACTAAGCATTGAATAATTGACACCTTGCTGTGCCTGCCGGAGCATCCTTGCACAGCTGGTATTCTTTATTTCTTCTGTTTGGGAAAAGGTTCCTGGCAGACAGTTTCCATGGCGTCCGCATGGACATGTTTTCTTTCTGGTAACAGTGGCTTTCAGAGGTAGTGAGTGTAAGAATTGCCCCCCCCCCCCATTTGCTTTCTTGGGATTTAAAGCTGGCAAAATACAAGATAAGTCGTGAACATCCCTTACACTGGGATGCACAGGTTGTCTGTGTGAAGAAATATACAGTCCTGAAAGATGTTAGCTGCTGCACAAAATTAGGTTTTGATCAACACAATGAGATTTGTGCTGGCTAAGACGGGTTGGGGGCAGGTTTCTGGATTTGTTGTTTGTTTCGTAGAGTGGCTAGTCCCTTTTGTTTCATATATCGCAACAAGCCTGTGGCATCTCAGCATCTTTGTAGGCTTTGGCACATCTATTTTATGGATTTAGACACTGCTTTATTGTAACTTGGAATTATCAGATGTTCCCAACGATTGAAGGTAGGAGCTCAGGGATTTGCAGTGTTTCTGTGTGACTTTATCAAAAGTTTATCAAAACTGTTTCCTCTAGGCTCTTTCTTTTTGTCTTTATCTCTCCCTACTCGCCCCCCCCCTTTATTTTCTTCTAGAAATGCATTTCTTAAATTCCTACTAAAGGTGTCAAGGCTAGTTAGAGGAAGAAGGCTGTGTGCTTGTCTCATGAAATTTCAGTACGTTGCAAATGTGGCTAAAGCTAATGAAAAGAGACACCTCTGTAATCATGCTACAGCAACAGAACAAGATTACTTTTTATAGCTTTGGCAGCTACCTGGAAGGTGTCTGTCCCTGAGGGATGGGGGGTTTGAATCACGAAAGGTTCCACGTTTTTAAGAGCTGAGAATGAATTGGGCAGAACAGTTCTAACATTGCCATCCCTGATGTGGTGGTTTAGCTAGCTTATGCTTTGATAAACAAGATTGTGTGTGTCTATATATGTAGGTATACACAAGAATCTAGAGTTTCAGACAAAAAATTCCAGTAGGAGTACCATGTCTGGAACAAGTCCTGACATTATGAGAGAGAGGAGAGCAAGAAGTCTAAGATCTTTTTTTAAATCCTTACAACACATGATATAAATGTTGCACTACACGTGCACAAAGCAGTAAGGGAACAGAGTAACCAAATTTCGCTCTCAGTGGTGATGCAGGTAGACTGTGAAGGACGCGAATAATGTAAATTCTCCAAAGGTCCTGTGGCTTTTGGCCACAGTGTCAGCAAGCATTGTACAAATCTCAGTGTAGATGAAACATTCCAGAGTTCCACTGTGTAAAATCCTACCGCTGTCTTCCTCCTCTGGTCTCAGTGCCTCTGATAACAAGTAGATGAGTTATTGTGGTATAAAATAGAAAGCTCTTTATTTAAATAAAGTCTAGTGTATTTATCAACTACATTTTCCTTATAGGACATCAGAGGAGCACCATGATCGTCCTAGCGTGGTAATGGGAGATCTTCAGTCAGATGAAGAAGATATCATGAATAGTTCTGATGAAGATGATGACACAAATTCTGATTCCAGCAAAGGGGAGCTGGATCCTCAAGAAGATAAACAGGTATCTTTTTATTTTTTGAAACTGTTCCTTACTCTTATGCTGCTTTGTTTAAAAAAACAAAACAAAACAAAAAAAAGTCAATAAGAGGCATTGAATCAAAGTAACTCGACATATTTCTTTTTTCCATTCTTATAGTTTCGTTTTTTCTGAAGTTTTAATTTGTGTGCACTAGCCTGATATCAAGAGACTAAGTTTAGAAATATGCCATTAGAAAGTGTGTGTTGCCTGACACATTCATTCTTAATCTTTCACTGAGTTGTAGAGTTATAGACCTACCCACCATGCCCTTCTCATACAAAGTTACATGTACAGATGTATATTTAGATGTTGGTTTGAAACAAACTTGTAAATACTCTTTAATGAGGCTGTCTCCTCCTCACAGATCCCAGAGTGCACAATGTCTCTTGTGCACTGAACATTTGAAGTCAACTGTTTGATTTGTCAGCATTGGTAAAGCCCAAGCGAAGGGGCTAGAAGAATGTTGCAAGGTCCAAAGAGGTCCTTCTGAAAAATCTCTTGGTAGTTGTAGTTTTGTTCATATGGTCCTATTTCAGGGGAATTTTGGCTCTATGAAGTGAAGGCTGTGTTCCAATAACTACTTCCATCTCTGCAGACAGCTTTCCTGCATTCAAACGTTCTTCTCATAAACCTGCCAAATCGCTGTTTGACACAAAGCATACAGATGACTGTTAACTAGTTTTTCGTTCTTCCTTTTCAAATGACCTGAATACACAGAGGGCTCATCCCGCTTTTCAGCATTTCAGTTCCTTATTCACTGCATTGATATTGAGGAGACACAATTAATGTGCATGTGAGGCCTGAGGGTTGTAGGGCCACAGAGCATTGAAGAGGTGAAGGACACAGTTAACTGTTATGGCCAAGATCTGACCTTCTGCTAATTTCTGAGAGTGCTGGATTGGAATGATTTGCCCTATTTTAGTCTTGTTTCTCTTTTTTTTTTCTTTTTTTTTTCTTCAGATTGGGAGCAGGGAGATAGAACTTCGTTTTGATCTAAATAGTTAACGGTAGAGGTTTGATCCCACTCCTTGGGGATTACTAACTTTCTTAAATCCTAAGGGTTTACAGTCCTGGAAGTCCTGAAATCTGCCTGCCTGTAAAATCTTTCCCTCTCCTCAGTAACAGTCCTAGCAGCTCTGAAGGCACTTAATCTCATCCCAGATGAAGTATGGTTTCCCTTGTTGGTAGAGTATGACCTCAGATATATTTGCCTCCTTTATTTCATTTATTTGTTTTTTTTAAGGTAGTAATGAGACTTTCCAAAGATGGAAGAGATGACTTGATGATGCTGTCTCAGATTTGAGTTTCTTGATAGTGTGCTGAAACAGAGTTTCATTTAATTAAATCTTCCAAGAGGAATAAATTGGGGGAGGGAAAGAGAGCCAAGAGAAAAGCTTGTTTCTGTGAAATGAACCAGAACAGTATCTGTATATGAGCTAAAATTACCTTGTGTGTCTCTAGAATTGTCCTCCTCAGTCTTTCATGACAGAGTTTTACAGGAAGATATCGCTGTTAGGAAGCTTCTTAGGTTTCCTGGAACGTGCATTGGTAATTCCAGGTAATTCAGAACTTGCTGTGAAGCATCTGTTCTTCAGCTTGCTTCAGCTGGCCTGTGGCACATGGAGCTGGTGGCAGAAGATTAGCAACGATCCGCTCCTTGCTTAAAACTTCCTAACAGCTTCTGCAGCTGCAGAAGAAAATGAAACAATCTCTGCATTGGTGACCAGCTGTTTTTGTTTTGTCTTACCACAAGCATCTGGCTGCTTTGATGCTTTTAATCCATTAAAGGCGATAACGTTCCTTCCTATACAGTGTCTTGAGGCAGAAAGCCCAGGTTATATCCTTTCAGTTTTCAGATTAGGCTGTTTTTAGGCCCAGAGTATCTTTTGACTGAACAAATACAAAGTGGCCTTTTCAGTGCCAGCTGGTATGTGAAAAGTCTCTCAAATTAGGTTGAAAACAGTGGCGATAGTTCATTTTGTAATTGTTTTGCATTAGCATCTTATTCATGAAATACTAATTTTCAGCTGGTTTGCAACTGTCAGTTCTACAATGAATGGCAGATATCTTGCTTTGTGTAACTGGATTATTTGTAAATTCAGTCTTGTGGTATATCAGCTGTGCTTTCTAAAAAGGCATCAAGGCATGAGGAGGAGTGTTTTAGAAATAAAATCCCAGCTCTTTGTGTGTAGCTGTATATATAGTATATAAAATCTAGAATGTATTTTGCATATATTTGATGTGATGCCAAATTACTAAAAATTAAATTAATTATTTTTTAAATTTAGATTTATTGAATTTAACAACATTGTTAAAACCATCCTATGAATATCATAGGTTTCACAGTTTGACTTCTAGCACTTGGGAATTCTTTATAGGTTTGGAGAAGAACTAAAACTCCAGAGGAATCTTGCAGCATGCTGCTTATGAATCAGAAGTCTGTAGGCAATGCCACTGATGCCTACTTTTGAAGACACACTGTTCAATGTCTACGTTACACTACCATATCCAATACAGCCTCGCTAGGATTTCCACTGCATTTGTGTGGTGTACCTTATGATGTTTTAGTCCTCCTCATCCATGCTCTTTCTTTGAAGCCCATTGAAATGAAAGCCTAAATATGTAATAGATATAGTGCCAGCTGGCAGCAGAGAAGCATACTGCTAACCATAAGTGCTGTTATGGAGAAAGATTTTATTTATCTGGGGGAAATTTTAATGGAGTTACACTGGTGTAAAAACATTTGCATCCTGACATCTACCCCCTTTTGCTTTGCTGTGGCTGTTCCTTCTATCTGATAAACAGTAGCACTGATTTGTGCAAGTTGTATGTGTGCATGCACAAAAGTCAGCAACATTTACACGGAGCCTCAGGTTACAAGAGACGAACTTCTACAGTTTTGCCGTATAGTTGCTAAGTAGGTGAACCTGAATCCAGCAACTTTTTTTACTAGACTGTGAAAAGTTGACTTTTCTCTTCTTTGTGATGTTTTTCTCCTTTCATCCTCTGCAGAAAGTCTGTATTTAGTGTAAGATGTGCCTGAAAGCCATCTGAGATTTCTGCAAATACTACTGTTGCTGTATTCATCAGTAAAAAAAAATGTGAATAATATACATTATCCATACTTTATTTCTTTTAATAACCAATAGCTATCACTTTTTAGGGCCTTATTCATTATGTGCTTCAGTGCTTCCTGTAATAATTAAATAGGAAGGCTGATAGTTATATGAAAACTAATTTTTAGCTAATATTGTTATTCCCAGCTATAAGCTAAACTGAATTTCACATGGATCCTGGAAAGCCAGGAGATTTCCAAGCAGTATAAAATACTTTTTATTGAAAATAACTAGTGAATATCTACATTGGATTTGAGAAACTAGTAGGCTGAAATGATCTTCACTACAGTTTTAGTAAGTGTGCATAGTATAACTTATAATTTTATTTGCAGAGTAAGGCAGCTGGAAAGAAAACAAAAGTTTACCATATTGCCAAGGAGATCATGAGCTCAGAGAAAGTGTAAGTGTCAATTCTAAACTTAACACCTCCTCAGTTTATTTTAATTGTGTATTTCAGATGTAACTATTTGCTTTTTCTTGTTTTTGATAGGTTTGTGGATGTGCTAAAGCTCTTACACATTGTAAGTATCTATACAATTTTTGTTTTTTCTTTCACTGGTCTCATCCATTAAAGTTCAATGTTTAGGTTTTATTACAGTGAATGTCATTTTTTTCCTACAGTGTTTACATGTTCAAAACAAAAATTAATCTAATTCAGCAGAAATTTAAAGTTCCAGATTTTTTATAATGGGTGAATATTTTGGTGGTTTCTTCCCCTTCTCCCTCCTCAGTTTTAATGCACGCAGTATTCCAGTTGAGTGCGGTACTGCTTGAATATTGAAAATGGAATGTACATCCATTTATGCTAATAGGCACCTAATTTATAAACCGGCTTGTACTGTAGCAACAAAAACCAAATCTTTCTTTCATAAATCTTCGGTTAGAATAACTTTTAAACTAGTGGATTTTTTGACCTAATTTATGTTTAGAAATGATGCATAAAAATACACGTTCTTTAGGTAATATAGCTAATTAGCTCTCTTTGTGTTTGTCACCATGGCATTATTTTTTTTTAGGCTGCAGTATTTTGACTGATACTTGCTTCCTGATAACAGCTGTGATTGCAGTGCACACAATAGTGATGTTCACAGCAAGGGCTGGGTATTTATTCCTTGCTCATGCAGACCAATGATCTGTTAAACATGCTGCGTAGAAGATGATAAAATAGTAAATTAATGAAGAATTTAGCTGTCTTTAGCACCATCTGATGTGATTTCTGAAAACCTCTAAGTCATATGTATGTACTGTTTTATCACTCTAATAAGTGCAAGCATAGTAATTTTTCCTTGGGCGACAGACGTAGTTATATTGCAAACAGATGCATTTGAGTCTCTTGAGAAGCTTGGTCTGTGAAACTGGGAACAAAGACTCTTGTGTATGGATGTGTACGATCCTGTAAAAAGGAGACCTTCCAGGCAACAAAAAAATTACCACACCATTTGCTGATTCCTCTCTTGCCTTCCATCTAAGTAATTGATTTTCCTGTTTTGTTGGGGCTTGATTTTAAAATGCTGGGTCAAACGTTTGTGGCCAATGTATAACTTATAGTCAACATAGTTCCTACTACAGAACTGAAGTTTAAATGCTGGTTAAAGGAAGAGAATTGGTCTAATGAGTATTGACAAGTTTTAAGTTATGTGATTTTATTTATTTTTTTCATGCATGGAGCTTGTACCTTAAAAAGTGTCTTTGCTTTTCAGTGTGCCAGTTCTTGAAAATATATTTTCAGCTAACGTGTACAGTACTGGAAGCAAAGGCCATTGGGGTGGAAGAAGCAGACAAATGGAGGAAGAGCGTGGGCAAGGGAAGGTAGTGTAGGGAGCTGAGGAAGTTTCTGGTATAAACGTCTTAAGATGGTCTGCACATAGGTAAATCTGCAGTGTTGTAGAGTGTATTCTGCTTTGTTTTAATGGATAACTCGCAACTCTACCCATGACAGTATGTTAGTTTCTAGCTGCCAAATACAAACACGTTAGAAATGTTCTTGTTGGCTAGCAATAACAGATTGATACGTATTCAGCCTAATCTAACAAGGGAGGATGGTAGGCTGGGAGTCAAGGAAACGCGCTGTTCTCACCTTTGCCTTTGGTCCACCGTGTGAACCTTGGTAACTGCTTTTGTCAGAGTGGGCACTACTTTTGAGCGAAGCGTGTGCACCTGTTCTTCATTAAACACATTTGCTATAGTTGAGAAAAGTTATAGAAACACATTATTTACAGAGTGGTAGATTTGAAGATTTTGAATGTTCATCACAGACATTAAATCTGTTTACTTACTCATATTATTATGGATAATATGTAAATATTGGTAAAACTGCCATTTTGATTCCACCTCTACTGAACTACATTGGCTTACTGGCTTTAGTGTCAGAATTACTAACTGCCAGTCAAGCAACCTCTGACAGATTTCTGAAAGTAAAAACTAGGTTATCCCCACACTGGGCTGCTTCGCCCATAGTAAAGATTTGGTCTGTTAGATGAGGTTTCATTACACCTTCTGAACCCTCTCTTAGTGTTTTTCCAAAGAGTAAATGCTTGAAATTTAGTGACCAAGTCCATTAGCAATGCACTGAAACTGATAATATTCTGCTTAGTCTGCCTTACTGATGCTAGTTAATGCAGGTACTCTTAGTACAGTCAGGTAAGCGAGGTGGTGGAGTTGCTCTTTATGTGAGAGAGCAACTGGAATGTATGGAGCTGTGCCTAGGGGTGGATGAAGAGCAAGTTGAGAGCTTATGGGTAAGGATCAAAGGGCAGGCTAGCATGGGTGACACTGTTGTGGGTGTTTACTACAGGCCACCTGATCAGGAAGAGGAAGTCGATGAGGCCTTCTACAGACAGCTGGAAGTAGCCTCACGATCCCAGGCCCTGGTTCTCATGGGGGACTTCAACCACCCCGATATCTGCTGGAAAGACAACACAGCTAGGCACAAACAGTCCTGGAGGTTCCTGCAGAGCATTGGTGACAACTTCTTGACACAGGTGGTGGAGGAGCCAACGAGGAGAGGTATGCTGCTGGACCTCGTACTAACAAACAAAGAAGGACTGGTGGAAGATGTGAAGGTTGGTGGCAGCCTTGGCTGCAGTGACCATGAGATGGAGTTCAGGATCCTGCGAGGAGGAAGCAGGGCACCAAGTAGGATTGCAACCCTGGACTTCAGGAGAGCAAACTTTGGCCTCTTCAGGGACCTACTCAGAGGAATCCCATGGGTGAGGGCCCTAGAAGGAAGGGGTGTTCAAGAGAGCTGGTTAATATTCAAACATCACTTCCTCCAGGCTCAAGAGCGGTGCATCCCTATGAGTAGGAAGTCAAGCAAAGGAGGCAGGAGACCTGCATGGATGAGCAAGGAGCTCCTGGCAAAACTCAACCAGAAGAAGGAAGTATACAGAAAGTGGAAAGGGGGACAGGCCACTTGGGAGGAATATAGGAACGTTGTCAGAGTATGCAGGGATGTGACGAGGAAGGCTAAGGCCCGTTTGGAATTAAATCTGGCTAGAGATGTCAAGGACAACAAGAAGGGCTTCTTCAAATACATCAGCAGCAAGAGGAAGACTAGGGGAAATGTGGGCCCTTTGCTGAATGGGGTGGGTGCCCTGGTGACGAAGGATACAGAGAAGGCAGAGTTACTGAATGCCTTCTTTGCTTCAGTCTTTACTGCTCAGGCCAGCCCTCAGGAACCCCAGACCCTGGAGGCAAGAGAGAAAGTCTGGAGAGAGGAAGACTTCCCCTTGGTGGAGGAGGAGTGGGTTAGAGATCATTTAAGCAAACTTGACACCCACAAATCCATCGGCCCTGATGGGATGTACCCACGAGTGCTGAGGGAGCTGGCGGACATTATTGCTAAGCCACTCTCCATCATCTTTGAAAGGTCATGGAGAACAGGAGAGGTGCCTGAGGACTGGAAGAAAGCCAATGTCACCCCAGTCTTCAAGAAGGGCAAGAAGGAGGACCCAGGGAACTACAGGCCAGTCAGCCTCACCTGCATCCCTGGAAAGGTGATGGAGCAGCTCATCCTGGAAGCCATCTCCAAGCATGTGGAGGACAAGAAAGTGATCAGGAGTAGTCAGCATGGCTTCACCAAGGGGAAATCATGCCTAACCAACCTGATAGCCTTCTATGATGGAATGACTGGCTGGGTAGATGAGGGGAGAGCAGTGGATGTTGTCTACCTTGACTTCAGCAAGGCTTTTGACACTGTCTCCCATAACGTCCTCATAGACAAGCTCAGGAAGTGTGGGTTAGATGAGTGGACAGTGAGGTGGATTGAGAACTGGCTGAATGGCAGAGCTCAGAGAGTTGTGATCAGTGGCACAGAGTCTAGTTGGAGGCCTGTAGCTAGCGGTGTCCCCCAGGGGTCAGTACTGGGTCCAGTCTTGTTCAACTTCTTCATCAATGACCTGGATGAAGGCACAGAGTGCACCCTCAGCAAGTTTGCTGACGATACCAAACTGGGGGGAGTGGCGGATACGCCAGAGGGCTGTGCTGCCATTCAGGGAGACCTGGACAGGCTGGAGAGGTGGTCAGAGAGGAACCTCATGAAGATCAACAAAGGGAAGTGCAGGGTCCTGCACCTGGGGAGGAATAACCCCAGTCACCAGTACAGGTTGGGGGTTGACCTGCTGGAGAGCAGCTCTGCGGAGAAGGACCTGGGAGTGCTGGTGGACACCAAGTTAAGCATGAGGCAGCAATGTGCCCTTGTGGCCAAGAAGACCAATGGTATCCTGGGGTGCATCAGGAAGAGTGTTGCCAGCAGGTCAAGGGAGGTTATTCTCCCCCTCTACTCAGCCCTGGTGAGGCCCCATCTGGAGTACTGCGTCCAGTTCTGGGCTCCCCAGTACAAGAGGGATGTGGCACTACTGGAGCAAGTCCAGCGAAGGGCCACAAAGATGATTAAGGGACTGGAGCATCTCTCTTATGAGGAAAGGCTGAGAGAGCTGGGCCTGTTTAGCTTGGAGAAGAGAAGGCTGAGAGGAGATCTTATCAACGTGTACAAGTATCTGAAGGGAGGGTGTCGAGAGGATGGGGCCAGACTCTTTTCAGTGGTGCCGAGCGACAGGACGCGAGGCAACGGGCACAAACTGAAACACAGACACTTCCACCTGAACATGAGGAAAAACTTTTTCACTGTGAGGGTGACAGAGCACTGGAACAGGTTGCCCCGAGAGGTTGTGGAGTCTCCTTCTCTGGAGATATTCAAAACGCGCCTGGATGCAATCCTGTGCAATGTGCTCTAGGTGACCCTGCTTGAGGAGGGGGGTTGGACTAGATGATCTCCAGAGGTCCCTTCCAACCTCAGCGATTCTGTGATTCTGTGATTCTGTAACAAATACTTTAATTTAAGAAAGAGATGTTTTTAAGGTGCTACTATTCAGAGCATTTGAAGAGAAGCCTAAAACAGCTGAGAAGGTGGAAACATGGTTGCAAGCTCGTAACAAGTGCCACTGAATTTTTATTAGCATTTCCTTCTTTTATGTTAAGGAAGTCAGGTCAGGGGTGCAATTCTAAAAGCCTGTTTGGACACTGCCCTTTTTAAGTACACCTGGCTTGTTCTGTTTAAGACAGATTACAAAAGTTCTGTAGAAAATGATAAATACTTAGGGAAGTTTCTGTTATATCATGAAATTGAACTAGACATGATAGAGCTAATGGACTTCACTGGCTTTGCACAATGATACTCTCCCAAACATATTCTATGAATGGGGTTGCTTCAGGGAGGAATCAACCATTAGATGTAATCTTGAATTCTCTGTATTTCTGGTAATAAAATTATAATGTTTTCTTAAAGGACAATATTCCAGTAAAGTGCTCTTAGAAACTGCAGAAGACAGAGTGCAAAATCAAATCAGTACATCTGTATATACCTTTCTGTGATGATTCGTGTATGGTTTCTAGAGGATATACATGGACTGTGAAGATGCAAGGAGTGTTATTTCTTCCCTAAGGGCACTTGCAGGAAAAAACAACTGCGAACTAGATGTAAAACCTAAGGCACATAGGAGAAACAAGCACCACTGTGCGAGGTGTTCTGTGCCCTAAAACAGCAGCATGTTGCTGGACACAAGTAGGACAGGATCACTGCCTTTTGCACTTGCTTTACTATGGGATTTTTTGGAAATAGTTTGCTTCGCACAAGCGAAAGCAACTCATCAGCAGCACCTGTTGCTGTAGGAGTAAGCTACCTGGCTTAGTTGCTATGATTTCTTTTGTCCATTTTTTGGTCCTAATTTTATTATTTTGCCAACATCTACCACTCTTTTTGTTTTCCCTTCCATTTTGATTTTTTTTTTTTTTCCTCCTGCTATGGGCAGTGAGGTTTCTGGTCCAGCAAGGGAGCGTGCACTGTTTGGGATGGGTACTTCTACTGCAGGGTTTGATGTCTGACTTTTTGCTGTGGAAGTAGGGGGTAGAGGGGGGAAAAAAAGCTTAGGCCTGTAGGCTTTTGCCTGAGCCTTTAAATTTTCACTTCTGAATTATACCTCAGTTCTGTCCTTGTTAGGACTCACTCTGAGAGAAAGTAGGAGATTGTCAGGAGGCACCTGGAACTTCTCTGCAGCCACAAGACCACCCTCTTGTTGGACAAGAACAGATCAGAGTTCAGACAACTTCCCCTTCTCTGTTGTGTGTCCTTCCAGAGGCATGCTCTGGAAGAGTGTGGGAAACTCTGATTTAATTTGTTTCTGTTTTCAGAAGGCATTTATATGTCAAAAAAAAAAAAATCTTAAGAGTTTACTTTGTATGTTAAATTGTAGCTAAATATCATGAAGAATTGATCATAGTAGATTTGGAAAAAGAATGTAGTGCATATTGAGGAATGAAATAACTGGGTATCGGAGCAAAGGAACTCCTGACCTCTGGTCCTGGCTTATTACTGATCTACAGTGTGACCTGTGAAAAAGTCTCTCAACCTGCAAATCCTGTTTCTCCAACTGTAGAGCTTCAATATTTGAACAGTTTGAAGTGAAGATGTCAGTAAAATTTTTAGTCTGTTAAGTGTTTTACCATTGCTGACTGTTGAGGCATTTGACAATGAACTGCTGCTGTAGATATCTTATTTAAAAAGGCTAATAAAATAATTTTGGTTTGGAAGGAAGCATTGCTGTACTACCTAATCTATTCCTTGAAATAACATTCTGGGAATATGCCACAGTCAAATAATTGATTATTTTGAAAGTTAACTATGTTATTAAATGCTTATAAGTGAGCATAATAAACTGCTTGAGAAAAAGGTGTGGAGTGAGTTACCACCCTTCCAGAATCAATTCCCTATGTTTGAAAAAATGCCACAATCCACATTTATTCATCTTTATTAACTATAATTGCTATGGTTAAGTTTGTCTATTTCTATTTTGTTTTAAATAATGTATTTGTGAAATCTTCTGTAACTGTATTCCTAGCAGTCTTGCTTAACATTTGTCGTAGTACAGCCGCTTGGCTGTTTCCTAGAATGTGAAACTCTCTCTCTTTTTTTCCCTTCCCCCATACGATGTGTGTTTGTGTTCCTTGAAAAGCATCCAAGTGCAAACATTTTTTCTTAAATTAAGCTGATATTTGAGCTATTTGGAGGTGCATTAGGTGGAGTTGTACTTCAGCAGAAGAGATTATGATTTTTTTTTTTTTTTTTTTTTTTGCTGATGGTATGGTCCAGGAGAACAAATCCAAGATCAATATGGGTGAAGCCTTAGGAGTAAAAGATGTGATCACATTTAGCTCATGTAGCACTTCCTATTCCAATTAAATTTATGCGAAGGTTTAATTTCACCCATTTAAAGTTATCTTCATTCAGCTATTCAGATATCTGAAGGAGCACTTAATCAAATAAACAGCTGAGTAAGAGTTTAGTCATGTTAATATATATCTTGGTTTACAACCAAACTTGTTCCTTTGCTCCTTAGACTAACGGGCAGGTTGCGTTGAGCTGCACTAGGAATCCTCCAGTGGAAAGAACAGAAAGAAACTGTGACTCAGGGCCTTTGTAAAGGGGGAAGTGTGTGGGTTGATCACAGATGATTCACAGTAAGGTCAGAATTATTTCAGATATCACAGCCATTTGCTTGCTTAAGGAAACTGCATTGGTGGGGAGGGGGAAAGAAGTGATGGTGGTATCCCACTCAAATATTGTTACAAATCAAACATCTCTAGCAAGAGTGTATACTAATAGCATAAAAAAACCTAACATTTTTAAGTTGGGAAGGCTTTATCAGACAATAATTCTACAATATATACTCAGAAGAAGTTAAAACTGCCTAAACTAGATTTTCTTATGGACAACAGGTACCCGTGGGGTGCTGTCTTATGTTAGTCTGCAGTAGAAAAGGATGATTCTGCATTGGAAAGAATGTACAGTCCAGGGGCAGTGATGAGTGCTGTCCTCTTCAAGTAGCTGTGTGAACACAAGTTGTCTTTGCCTGAAAAGTTAGATGTGATATCGAAAGTACTGTATAGTACTGTAGCACTATACACGAAAAATGTTTGTAATGTGGATCACTTCTTGCACGTATATATAGATATTGGAGGCTATCATTATTTATCACCTCCTGTGCAATGTATGTATTTGTGATGGTGTTTCTGTGTTTGTATTTAGCAATGAACAGATTCAGTTTTAGAAGGAATTAGGTGCTGGAGCATTAAATTACCATTACTATAATTTCTAAGTCACTACCTACTTGTATCAAAAGTTGTCCTCATCTAAATAGTTTCCACTCTTTGGAGTGAAATTTCAGATTTTACTTTTTAAATTAATGTATTTCCCATTTAATAATAAAAATACATCCATTCCAGGCTTTGGTCCTTTTATGTATGAAATTACTTTCCCAGAAGGCCAGTACCTTCAAGTGCAATGACTCTTGCCATAACCTTAAAAAATAAGATTATAAAATAGATTTAACACCCCCCCCCCGCCCCAGACATATGATCTCTGCCTTTAACTCTTCAGTTTATCTCGAGTTAAACTTGGCACGATGGTTACTTCACAACCACTGCCAGATTATAAATACATCTTAATATGATTACAATGACAAAGGCATTGTACTGCTGCTGTAGTGAAGACCTGATAATACAAAAAAAAACAAGTGTTGAAGTTTATCCTCTTTGTTGTTCAGCAGTCTGGTTTGCATCATTTGAAGGTTTGGTGTTATCTTTCTTTCCTGTGTTTTCTCTCTGCAGGGCTCCTTCTGTTGACTCGGTTGTGGAGGGGGGCAGAGGGGGTGATGAAGCAGAGCTTTGACCAGTTCTTTTAAAGACCGAGCCTTGCATGGCATGATCCAGAGCCTCATGAAGTTGATGCACTTTGGATCAAGCCAATAGAGAAATCAGATTCCATGTATTTGGAAACCTGCTGCAGGCTCTTTGGCTGCAGTATCTAGAAGTTAGTTAAATGCTCTTAACCACAAATGACATTCCTGTCTTATCTACTGGTGCTTAAACCTGACTCCCTGCTCTCCTTTTGTTGTTTGGTCAGGGAAAAACCTAGTTTGATTATGCTATAGGCAGAACTGCTTTTCTTTTCATTCTGCACACAGCCTTATAACATTCAATTAAAATTCTTGTTTCATCCCATGGCAAAGTGTATACAATATATTGTGTGCAAGAGTGATTTTGGGGACTAAGGGGAGAATGTTGCGGTAATATGAAGATGCATTTTGCATGAGGCTCTATAGAAAGCCTCATCTGAGCTTTAGCCATTGTAGTTCCTGCATCATTTGAGTGTTAAGCAATGCCCTAGGGTCAGGAAAACGCGTAAGATGCAGCTGGTAGTTAACCTATGTGTCACTAGTCTGCACAGAGGACGTAAAACAGACCATTTCCATATGAATAACACCATCTGTTTTTTAACTCCATTGCACTTCATTCTGAGCCTTCGCCCCCTCGCCCTCATTGCCCAGTATCTGCTTTCAGTTTCTTGTCATAGCTCTGCCCAGCCACAGCCTGGGTGACCTGGAGGGTCACAAAGCAAACAAGTGCATCCCCAGCTCGCGACTACTGAGAGCTGATGTGATGAGGGGAGCGGACAGGAGAAATCTGAGACTTAGGTCTGACAGATCCTAAATAGTGCCAGATGCTGCGCTATTGAGATAGCTACTAGGACTTGTGGGAGACCTGTGCGGGTGGGAGGGGTGGAGCTTAGGGGGGTTTTTTGGTTGTTTGTTTGCTTGTGCTTTATTTCCCTGAGGACCCTACAAATTTTCAAAGGCAGGTGTGGAATCCATGCGTATTTAAAATATAACTTATCGTAGTACTTGGGAATATGTGCCATTTGGTCACCTTTTTCAGGCCACCTGCAGATTGTCCACAGACTGTCAGGCTTCAGCAGACCACAAACCAAAAAGCTGTTACAGGTTGTCTTTTTTCCACTGTGTTTCAAATTCAAGTGAGAGACGACAACACAGTAATCACATCCTAGCTTGGATTTTCCTTTTTGTCAGTTTAGACCATGTTATATACTTGATTAATTTTTCAAGTGAAATACTAAATTGCTAACCTTTTTTTTGAAAATTTTGTTTGCATGTGATCAGGGAAAATACCTCTCCTAGTAGATACAGACTTTCATTATGGATACAATCCTGGCCATACTGACTTATATGGGACCAAGATTTTAATTCTAGGTTGTTTAAAGAGGCCCGGTAAACCTGATCTCTGTCCTATTGAGAGCTGGTTATAGCATAAAAATACTATAATAAGCTCCTTCAAGGGTAAGTGAGCAGGGCTTCCTCCTCCCTGTAAATGTTTTGAAGGTGCCAAGGTTGTTTTAGGATTATCATTAATATTTAAAATCTCATGATTTGCATGCGTTGGTACAATATCTTTTTGTTAGATATTAATTTTCCTGTGTATGGAAGAACTGCTAAATATAACTTTTGTGACACTACATTATTTTATCCAAGAGGCACAACTTCCTAAAGGGCATCTGTAGATGACTTACAAAAACTGATATGATTTTAAAATGTGTTATGATTGTATCAGCTGGAGTAACATTGTTCCTTGTTGGTCCAAAGATCCAGGAAGATACTCAAGGGCCACAGAGGCTCTACAGATAGTAAATACTTTTTTCTGTAGTTTCCTCCTGTGTAGTATCAGCACATTTTTAATGGTGCATTATAAAAATAATTAACAGCTTCCATATAGTGCACACAGGAGCAGTGAAAGTAAAGGTCCAGTGTGAAACCGAAGGGATTAAGGCCGTCCCCAGAGAGTATGTTAAGACTGCACAGAAACATAACACAGATGGTCCCTCCTTGCCTTCAGTAATAGGGAACAGCGCGTGGACTGTCTGCAAAGAAAGCACAGCTGTCTGCCCTGGTGCTTTGAAGGCTGTTCTCTCAGGGGGGCTTCTGTCCTCTTTGTGCTCCGACAGGATTTCCGGGACGCTGTGGCACATGCCTCCAGGCAGCTTGGAAAACCAGTGATTGAGGACAGAATCCTGAATCAGATCCTGTACTACCTACCTCAGCTGTACGAGCTTAATCGGGACCTCCTGAGGGAACTGGAAGAGCGATTGTCTCACTGGTGACTATCAATGAGGAATACAATTCCTTTGACGTTGTTAAAATTTATCTGAGGGACTTACGGGACTCTGTAATGACCATGGTTCTACCCTTGTTTGTTTTCCACGTGCCTTTTTAAATGATAAAATTCAATTCTAGGATGTAGGAGACAAATTTCCATTTAGATGATTTATTTGGCATTTAGGTGCATCCAAAAGGATCCAGAAGGCATGTAAACATGTTTTGAGCAACTACACTTTTTTGTCTAAAATTTAGTTTCAGTCTAAATTTCTGATCCTTACATGTGTAGTTGGGCATGATAATAAGTGGATTGATTTTATTAGAGGAGTAGGGAGCTGTGAAGATTAGTTTGCATTTTAAAGATAGTTGAGATCTACTGACCAAACACAGCATTGATTGACAGCCATGATCCTGTTAAAGCCCATTCTCAATTACACAGGTGGGTATATCGAATTCAGCTCTCAAAGTATGCAAGTAAAGGCATTGAAAAGAGTTAAAGACTGTAATCAGATGCTTCCTATTAAGGAGCGGAGACTACACCTTGAAGTTTGAAGATCCATTCCTGAGGAGGCCAGCTTGTATTAAGGTGTTCTTGTGTTCAAAGTCCTTTTAAGTAAACTGCGTATAAAGTTGTTATGATCTAACTGCAGACTAGGGTATAGAGGTGTGGCTGTGTGCCTGGTAAGATTTTTTCAGAGCCATTACTAAGCTAAGTGCCTATCTGTTGGACTGAAAGTTTTTTGTTCAGAACATAAACTGGAACATCTTAATGTGAAAAGATCAACGTTTTGCTCTAAGATTAACATATGCAGTCTTTTGTGGTTTTTTTAATTGCTCTATTCTTGTTTCTAGGCTTGACCATCAAAGAATTGCTGATATATTTGTGAAAAAAGGTCCTTACTTAAAGATGTATTCAACTTACATCAAAGAATTTGATAAAAATGTTGCACTGTTAGATGAACAGTGTAAGAAGAATGCAGGTTTTGCTTCAGTAGTTAAAGACTTTGAGGTACTGTAGACTTTTGTAGAATACACTATTTTGTGGATTTTCAGAACTTGTGAACATAAGTTCTTTAAGAGGCCATCGTAAGGCCAACAGAAGGCTTTAGAGACCATCCTCCAATTCGTTTATTCTTTTTTGCTGCAAAGTTTTGGGTTGAGACCTAGAAGGGTGGAAATGGAATGAAGTAAATTCAGATTTTCTAAAGTAACCAGTGATTTTGACTACCACTGAGAGATATGTTAAAAGATCTTGATTTTCAGAAAATTGAGCACTTGTCACAAAATATGTCGAAGACGCATTGACAAAATCATTAGTTGTTTTTTTAGTTTTGTCTCCTGATCATACTATGCACCAATTAACTGTCTTATTTGAAGCAGATTGACTTCACCACCACATCACAAGGCAGTAGCTAACTCTTAAGACTCATTTCATTTCCATTGTAAACATAGAAATTTCTGATCTGCAAACTTCCAGTAGTCTTCAAACTCAGCGCGTGCAACAATCAGATGAACGCTGATTTATGTCATTAAGAACATTGCCAAATTTTTACTTAATCCCCTTAACACACAGAAAAAAGGTGCAAACTTCCTAAACACGATCCACACAAATGTTTTAGTCGTTTGTGAGGCTTTCCCATCACCCTGCAAAGATTAAGTTGGCATTAAAGGAATTGTTGAAAATGGCAGAAACTGCTCAAATCAACACTAATAACTTTATTTCTAGCAAAGACACAGTCATTTAACCACGAAAAATGAAGTAGATGATAGCTGACAAAACGAACTGACCTCACATCACACCACAAGGGCTTCCTCTTGGGTAATGCCTACTCTGTTTGTTTACAAATGGTTACAAAGGCTATTTACTGTAGGCAAAGGAAGAGGTTGAAGTACAGAGTCGGGAAAGATAGGAAGAGGAAAAGAGGTCTTTTCAAAGAGTTGGTGTTTCTGATACACATTATTTTGAATGCAAACTCAAGATAATTAAAATTTCTGGAGCATGGATCTTTTCTATGTTGTCTTTGGTAGTTTGGACTGATTTAAAACTTCTTCAGAGCACAACGTTATCTTCTCTGCCATTCTGCCTAATGAACGTTCACAGTAATTACCAATGAGTATTTTGCCTTTGCCACTGGTGTTTTGTTTATTTCTAGGAAGATTCACCTCTCTTCCTCATTAAAACAACAACAACAACAACAACAACAACAACAACAACAACAACAGAAAACTGTTTTGAATCTGTAGAGAATTTGTACATTTGATTTTTTTTCTTGACATTTTGCATGTCTTCTACATAGGCAAATGCTTGCTCTGTGGTGCAGTGTAGCACTACAGTAGTCATGTCTTTTTAAGATAAAGCTTACTTGATGTTGTTGGTAGTTGCTTGAAGGTATGTTTTCTTTTGCTTGAACCCTTGACTACCACAGAATTGTTATTTATATCTTGGGTGTTTCTTTCAGATGAGCCCCCGCTGTGCTAGTCTGGCACTCAAGCATTATTTGCTCAAGCCTGTTCAGAGGATTCCCCAGTACAGGCTCCTTTTGACAGGTACAGTCAAGCTCTTTTACAGGCTTAAGCAGCCAGTTTTCACATGTCCCAGGAAACTTGTTTTCAGGCAGTCATATCCATCCATAAAGCATATTTATCTGACTTCAGATATGTGAAACTTTAAAAAAAAAAAAAAAAAAAAAGTCATGAATTTAGAGGGTTTCTTTGTTAATGTTGATTGCAATAAGATACACAGAGGGTGTGCACAGTGATGTGCTCTCTGCTGGTGTGTCAGCTGTGCTTTGCAAACATGAGACCTGTGCTGATTTTTTGTTTCTGTGGTAACAGAAGCCAGTAATTTAGTTAGAGGATTGGAAAGCTCTGCTTTGTTTTTTTGTGTGTGGGTTTTTGGTTTTTTTGAAGGAAAAAAGTAGTATGGAAAACTGGAATTAGGAGAAGGAAATGAAAGATGTGTATACACATCTTTCGAGCTTTTCTTGAAAGCATCTTCTCCATTCCCCGCCACGCCTCCCCACCCAGGTGTTTTGTCTCCAAAATCCTTTCTCTTTTAAAAGCAAAACAAGCCTTTTCAGCATAAATTTCCAGTAAGTGCTTAAGGTTTGTTACAGGGGTTACAACCTATCTTAGGTTGAAGAGCTGGCTTGGGCCCAGGAAAGCTAGGTTCCCTTCCCTGCTCCGACATTGGCGTATTTGGGTGACCTTGAGCAAGCCATCTCCATGATGCAGTGTTTTCCCCTCCATAAAAGGAGGGCAATGATATGGGCCGCTGTTGTGAAGTCTTTTGTGATGTGTTTGTTTTAAGAAGGGGATGGCTCCTGTAAGGAACTGGAAATACTTAAGACTGTTTTTGAAAGCCATCGCTTCTTGATGAGCAATTTAAAAATAGCCTCTGTTTACGTAGTAACTACAAAATAAAATGCTCTGTGACCTTTTCTTGGCTCTGTAGCAGCTTGCTGGCATTTTCCCAGCAAGTGTTTACACTAGTGATGTTGTGGCAGATGTAGACTTAAGTGGTACCTAGAAGTTAATAACTTATTAAAGTTGATTATTTTCGTTTTAATCATTTCATTAAGGTCACAGATGGGGGGGGAAAGGGTGAAAAGCCCTTATTAAATGGGCCACTTTTTTTGTAGGGAAAAATCTTAGTGTCTCTTAATTGATAAAGTAAAACTATAAAAAGACATTTGGGGCTTGTTTTGCTTTAAAACTGTACTGACTTAGGGCATGGTATAGGCCTGTTGTTCATTCCAAAATCAGTGAAGGAGCTTTGGAGATTTTCAAAGGTTTTAATTAAAAGGGTTGAACAGAGGAGCGGGATAGAGTAAATACCTTTCTCGATATATAGGCACGTGCGCGCGCACACACACACACACATACATATGCACATATGAATATATGTAACTGTGTGTATATATATATTATATATATATAAACTATATATATATGTATATAGTGATATAGCGAAGTGAGAGATGTCAGAGATGAATGGCACTAAAATGAAATGACGAAGCTGAAGACTAATTCCTCATTACCATTGCCTGTGAGTGCGGCTGGGACAGGATGTTTTGGACAGGTGACTGACAAGCGAACACCTCATTTTGTGGAGATGGTGGTTGCTGGAGGAGTCTCCAGTCCTGCAGGCCATACTGTGGCTGCCCAGCTTTAAGCCACCCTGCAAATACACATGGCCACCGACATGAAGTGTATTGCGATGCTGGGCACTGATTTGGAAGCGGAAGTTTTCGTTGTTTGGTGGGAGGAATAAAAGAGGTCAGACTAAGGATTTAATTATACTGAATTGTTTGCATCTGTTTCATTTTCACACTGTTCAGTCTAGCCTGCCATTTCACAGACTTCTGTTTTCCTTGCTATTCCCGCTCTTCCGTATCCACGCGGCTGGCGTGACTGCTTTGTCACCTTCCAGCACTTCAGTGTGGTATTGCGTCGTCTTCATACACGCTTGTGTTGCCGAGTTTTCAGAGCAGATGCCAAATATTTGGATCTGCTGTTGGAGTGGGTGAGACAGAAAGTAAGCAAGCAAAACGGGAATGGGCATGACTTGCAGTGATGCAGCAGCAACCCCAGTCAGCTGATGGGAAGCTGGCAGGGGGAGGCAGAGGGGATCAGAGCAGAAGAGCAAAAATCATCCCAGAAACGAAGCTGCTCAGCCTGAGTCAGCAGGGGATTCTTCCTATTTCGACGTTGCGTGTTGGTGGAACAGCTTTGTACTTGTCACCTGCTGCTACGCAGCCACGTTGCAAGGTCGTTGCCGTGCTTTGACGTGCTGTTAGGTCTGTGTGAGCACAAGCAGGAGCAGGTGGGCTCGTAAATCAGCTGAGCAGAGGCGCAGCCGCCATGGTATTCCCGCTTAGCTGCACGGGTTCTCCGTTCCGTCGCGCCGGCTCCCGCTTCTCCATACCCTGCCCTCTGGCCCCCCTGCGGCAAATGTTAGATGGGTTGTTGTTGGGGAGGCTGGTTAGAGGCAAGCTGGTTAGAAGAAACTTCTTTGATTCTCATACGGTTGAGAAGTTGCTGTCGCTTGTTCCACACAAACCTTACCTTGCTTAGGTGGTAGACGCTTGTGCTAGCTACAGTGCTGCAGCTGTTTCTCCCCTGGTGTCTTTATTTTTTCAGATCTTTTTCTCTCTTAGCTTCCTGCTCAGTCTCACCTTCAGTTTTAGTGCTACGTCAGTTGTATCTGTCTGTATTTAAGGATCAGCCTTCGAGTCTGTGTTATAGTAAAGCAGATCCGTTCTTGCAGACTCACATGTAGCTTGCTCTCAGATTTGTCCCAAATCTGTTGATCTGATTTCTATTTAAATCAACAGAAGGAAAACTCAATGCTAACAGTATGACAGCATTACTGGTTTTGTGTTATTTTCCTTATTTTATTCTGCATTTGTGGAAAGCTGTTGGTATAAGTGTAGATTTTTTTGCTTGTTTTTTTCTTTTCCTTTTGCTAGCCTAAGGTCAGGCAATAGGGAAAGAGGATAAAAATTTAGGTTTTCTATCTCTGTTCTATATTTAAACTGTTTAAAAGAGTTTCTTTCTCTGGTCACTCTTTTTTTCCTCTGAGAACCCAGTGGCTCATCTAGAAATCACCTGGTGGTTTTTATGTGAGTAAAAAGTCTGAATAATTAAACTACGTTTCAGAGGACAAAGAAATTTGGCAAAGAGAGCAGATACTGTTTTACCTTGATATTTGACTTCTGTACTCATTTTATCTGAGAATATTTTTGCTAAAATGTCCCTGTGGTTGTCTCTGAAATCTTCTTGTCCATATAGGTTTTTAAGCTAGTGCCTCCAGAAAGTTGTTACAAACACAGAATTTCCAATGTGTATTCACAGAACAGAAGAGACTAAAAAATCTGTCCTGATGCTTCTCTGAAGTTGAGTTTTAGATATGAACTCATGTCCGCTTACCAGCGGCCATGTACATGTGTGTACATAAAGAGAATGTACATAAAGAGAATTAAGATCAAAATTATGTGCATAAAGAGCATTAAGATCAACATTATGTAAATATTTATCACTTTGGGGATTTTACAGTTGCAAGTTTATTTGGATGCTTCAGACTTGAAGTATAAGAGCGGCCTTCCTTTTTGACTATAGCATTTTAAGTGAATGCAGTTATATTAAAATCTCTCTCTAATTTTCCCTCCTTTATTCAATGCTGATATAATTCAGAATGCTAGAATATACCAACCAAAAAAAAAAAAAAATTGTAAAGTGTCATCGTTTCAGGGAACGTGTTGTACCGCACGAATACACCAAGAAACAACTAGTTCCCTCGTTGGGTCTCTGATTTTAAGCTTCTGGTGCAATTACTTTGGATATTAAATTGGATGTCTCCATTCACCTGGGACAGTTTCGTAGAGTGCCAGCAGTACATTTGGAGATTAGTAAGTTATATCCCCTTACCTCTTGTTCCCAGTCTGGAGAGAAGTGAGTCTATGGTTGGCAGCCTTAAGAAGATCTAGCTTTTTTTTATATAAGCTGCAAAGACACATATTTTCATATTGGGAGGTCCCCGCTTCAGTCCTTTGCGCTGACCAAGATGAAGATCAAGCTGCAATTGTAAAGCTTTAACTTGCTTGCTTTATGGTGGAGTCCCAAGTACGCTTTGCCTGGGTAGGAAGGCACAGTTGCTGCTTGACAGAGCTCTGGAGGCAGGATAAGAGAGGGCACCTTTGGTCTAATATTCTTAAAGTGTATTTGTGAAGCAGGTTCCTCCAGGTTAAATCAAAGCGAGGGTTTTCAGCTCAAGTTAAAAACAGTGTGAACTCCTCTCAGTTCCTTTTAAGATGCCTCCTGTTGATTTTTCTCTTAAATGAATTTCTTACCAGCATAACCCAAGGTGATTTGAGGTGGAGTTTTTTTGTAATGGAGACTGTGTCCACATAAATATTGCACATAAATGTCTGGTAGCTACTACAGCAAAAGATTTTGAGGGCTGTGAGCAATGAAATATTTATGAAGTTGGAAAGGTTTTGGTGCCATGTTAGACTTTTAGTAAAAGATCATACATTGGCCAATGCCTGATTATGATCAGACAGAACTGCAAATACAGCAGAAAATCGGGGGTGTTCTTGTGGCCCAGTTAGCCCAGTCGCTCCTCACTGCCTCCCCCAGCTTCCCTGCAGGACACCCCACCAAGTCCCTTTTCCTTCACCATAACCTGCTCTTCATGCTTTTCTCTGCTGGATCTTACCTTAGGTCTTTGCCAAAAACGTATTTTTTTAAAAAAAAGCCAAATATTTTTCTTTCTGTGGTTCTTTTTTCCTCAAAACTTTCATTAACTGACAAGATTTCTCACCCTTCATAGCACTTTTACTGCAGAAACGCATTTCATAATTGTTTTTTGCATGAGGAAAGCATTCCAGTACAGCGAGTGATCTCGGGGGGGCCTGTGTGAAGCAAGACGTCTTAGGAAGGCAGGAACTGTTGGCTCCAGATCCGTCTTGAGTAAAAGGATGAATCTGGGTAGGGCAAGCACATGGGAGCTGAATTATTTTACTCCCATAGGAGTAAAAGGCATGAAACTTGTGCAACTGCTAAGCTAGTATTGAACATTTGCTAAATCACAGACCCTATGTGATTAGTTTTTGGTAGATCTGTCAGAATCTGAATACGTTCACTCACTTAAAAGGTAATTATAAATTGGTATTTGTTGATATCATTCCAGCATATATTTCTCTGGAAGTTTCTGCTTGGGTTTCCATGAAATTTAACTAGTTCAAAGCTGTGGGCTATAGAGAATACATGGCTGACTTATATATATATATATCCTGATTAATATATGTATATATCTTTGATAGGACATCATACTTCTTGGTGAACTAGACACTGAACCAGGAAATGGAATCTCCAGGGGAATGTTTTCTTGATAGTCAGACATTTGGGGTGAATTTTGGGCAAGTAAAATAGATTTAAAAAAACTACCAAGGAAGATTTTAATGAATAGATGGTGCCATCTGGTGGTTGAGGGCTGGATTTATAACTGAAAACCAAAAATTCCTATTTGACAATTTTGGTGGGTGGGGGTGGTAAATAATACTTTTTTAATTTGAAAAATATTAATCATAGTAATCTTCGGGGTTGGGCTAATTTTTTCTCAGCTTTTGTACACGAGTTAGGTGCTAAGACAAAACAAGGTAGTATCTATAATATTCAGGTTTTTTGCGTCAGCTTAAATGTAAAGGATTGCACATATGTACTTGTCCTCTTTCACCAGCTTGTTTTGTTCTGGAATAATATATACAATATATAATTTGCCTTTGGAGAAGGTCACTGCTTCTATAAGGTTTTCTCAGCAAGGTAGCATTACATGCTTTTATTGTGAAAACTCTAGTTTTCCTTATGTTATTACTTTGACAGATTTGAAAGATTAAATAGTAGACCTTTGCTGCATACATCTGTCTGAAAAGCAAATTTCCAGGAAAAATGTTTTTTACTACTTTGGTGCTGTTTAGTTCTTTTACAAAAATATTTCTATTTTTTTTCTTTTATACAGATTATTTAAAGAACCTTTTAGAAGAATCTGCAGACTATAGGGATACTAAAGGTAAATGTCTCTTTAGATTAAAAAAATAACAGGCTACCTAGATATGAAAAATGCTTCTACATTTTAAATGCTTGCAAAATATTAAGCCAAGAAGCAGAAGTGTTTCCTGTTTCGTTCTGAGTTTCTCAGCAGCGACACCAAAAGATCCCAAACTTGTGTTTCAAAAAATGTTTGAAGCTTAAAGTGGTATCAGCGCACCCTCGAGCTGGGACCACGCGATAAGACTGAAGTTCCACAAGCAGCTTAGGCAGATATTTGGATACTGCTGCTGAAAGAGGCTGTCCTGTCTTCCACAGACCTTTCTGTGATAGACAGTCTGCTCCTTCGGCTCTTCCCCACCGACCCATGAACGCGGGGCCTTTCCTCCCCCTCTCTCCAGGACGAGTGTGGCTGCCGTGAGCGAGATCAAGGAGCCGCTCTGGGCTATATTTAACCTAGCGGTTCTCCAGTTCGGTTTGCCACAAACCTGCACACACACTTTTGCCTGCATGTGAGGGAAAGGCGATATGAGGAAATGAGAAGGAATGGTTGGTGGTGGAAGAGGAGGAGAGCAGGTCTACACGTTTTGGGATAGTTACGGATTCAGCTGCTTTGCCTTGCTCACAGCATTGCGGTGCGCATTCAAACGGTATTGCTGCTGCTTTGTGTGTGCCTCAGCATACTAGAAATGCTCCCAATCAGTGTTTCCATTTCATTTGCATAAACCCCTGTCATTTAGGTCAGTCTCTTTAGTGGTATTTGTGCAAGCCCCTTATCTTCAGGAGAGCTGCACAGGTGTAGTTGATTGGACTGCACTAAATGCCAGCGTTCAATATGCTAAACCAGGTTCCCTTTCTTGTATCTATGCCTGCTGATACTGTACCATCAAATGTATGAGAAATTTCCATCTTAACATATTTGGGCATATTTATTTCTCTGAGAATATTATATTGAAAGTATAAGCACAAAATGTTTTCAGTGTTGACTTTTTTTGGAGATAGAAAAGTTTCTTGTGCACTGATTATGACCATGAATAAACTAATAGTCGTACTGCCCATTAAATAATGTATATTTTACTTTACGTGCTCTTGAGCTCTCTCCAGCTTCTATGTTTTTTGCGGTGGTACTTTTTCATATTTCACAGTATGTTTTCTCTCCCTTCCTGTATCGAAGATAAAAGCAGAAACTTGGTTGTAACAATAAGAATGTTAATTTTATACATTTGACGTCTTTGATAGTTGATATTTGAAACTGGATAAGAAAAGAAAATCTAATCTTTACTCACCAAGATCTTTCATGTGATAATTAAGTTTAGCTTCCTTCTGACTTTGTTTGCTTTGTCATTTAATTGCATGGGGGAAAAAGGGCTAGGTTTGGTTATATGATTAGCATTGTCAAAAAAAAAAAAAAATCTTCCTGGGGACCTTCATTTAAATACATTATTCCAACTAAGTGGTGTGAGAAGTGGAATGCTTTTCCTTTCCAAAAATCAGCTTGCTTATGAACTTTTGACCCTGTGAATTATTTTATATTGTTGTTTAGATTTGGATTAGAGTCTTGGCTCTATAAGTAAGCCTGTGATCTTTGAACTTTCCCTGCAAGAACCAGCAAATTTCCTGCAACTTTCTTCAATCTTTCTGGAAGTCAATGAGTAAAAGCTTTTTTCACAGATATAATAGCTGATAAATGAAGGAAAGTAAAACAAAATATTGAGGCACTCATTCCTGCCTTAGTGAATTTAGCTAAATTTCCCTTAATTTCATGTTCTTTTTGAGCTGATGGGAGCTGGAGAGTGTTTTGGCTGGAACAGCTCCAGCATTTCCTAGTCAGAAGACCACCGGATAACTTCCAGCAGGCTCAGTTGACAACATGACATCTATATTTGAACTCAGATCTTGATCAGATGTTTGATATCTTCTCTGCCTTTTAACTGTTTGACTAGTGTACTTACTTTGCCTTATTTCATAAAAGTCTTGAACGAAAAATTCTCTTTAGATTGACTTAGTAGATCCCTGCTCATGCTTCTGTTCAGTTCCTTACATGGCCTCATGGCCTTCTGAACCTTCCCGTTCATAAATCTATACATTTTGGCTTGGTAGGCTTTTCTGATTACTTTTAAGCAATGTAGTTCCTTTATTTGGAGTGCTTGATTGCACTTGAATTATTCAAAAAGTGCTAAATGCTGTAGAGACATCATTTTATGAGAGTAATTGTGCTAGCTTTCAATTAAGTGAGCCCTTTTGCTACTTAAGTGAATTACAGGTTTTGGGGTAAAATCCTCAGATGGGTGCTGTGTAATATACAGACTAACTGTTCAGTAACATATACTTTTTATATAACTCCTTTTTGCAGTTACACCTAAGCATGTTTTTCTATTGAGTTGCTACTTATTAAATATCTGAACTTAATAAAATCCCTCTTAGTGTCTTTGGTAACTCTTCCCTTTCAGAGTTTTTATCTACTGGTATAAAATGCTTGAAATTTAGAAACTTAAACTTTATACTGTTATCTTGAAAGGCAGAAAAAAAAAATCACAAAGATTTGGATAATTGTTCTAGATAGTCTCTAAAGTCCATGACTAGCACTGGTGGCAAATGTATAAATTGGAAAAAGCTTAATTAATCTCTGCATACTTTCAGTTGAAGTCTTGTTAACTTTTCTACTGTACCTAGAGACATGGAAATTAAAGAGATTCATTGTGAGAGATAAGCTAAAACTTAATTTTGCTGGTAGATTATTTCAGTTAGCTGTAAGAAATGAATGATACCGTGACTGTTGGCTGAAGCAATGAATTGCTAGGGCACAGCTAATAAACCATGATCCAAAGCCTGTGGAATCTATGGGAAGTGCTTTTCAAACGCAGTGAATGTTAGATCACATCCTTGAATCTTGGCAGAATGCGAAGGGGAATACTGTACCTGCACGTTCTGTAATACCAATGCTAACTAGTCTGTATAACAAAAACATTGTTTCTTCATGCTTCAGATGCTCTAGCTGTTGTCATAGAAGTTGCAAACCATGCCAATGATATCATGAAGCAGGGGGTAAGTATTTTGATTCTGGAAGCTGGTTGTTTAAAGCTCTTTCTTTTTTAAAAAAAAGAGGTCATGGATGCAAGGGCGATTACTTGTCTCTCTGCTTTTTCTCCCAATAGGACAACTTTCAGAAACTCATGCAGATTCAGTACAGTTTAAATGGACACCATGAGATTGTGCAGCCGGGAAGGGTAGGTCCTCCAAATGGCATTCAGCAGATTTCAATAAAAATGCAGCACAGACAGTACTGAAGGTGACATATATTGAGGACAAAAAATGATCTATCACTTAATTATTTGGTGCTGACAGTCAAATACTGTTTCTCCATGTGTAAAATTTTTTTTTTTTAGGAAAATATTTATCTGATGGAAACTTAAAACTTTTAGAATGTGATTCCCTGCCAAATCTTCCAGGCACTTTTTTTCCCAAGCTTAACCTTTAATCTGTCATGGTTTCAAATGCATCATGGAAAATTGGAATAAAAGCACACAATCCCTCTTCATTTTAGTGAGCCATAAGGATGAGCAGCCTTCCTCAGGGAGGTATGTTAAGCTCAGTGCCCCCCAGCCTCTGTCTTTATTACCTTCATAGCTTTATAGAAGAAGAGGGTTAATTCTGTTGAAGACTGATTCATGGTGGAGACAAGTGAATTCACAAATGAAGGCCATATGTGGAAATATAATTCTTGTGAGTCACCATTTCATGAACAGTCCCACTGATTTCACTGAAAACTTCAACATGAGTGTTGTTACTGATTTGGGTGACTGCAGAATTAAGACCTTTATAGCCTGGCTTTATTACCTAGATCCAAATAGTACGAAACTGCTGCCTTCCAGATATTCCATACTATTTGGCAGTTAACAATCATCATCTTACAGAATACTAAAAGTGTGTGTATATTACACATAAACGCACACATGTACCCTTTAATAGCAGAAGAAGATGATGTTCTCTGCAATAAGTACAGGCCCTGATATAATTTTCGTTGTTTCTTGCCTATACAGGAAAATTTTCTTATTACAGATTTAACTTCATGTGCATTTCAGAACCAGAATTTTTTTCTTCCTAATCCTCTGTGCTTGGAGGTTTGTTACCTACTCTCTGCATTAAAACAAAAACCCCTTGAATCTTCAAACTTCTGTAACACTACAAGTGTAGTAATTTCAAGAAAAAATAAGTTTATTTGTTGTGGCTTGTGTCCTGAAAAGCTGGGTTTTGAAATTGTTTGCTTTAATTTGCCAGATCTTTCTGAAAGAGGGAACGTTGATGAAGCTGTCCCGGAAGGTCATGCAGCCACGTATGTTTTTTCTGGTAAGGTGCTATGTTATGTTTCTGTGTCTGATACCAGTGTAATTTTAAGTGGTTCAAATGGTTGCATCACAAACATAAATAACTGGTAACTTCAGCTGACCATTAGGGGACAAAAATGACTATTGCCGTTTTACTTGTTCAGTCTAATTTAGAGAGATCATCTGTTTTATATGCGGTAACATTTTAATAGAAAACCATTTCTCAACAAAATTTACTGTTTTGAACAATGCTCACTTAAAATTTGAGCAGCTTTGTGAGAAGACGTTATCTGAGGTAGTTGGAGAACTAAAACAGTTGCTCCAACCCATGCAGTTCTACTAGAGCTTAAAACCTACAACTCTGCTGCTGCTATTGTATTCTCACCTTCTCTCCCCCCCTGCCCAAATCAGCATGCATCCTGAACGGAGCGCTGGCCTGGAAATTAAGTTCTGGGTTCTCTTTCTGTCTTTACTACTGTTTTGAAACTTCTGACTTTCTCTGAAGTTTCTGTTTCCACTTGAACCTTTTTGTTTCGCTCTCCTATTTAGATAGAAAAGTGGCTTGCTGTGTGTGATTTGTGACATTACAGGCTCATGGTCTTGGCTGAAATCTATCTTTCAGTTACTGAAGTATATGTAAATATTTTCCTAGCAGTCATGAAGTGCATGTGCTAAGTTCTGAAGTTCCTATCTTATGCTCTGGAGACTCCTTTGTAGCATTTAGGGCACTGATAAAATTGCAAATGATGTCAATCAAGGTAATACTCTCAAAAATCTGGTGCTAGCTCAGGCTGGACTTCCCAAAGTAGATGTTGCTAATTTAAAACTCTCTAGCTCAGATTTTCTTTGTTTGTTTTTTTTAATATGTAAAAGGTGTGGCATACTGTCTATACCTTTAGGCTCTTAATAAGCAATGATTTTCGTAGTATGTTGTGAAGATGTAATAGAGCTTGTGAAACATTTGATTATTTTGTAAAGAACTGTGCAGCAAAAGCCATGAGACAGGTCAGTCCTCTGGTCTATGTTTATGTTCAGTAAATGAAGCTTGATTCCATGTGTTGAACAGCACAGAAGATAAAACACCTTAATAGCTGTACAGTAAGTGCAAAGCCTGGTAGAAAGGAAATAAACAACAGATGAACATTTAAACAAGTAAAATTCATATGGATAAGCTTGTCCAAATAATTGTAAATTACTAATCTTAATTCTGACATTTCCTAGATTTTGGGATGTTTTACTTTGTGTGAAGGGTTAGTTCTAATCTTCTTTTAAAGTAGTTTGTTATACAATATAGCTGTGTACATGAGAAACTTTTTTTGTCCTGTTTGACAGCCTGGTCTTTGACATCCCTGCAATGATTACTTATGTGCCAAATGTATATTTACACAGTGAGGATATAAATAGACACCTATTGTTATCTAAATTCATACATGAAAATGTTTCTTGGGTTTTAAGCAAAATAATAGGATGCAGAAGCTACCCTCCTGGACAGTTGATTTCAATGCTGTACAAATTTCATATTTTCAGTAGAAGTCATCTGAAACAATCTGTCTTTAAACAATCTTTAGTCATTGAAAAGTATTGCTTCTATGTTACAGTTTAATGATGCCCTGTTGTATACTACTCCAGTTCAGTCAGGGATGTATAAACTCAACAACATGCTCTCATTGGCTGGAATGAAGGTGAGTCACTAAGATGCCCGTTAAAATAGGTCTTTCTCCAAATTTGTTTAAACACAGGTCTTCAGATTTTCAAAAGGCATCTATGTTTATTGTTGGAAAGAGATGCTAAAGTTGCTTATATTGCAGAGCAGTGCTACAGACTTAAAGTTTGTTGCATAATGTGGTCTGTGGGACTACTACCTAGGTTTCCGTAAACAACTGTATTGTCACAGGATCATCTATACCTGCCTTTTCATCCAGTACTGAGCTACTCTGAAATAGTCTGCCTGCTTACTTATGTCTGTATTTTGTTGAGACTGCCTCACTCTTGCCTTGTAACTGCTCCTTCTTGCCCACATCCAAAGATTATACATCTCTGCCTGATAAGTTTCTGGTGGATCAGATCTGTATGGTTTATAGAGATCTGCTAATTGTGAAGGAAAAAACAGCTTATGATTTCTAAGCCTTTGTGAAAAGCACCAAAGTTAAGCTCTAAACCCCTCTGGCTGGTGACAAGGAATGTCCATATCATAACATGACAGTCAGTGGGACAAGGCACTGTCACCTCAGGGGTTAATTCTCTCATCCCTGGTCCTGTTGCAGAAAAGCATTAAGTTCATTTGGAGTTCAGTTCTGAAACTTTCACAGGCAGAACTGTGGCCTCTTTTCTGTCAACAAGTGTCTTGTGGTGACTCCAAGCCACTCTTAACTTTCAAACTTGGTGACATTTGAAACTTAGTAGTTCAGAAGTGAAGGATCACTGGGGTGGTCCAACCCTTGGTGGTATGGGAAGCCACAGTGAAATAAAATAGTGGGCAGCATGTAATCTTACTGTATCTGGGCTGTCTGGACTAATGTATGATCTCCTACCTGTGAGATCTTCTCTCCAATTTACCCCTTTTGCAATTAAAAAATAAGACATTTTACAATAAAACTGAAGCAACTTAAAAGCACCATTTCAGTTTGAATGTGATGTTTTCTCTCTTGACTGCAGGTTAAAAAGCCAACCCAGGAAGCATATCAGAATGAACTGAACATAGAAAGTGTAGAGAGATCTTTCATTCTTTCAGCAAGGTAAGTCTTATAAGTGCATAATTATTTTAAAAGCATGTGGTTTCAAATAGGCCATATAAGCTTTGTCTTTGTATGGCTTATTTTGCACTTTTATAATGAAAAGTTACTCTTGTGCTGAGTGACTATAGAAGAATAGAGAACTGACAATCGGATTTCTGGAAATAAGGTAGGATTTGTTCTAATTTGCTTTTGCTCATATTTTAAATCTGATTTTGAAAAGGTAAGGATTTTTTTTGTTTTTATGGGCTGGCAGAAATGAAGCCTAGTCATATACAATCAGCTTCATAGGTACCACATGAATTTTGTAGTCTCTAATACAGTTCACCTTGACATATAAGGAAGACTTCTCATTGTAGGGTGATGGATAGAAGCACAAAATCTATAGTAAACGTGGCTGGTATTTGAACAATCTGGGCAATGGCTGCTGATGGTAGGAATTCAACTGTCCTTGAGACAGTTAAGTATTAATCAGATGGAACAAAAGTCTTATTTGTTCTTCCTTTTCAGCTCAGCTGCACCTTCAGACATGTTGAGTAAATTGAAATATCTTCTGCTGCCTTTTCTTGAGAAGCACAAGAATTAAGATTAAGTTTCGCTTCAATGATTTTTAGGCTTTGCTTTTCAGTGACTTTTTTTTTTATTCCAAAGTTACTGATATGCCCTGTCAGTGCACTAATAAGAGGGGATATGAAGCATAACAATAAATTCTGATATTACTGATAACTGATATAAATTAGCAAAATTCATTCTGGTCATCTAGCTAAAATAACAGTGTGATTGAAACAGGAAATAGGCCTCAGTGAAGTGCTGAATTGAACCTGAAATTATAGAAATGACATTAAACTACAGGAGCAGTGCTTGTCTTTATCAAAAATTAAATTCTCTGGGTAGCAGCAGAAGGATACATGGCCACTAATTTGGAGCAGCTCTACTGAGCTGCCTTTACCAAAGACCTGGTTTTGTGGATTGTTGTTTTTACAATGTCTGACTTGGAGTTTTATATGTTCTGTCACTTGTGACAGTGCTAATCTCAATGAACAAAGACATGTTTTCTCTTTCATTTAACAAAGCGTAGCAAGGGCAGACTGCTGCTTTTTGTGTGACCTTGTAAATACTGACATTAGGATGTCTGCATAAAGATAGCTATATCTGTGGCTGATGGGGAGACCAAGGTTAACCTTGTCTAAGTAGCCAAAGGAAGAAGCACAATTGTGTCTAAGTAGTAGTTATTTATATACAGATATATAACAACAGATTGGAAAGGAGTATTGCATGTATTTTTTGACAGATATTTATATAAATGCTTCTTATGGCTTTTCTGCACTTTGGGAAAAAGATGGATTTCACAGTTTAAGTTGTGATTATGCACCACTATCGTATGACCGGGTTCATGGTGTTTAGGTGCCTTAGTGAATGATTGGGTATTGCACAGATGCATAAAGGCATTTATGGGATTTCAGTAGGCAACCCAGATTCATCTCTCCATGATTTAAAACACTTCATTTTTACTTCAGTCATTTAAAAAAAAAAAAAAGTAATGTGAAAAGATTCATTGGAACCTGTGAAAAGATTATCATCTCAAAATACAACCTGCTTATATTCTACAAAACATGATAGACTTCTCCTTTTGAAGAGTTGGTTAAATGGTAGTTTAAAGGCAACTTCTGTGAAATATGTGCTGGTCTATCAGGGAAAACCCATAACATTCCCACCATGTTGGCTGCTGCTTGTGACATGCTTCTGTGTTGAGCTTAGCATTACTGGAAACTTAATAGCTAGAAGATGAGCCTCATATTACCAACTAAAGCTTCTCTGACCTGCTCTTTCTTTTTTGTGTTGTTGATCTTGCACCTTTGGAGAGCATTCATCTCTATTATTAGTATTTTTATACTTACCAGAGGCTATGTATGTGCAGGAGCCCTAAATTACCAAACAGTAACAGAGGGCTTGTGTTTGCTTGGGACGAAGGAGGTGCTGGGGGGCCCAGGTGCAGCTGAGGATTTTCAGATTGTTATCCGTCCGTAAGCAAGGCCTGGGTTTGATGTGGTGTGAGAGGGGGAAACAAGCAAGAAACTACTGGAAATAGGTATTTGCCTTTTTTTTTTTCTTTTTTTTGGCGGGGCGGGGGTGTGAATGGTGCAGTTTCTATTGGCATGGATATGAAGAGGATGTCTTGTAAATACATCTTCCTGGCCCTGTCTCTCCTGGTAATGGTAATTAACAGCTACCCCTGGCAGGCGCGTTGCCTCCCGTGACATGAGGCAGCTCATCAGAAGTGGCTCAACTGTGAGAGGAGCCCTGAGGCTCTGGTCCTGGCAATGCCGGGTGCAGCTCTGCGCGCCCAGAGGAGCCCAGCTAACTGCTCAGCACCAGCAAGCAGCTGCGCCCCATGCTGCCGGCACACACGTTCACCAGGAACAGCAATTGCTGCGGCTCTCTGTTCAGCCCACTTAAGTTTTCTGTTGTGCTATTAGCTAAAATCACAAACAAAACAAAACAAAAAACCCCCTACAATTTTAATAAACTAAAACAGCTTTTGGAAGGTTGCAACAAATGTTGGGCTTGTGGCAGGGCCATGTGGGGAGGGCTGGGCAGGACAGCAGAAGCAGCACTGCCTTTTTTGCTGCGGCAAGCCACTATATCAATTCAGTTGCCAGTGGAACAGCCTCTGCTCTTAACTTCTGAAGGGTTGGTAACAACACTAACGGTTAACATTAGCAAAACTGCCAACTGTGAGCTTTGCAGTAAGATATTAGGGCCTTAGCCGTGCAGCTCATCGTGTGAGCAGCCCCACTGTAATCAGCACGATCTGGGGATGCTGAATCTCCCAGACTGCACCAACTTTTTAAATGTAATTATTTAAAGTGGTTTTAGGAACCTAATTAAATGTAACCAGATTTTGAAAAAGCCAAAGGAATTGACTGGAGCTATGAATGTTATGTAGCTAAGGCAGATTGTCCTTACCAGATAAGGAAGCAAAGGTAAATAAACTGAACAAAATGTTCCACTCGGAGAGTGAGATATTGGGACAGACAATAATAACACTGCTTTGCCCTTGCTTGTATCTTGTTTCCTATCCTTTTGTTCTGAATCTCTCCCTGTGTGCATTAGATCTTTTCTCCTCCTTTTGCCTCCCAGTCTTCCCCTTTGTTTGCCTTACCGGATTTGTCCTCTCTGATTCTATGTAGTATCCAGTTTCATTCAGTTCAAAATTCCTGCTCAAAATGTTTTTCTTAAAGACTCAAAAATGATCAAAGCTTCCAAATTCATCTAGCATAAAACAATAGCCACCAAAAAATAATTGTTGTTGTGCACCTTAAGTGTTGTGTCCCTCATTTGTGTAAATTGTTGCTTTCCTTTTTCTTAACTTCCTTCTTTATATAGTTGTCATGCTTTATTTTTTGCTTTAAAAAAATAAATTATTTGATGCTATTTACATAGGGAAAAAAATCCTGTTGGTTGCAACTTCTGGCTGAAATTCCAGAACCCCTTTTTAAGCTGGTATGGCATCTTAAACAAGTAGTCCACCTCTTCCCCTGCCACAAGCTGGTCCATCCTTCCTCAGAACCACCCTCTCCTGTGTGCTGGCACAATTAACTGGTCACCTGTGTGATGAGCCCAGTCAGGAAACTGATACAGAGGACTGCCTGCTTGATTGCTCGCTGGGTTAGTTTTAATCTGAATTTGTTTCCCAGGCCAGTTCACTACGCATGCAGCCCACTGTGAGGCCATATAAGTGTCTGTTCTGGCAGGTGATAAGACCTAGTGGCTGACAGGGAGGTATTGTAGGCTGTCTGTGCAGCAGCAGCGTGGATTTATATTATATAAAAGTGAGAGTCTGCCCATGGCCTCAGGAAGTACTTTGACATTGTACTTAATCCAGTATAGCTGCAGGCTCTTGCTGTACCAAGCAGTCCTTGTTCTCCTTGCTTCCTGGGTCACACCACTTGATCCTAATGCTTTTCTTGCATCAGACTTAGTGATCCATTAGCTGCTGGGTAAAGAGAGGCAGTAAGTTGATCTGATGGAGAACTGTTCTTCTCTTCGGGTTAGCTGATCCAGTGGAAAAATTGCAAAAATCAATTTATTCTGAAGCTGCATAATTACTGGACTTGGTAGGAGGGAACAGTCAGGAGCACAACGCTGGGGAAAAGGCAGCCCATTCTTTTTGACAGAAGCCTGGAGTTTCACATGATTGAATATAACAAACTGCACCCTGAGACAGAAGGAAAAGGGGGGGAAAAAAAAGGCTTAGGGAAGTTTCAGAGCCCCCTTAAGGGAGAGGGCCCATGACTTTGCTCTGGGAGCATCATTTACACCAGTGGCAGCGTTACTCAAGCTATTCAAGGGTCTGCCGAGAAGGAGGAAGTAATTACATACAAGCCTTGAAATAATCACACAGTATTTTGGAAGGAGGAAAGGAAGGAGGTAATCTGCATTAAAGCAACAGACACAATCCTTTTTTATTATTTGTCGGCACAAGTACTGACATCATGCAGACAGTTGAGAAAAAGCAATGCTGCAAAATCAGCTTGAGTAGGAACAGGGGACAGTCTGTAAAATTTAAATTGCGGGAGAGTTAAGTCAACATGTAATAAAGATAATGGAATTCTAATCAACACTTGCTTCTCAGTTTTAAATGTTAATGATAAATTGATTTTTTTTTTTTTTTTTTAACTCCAACAGTTCTGCTACAGAAAGAGATGAGTGGTTAGAAGCCATCTCCAGGTCAATTGAAGAATATACAAAAAAGAGAATCACATTTAATCCTAGTAGAAGTCTTGAAGAGGTATACCATACCATTATTGTTATTTTGTTTCCCTTTTAAATGTAAAGATTCTTGGCATGTGTTTGGAGAATCAAAAGGCATTTTATGATGAATAATAAAACAGAGTAGTAAATTATGAGACTAGATGATGATGGAACAGAATAGTGTTTCATAGAATTATTTATTTCAGAAATCTTAAATTTTTTACTTCCAGAAAACCCAAACCAACCATTCTCAGTTCTCTCAGTAATCTTGAGAACAGAAAGATGAAATGAGGAGATTTGAATATGTAGTGGCTATTGATAGAGATATGATGGTAAAGGTTGGTAGTCACACAGCCTTTATGAACTGATTAAATGCAGCTCTGTCTTTAGGCTTGTGTTATAATGGCCACTGGTGAAATAGTAGATAACTTTTATTTAAGAAGATGACTATATAGTAGAGAAAGCTTTCCAGCATTGTTAGAGTTAACCTGTAATCACTGAGAAATATTAATGTATTTTTCATTACTGAATTTAATGGTATTCCCATTACTGAATTTAATGGTATTCCACTTGTGTTTTCTTAGGCAGATCCAGAGAAACAGGAGAAAGATAGTCCACTAGGATCAAAGGCTCCAATCTGGATTCCTGATACTAGAGCCACTATGTGTATGATCTGTACTAGTGAATTCACACTGACATGGAGAAGGCATCACTGCAGGGCATGTGGAAAGGTAGGCCATTTTCTAATCATCTTCTCCATTAGTCTTTTAGGGGGTTTTGTGTGACAAATACAAGTGGAGCCTAATTGCACTATCACTGTTTTAAGGGGACACTGTAGTATGACACAGTAATATGGGTTAAAAACAACACAGTTATTTAGAGTAAAGAGTGTATGACAGACCAGTGTTCAACTTTTAACATGTTCCATGTTTTGTGTTTTGGAATACTATTTACGGTTGTCTCTTACTCCTGCAACTGTATAATACAAACCAAGGATTTTAGCTGAATTGTTCATAACACCTTCCTTACTGATTTTCATAAATGATTCGGTTTTTACTTTAGGACCAAACTTATCTAATATTTAACTACTATGAAATACATGATTATCTAATAAACCTTTATTTTTCTCAGAGTACAGAATTCACTGTAGTCAAGACATCTGTGTTGCAGATAAATTGTCAAGAGAATGACTACTTTTAGTTATCTTGTAAAAAGCTTCTGAATTCAATATTTTCAGTAACACAGGCTTACTCTACTTTTCATGAATTGTTATCATTGGCTTATTGAGTTGTATAATTCAGTGATTTTTCTACTTAAATTTTTATCATTTACAGAAAATTGTTAGTCAGCTGAGATCACTCATGGAAAAAGAGCAGAATGTTGAACGCATAAGCAAAAGCCAAGATCTTTTTCAGTATAAAATAAAAGCCTGTCTGAAGTTCAGTTATGGGCCTAACAGTACTGAAGTGTACATCTTTGAGGTATTTGGTGATTTGAGGATACATATCATGCACAATAATGCTTTTATTTGTTTACAGATTGTCTGTCAAGCTTGTTCATCAAATAAACATGGCTTAGACTATATGAAAAACCAGCCAGCAAGAGTATGTGATCATTGCTTCAGAGAACTACAGAAACAAGGTAAAGAATCTGCCCAACTTGTCTGTCCTATTTCTGTAGCCCTTATTGCCACAGTATGTGCTTCATCTTCACTGTGTTTCTTTGCAACGCCCCTTTGAAATAGGGAAGTGCTATCAAGGAATTGAGATGCAGAGATCTGGGAACATAAAGTGCTACCTATGCCTTTTTTTGTGAATTGTGTATTCAAGTGTCTAACTCTGCTTAATTGCCTAAGAGGCTATAGCATCTGAAGTTATAAGAGCCCAAACAACTTGCTGTGGAGTAAACTATGAAGTGAATTTGCAATACGTTGGCCCTTCCTTTGGTTACAGTCCCCATGCATGCATTTGACCTATGATAAATGACATGTAGCTTATGCTGCTTTCTTTTTGGGCTAACTTGTGTTAAATTACTTTTCATTTACCATAGGGTACAAGTATACTTTTAAGTCCTTGCAACTTATCAGTGACATCACAGCGGGTTCACATGTACTTTTACCCTCTGTAACATGTTTATATGCCCATTGACTTAAATTTTGCTAGCAAAGCTCCCGAGATAGCTAACGTTCTGGGGTAGTACTAAAGGCAGAGGCCTTCATCTTACTGAAGCTGAATCTCTTAATGTCTTTCTCAAGCCTCAACTTATCTAGGACTTAAAAAGTAGGCATATCAGTTCTGAGGGCATGATCTAACAGTTGTCCCCTAAGCACGTCTACTGAACACTAACAACATGGATTTCCATATAAAGCACCACAGCTAGAGCCATTTTCACTGAATGTTTTCTGAGAAGATGGTACTATTAATGCCTGCCAGCAAGCAAAGTTTGGATAGCCTTGTGATGATAACACTTCCTCAGAGGGGAGGTCCTGGGTCAGTTTGCTTCTCAAGTCAAGAGAATTCAAATCCATCTCTCTGGAATTAGCTTCAGGTCATTATGTAGGAATAAATATAAAATCAACAGGGGCACTCCCCTCAGGTAGGGGGGAATCCAATCCCACCTCGCAAGACTTGCTCTGAATTATGTCCAAAGACTCTAGCACAAGGCACACGGTCATAAGCAGGGACTGAAAATGTGTGGCCCTTCCCTCTGGGAGGGGCTCTGGTTTGACGCAAGCTGTCTGGGGTCTCAGAGGAAACCCGTGATGCCCTGATGGAATAATCAGGCCAGGGCCTCCAGCATGCTAGGAGTGGCATCTTATCAGCTGGACGCAGAAAGCAGCATTGATAGCCCTTGGAGTGGTGGGAGCCTACAAAGACAGGGCAGAGGGGGATTGCCTGCACCACCTGCAGGTCTCTGCATTGGGCACTAGAGGCTGCTGCACTGCAGGCAATTGCAGGTGCTTTTTAGCACCCGGAGCTGTATGAAGAGCTGCAGAGCAGGTGTGGAACAGCCGGCAATCCAGGGACTCTCCTGCTTTCCTCGTTATTAACAGCACCTTCAGGCACAACTCAAAAAGGAGAATTAATGAAGCTTAGGACAGCCCTCCTTCTCCAGGCTGGACTGGAAAGTAGTGGTGGGTGTTGCTAGAAAAAGGTGCCCTAAAGGAGTGAAGTGTTGCAGAAGTCTTCCAAGGGAGATAGAGAAGCTGCCTAGGGCAGTGCAGAAAGACAGGGCATGCTCTGGAGATGGGAATGAATTAGAGGTGTGTCATGGCATGATGCTGGAAGAGCATCCATACTGAGAAAAGCAAAGAAGATAATTGAAGTGAACTGAGGGACAGAGAGTTGGGGAACAGAGTTGAAACACAGACTGAACTGGAATATATATCTTTAAACATTTTTAATCATTTTTAAGACTTGAATTTTTTATTCTGAGTATGGGCAAAAGCAGTTCAACAGCAAAATAGACTTTGAAAACAAACCAAACCTATCTGTTCAGTTTTAAACTTCTTGTGTTTTTTAGCTTTATCGTGATTTGGGGGATTCTGACTTATGACGTTAGTGATAATACTGAGAAGTTAATTCAACACTGAATTTAATGTGGTTAGGAATTACATTGTTACTAGCTAGGTGGACTAGCAAGAGATGAACAGCTAACATTTGAAACACTGTAGTCTGAATGAAAATGTCATCTGCTTTTAAGAAAAATGTCCAAGGGTCATTGCCTGTGTTTAGTCATCTGTGACATGAAAGCAGTATATTCATCCTATGCATTTTAGATAATCAGTGCACTCCCAAGAGTGGATCCCCAGTCAACCATAAATCTCCATCCAGTGCCTTGTCTACAGTGTTACATAGTATTCCATCTGGAAGAAAACAGAAAAAAATTCCTGCAGCTCTCAAAGAAGTAAGTGCTTTATTGGTCAAAAATAATGCTTTGTTGGTATTACATCATCAGTGTTAATGATGGAAAAGTTAATTGATATTTTAGCTGTCTCCTCTATAATAAAAAGTTAAAATTTATCTGCAATATTGATTTGGGCCTCAGTTTTACCTAGGCAGGGCCCTGAACTATGAAGTAGTATATAAACTGCATAAATTCCTTTAAGTCTGTGATTCAAAGATGTAGTCTGGAATAATAATTTCTTGCTTGCTTCCCATGTTTCAAGGAATTGTGATTTACTTCTGCACCAGTAGTAAATTAAACTCCCACGGGAAAAGATAGAGCTAAACTCTGCCCACCTACACTGGAGGGCTTGGGAATGGGAGGAAGTAATTTTTCGTCTTATATGAGAATGTGGGTCCTCCAGATGTATGTGGTCCTATGTGTTTTAGTCCTCTCTTGTCCTGCTGTATCCAGTTTAAGTCCTAAATCTCAGTGACTCCAGAAACCTCTCTTCCAGAGCAGATAGAGGCAGACAAAAATGTTTTTTCCAGCCTTTTTTGAGGCTGGAGTTTTATGACTTGTGCATCTGAGTTAATTAGCAACATTAACTTGAGATCAGGTTAGAATTTCAGTCTTTGACGGGACAGGACTCTGAATATCTGTTTTAAAAGGAAAAAAAACACACAAATTTTGATAGAAGTAATGTATTAACACTGTGTAAGAGCTGGATAGGTGTTGGTTTAGTTATGCTACAGCTGGTAAAATCTTACACAGTTAAATAAACCTTTTCATTTAGTTACTAATATTGGCTTTTTCATTTCTTAACCGTTTGAGCCCTGACGGAAAATGCTAGAACAAAACTTAATTTCAGTAATGACTACAGACACTATGCAAGTTCTTCACACTGTGATATCAACACAAGATCAGAGCTGTTTTCTTAAAAAAAAAAAAAAAAAAAAAAAAAAAAAGTCCCCGTAGGCAGCAGCAGAGCACCCTACATGTAGAGACCAACTTTCAAACCCCAGTGGAAGGGATTTAGCTTCCCAAGTTGTCTCTTTCAAGATGTTTCATATAATTGGTCCCAGCATAGATAATGTGGTATGTTAGTAAAGCTAGAAGAGGTTTGGGAGATTCTCAGCTATTAACTTACCTTGCTGTGCAAGTGGAAATCTGAGTCACTGTTTCCTTACGAAGCTGTTAACTTCCTAAGACAGTTTACTTTCAATCAGAGTATTATTAGCGTTCTGTTTTCCGACAGAGATTTAAGAAACACAAATATAGGATAGAGTATGTTCATTGGTGCTTAAGATCAGTGCCTCTAGTCTACTGTGGTGCTTCATGTTCTGTACCATAACCGTATTGGAGAGATACCCAACATGTGATTATTCTGTCTTCCAAAGATCAGACATCTTCCTAATGCTAGACTTCTACTCTCAGTGAGGCAGAATAGATAATTACCTGAAAGCTATTTACTAATATTAGATCTTTTGAAATGTATCTGGCAAGAGAGCCCCCTTTTAAAAACAAGGAAAAGATAGTAGCTTCTTGAGTAGTGACCCACGAATGTGGTACAGTTCCTGCATTCCCTTTGCATTGTCATTAGGTATTGGTGCCTACTCATGTTTTTAATATTGTGATACCTATCAAGATAAAAAAAATATTGTAAGTCATGACCAAGTTGGATTTTCCCCTGTTCTTGAGAAGGCAATGAAAATGTGTAATAGACTTTATCCTTATGAATAAAGCTGCCATTGCAAGAACAGGAAGAAATTTACCTGCTAGAACATATAATGCAATTTATCTAATTTATAATCATTTTAAATGTTTATGCATTTTCCTGGTGTATGATACATTAGAATTCCCTGAGGTTCTGATCTAACTGTGTTCTGATATATTCCTACGTATGCAACCTGTGAGAGATTCTTAACACAACTTGCAATGTGTCAACATTGCAATGTGATACAACTGCGCTGTATCGATACTTTAGGTAAGATGCAGCTCGGGCAATTAGTCTTCCTTAACACCTGCTAAGTTTTATTATGGCCATTTTATTTTCTGGGAAACATATTGCTGAAACGTTCTGTCAGGCACTTGGCATTTTACAAGTTCTCTAGATATTTTGGTGGATAATTCTAGTGAAAACTGCTATTATTAGGAAAAATAATTTGGATTAAATGCAGTTATAATTTCATCTGCAGGCATCACTTGACCAATTAATCTCAAGGCTGAAAGCAGCATGACTTCCAAGTGTCAGTCTGTGTTTTTATATTAAAGTATGAACATGTTGCTTGAAAAAAAATACTATTGTGAATATTTTTATCTTTAAAACTTTTGTTATTTCAAAGGAATTGTTCAATATGCAATTATGTTTCTGCTATCAAAAGTCATTTTTAAACTTTCTCCTATAGAGATGTGGCAGAATGTGGAGATCCATGTTACTGGTATTTGAAACTACTTGCTATTATCCAAGTACATTTGGCAAGTGAGAATTGTTGCAATTTGAGAGGAAATTACAGTTTGATAAGGATGTTGAAAAATATAGTGGACGAATCTATAAGGTGGTATAAATTGCTGCAGTTCCACTTGCGGAGTCTCTGCCATAGTGCTAGGGTAGCTGACTGGGGGGACTTTGCCTTTGTGTTTGTGCCTGAGCACTAATACCACCTGTAACAATAGTCCCGCGACAGCTTTAACACACACAAAGGGGAAACGGGCCTGCTGGTACTGCTTTCAAGGGCTCACCGGCTGCCTGCACTCAGAAATCACTGTCCTAATGCTAACCTGGTCCTGTAATGATTGAGGCCTCACTGTTGGCATACTCTGGCATAGGGATTCTTTCTCTGTTTTCTTAATCCGCATTCTGATATCATAATTATATTAAAAATGCTCTCTCGTAACCCTTTAAAAATTTGCCTAGCTGCTGAAAACGTGCAGAGAGTACCACCGTTTGGCCTAAGTAGTATTCAGTTGCATGATGGATATTATCCTTCAGGCTGGCAGCAGTCCTTTCTGATAGCACTCTTGTAAATTCTTGTCGATAATGTGTAGCTCCTAAATAAAAGTAACATCTTTGGTGAGCTTGGAAGTCTCATCAGAGCAACAGGAAGAAATATCTTTGGAGTGAACCTGTTGGGAGAGGTAGACTTCTCCAAGAGACTCTGAACTACTGAGGCAACACTCCTAAGACTTGGACTGGTCTGTTATCTACTGCAACATGGCTCGAGTCCTAGTGTCTGGAGGGAAAAGACTTCTAATCCACTGCAACTCTAATTCTCCTGGTTTCCTGAGTCATTAACTATAATTATTATGTCAATGAAATCCTGCATCATTAATAATAAAGCTAAATCATAAAGTACAATACATAAAATCAGATCAAGTGAAAAAACTACTTAATATCAAAGTACAGAATAAATTTCTTAGTTCTCTATGACATTATCTAATTTTAAAAAGCAGTCTTGTTTAGCTGTGAGTCCCCAAAGTAACAGGGCATTATCAATCTTCATGCCAAATGATATATTTCCAGCAAATGGTAAGGATTCAGTTATATTGAGGGTCAAGATCAGTGTTTAGATTATAGTTCTTCTTATAGCCATTAAGATAGCTGCATCCCCACCTGTAACTGTGGAGGGCAAGAAGAGGCAATTACCCAAAACAGCACAACCTGAACTGTTCCTGAATAAATCAGTATGACACCACATGTTATGTCTTAAGTAGCAGACAAATATTTCAGTAAAAAATAATCATTCAGTGAATTAAGTATACAACTTCCAGCATGCACTGTGTAAGATATTTTTAATTAAAGGCTATTTAACCTTACATTGATTCTCATGCAAGTTGCATTGGTCTAGCTGACACACAATACTCGCCACCAGCCACTTGTTGAAATTTTAAGACAAGTGAAAGAGCTTTAAGGTGAAGGTATCCCTCTCCTAATGAGAGAAAACAAAATAAATCAGACTGATACCACATGGTAATAATTGTTCCTGCTTTAAAATCACTTCATTTGGAAGCTGCTAGGCAGAAGAAAAGATTACCTAAATGGTTTTCTTTCTCTGTGTGTCATGCAATTACTTGTTGATATCAGAGGTTGCAGACTTGCTGCAGTGTTGAGCAAAGGAAAGTTTATGAGACTGTCGTGTCTACAGGCTTGACATTGCTTGAGACCAGCAATTGTGACAGCAATAGTCAAGTCAGAGGATAAGGATTCTTCTGTAGTTTCCATTTTCTGAAGGTGTTTGGCTGGTCTCTCTCCCACCTGCAGCCCTCCTCAGGTTCCTTTGCAGTTCAGGATGGAATATTCCCCTACTGAAGTAACTGCTGTCACCTAAAGAGGTTTGAGAAGTTCATTTCTACACAAAGAGCCTCCAATAGTAATGTTTTCACTCACTGTGTAAGTCTATGGAACCAAATTGTGTGTGACGAGCTTCAGTCAGCAGCTCCAAACATCATTTAAATTCTCCTACTAAACTCTTAAGATTAAAAAGTGTTTTTAGAGTGTAAGGTACTAATAAGTTGGAACCGTATGAAAATAATTACTTATCAAAACATAGAGGAACAGTCCTCTTTCTTATATGTTCCAGTTTTTCTGAGAGATATTTTAACTTTTTGTGTTTTGGTACTCAGCAGATCAACTCTGAAGTTGTAAAAGTTGTAATTTGAATTCTGTTGTGATGAAAATCTTCCTTCTGATTCCTTCCCCCAGGGAAGAGTAACTATTTTGATCAGTACTTAAATAAGCAGACTGTATTTTGTGTATCTGAGTATTTTTTGAGCTACATGTTGCTGTTATTTTCCTGTGCTACCAGAATATGATCTGAATCTGAACAACTGTAACAGCAGTGACTTTTGATCTGATGTCTTGAATGCAGGGAATGTAATGAAGACTATAATTTATTTGAGCTGGCTTGTTATGTTATACTAATTTTCATGATATCTTGTCCTTTAGAATAATCTATGTGCAGTCTATGAAAACTAAACGCAGATGGATGCGTACATGCTTTTGGTGTTTTTTTATTTCAGGTTTCAGCAAATACGGAAGACTCTACAATGAGTGGCTACTTACACAGATCTAAGGGCAGTAAGAAACCATGGAAACACCTATGGTTTGTTATAAAAAATAAGGTGCTATACACATATGCTGCTAGTGAGGTAAGACACAACATACTAGAAATCAAGTAAACACCCAATGATAATATTGTATTTGTAACAAAATTGTTCATTTTTATGATCTAGAAACAAGCTATACAATTAGATTACCTTACAGTAATTGATCTGATTGCAATATGGTACTTTGAGAAGGCCCAGTGAGCTTGGTACAGTAATATGCTGATATAGCTATGCTGTTTCTGATTCCAGACCTAGCTTGAGTACCTCTGCACTGCACACCATTGCACACTTGTAGGTATGTTCTGAGTCAGTCGAATACACGGGGGGTCTGTTTAGATGCATCGTGTGGCAATAGTGACAAAACCAACAGCATCTTGAAGTATCTCGTTTTGCAATTCCATAAGGTGTTTTGTATGCTTGGAAAATGAGCAAACTAAATCTCTTGACTTCTCCTCAAACTGTCTCTTTCAGCCTAGAATTAACATTTAATAAAAACTGCTGCAGTAGAAAATAAGAAATGCATCTTGTCTACTGGCATTTGCTTTTTTTTATTTAGAATGTTTAGTCCTATTGTGGTATGGAATATTCTCTGACCAGTATATAAAGCTCTGCACATGCTGAGGATATTGTGTTTTTATCATATCTGTAACATTTTGCAACACATGGATGTATTCTAGAGCTGGAAGATTTGACTTTTAGATTATTTGTATTACATATTATAGCTTACTTAGAGCTTTCAAGAGCAAAATATGCAAAGCATCTGTTTAGAAGTGTTGCTATCCCTCATTTTCTTTAGAGATGGTAAGGCCAAACCTATCCTGACCACTACTTCACCACCACTTCACCCCAGTCTCCACCCCTAGATATTTCCTGCTTTTAGGGGAATTGCGCTCAGATTTGTTGCAAGGTTGCAGTGTTCTAGTGCCAACCTTTGTTAATTTAGCACTTCCAAATTATGTCCAGAACCTGTAATGTTTCTTCAAGCATAGAATGGGCAATAGCAAATAATCAAGTAGTTCTAAAAAGATCTTCAATAATTATGTAGAAAAAAAAATTACTTTTGCAGAGATTTGAAAAATATTTTAGAGCACTATCTCTCTCCTGTCAGTTGTGAGGGAGATTTTGGAAACTATGAGGAAAGGCATATTAGTCTGTGGCAGTCACCTTAAATTTTCTTTTGCTTGGCTTCCTCTGATATATAAACCTTCCAGAATAGCTGCAGTTTGCAACTCATGATCACAAAATTAGTTTTTTCCTGTTTTCTTTACACTAAGAAATATATGTCCTTAGTTTTTGTCCTGATGAGCCATTGCACCAGATTGTTTGGAGGCTTTCAAGGAAAGGTTATAATGACCAGCCCGATGCAGCTTTAGCCAGGAACCCCCACTTAAGCCTTTTACATTAGTTGCCTTATTAGTGAACCCCCACTTAAGAATGCTGCTTTTGATACAGAAGCTTATTGGCTACATTTCTAAGTGGCAAAGCTTATACTCTGATTAGTGTCATAAAGGCCTAAAATAATAAAACAGATTTTGGAAGGCAGACAAATCAGGTTTAGCAATCAAGAAATTTTGCATTCATAGGAGACTGTTGTTTTGATCTAGAGGCCATTACCCAAGTCTTCACCTGATGCATCAGCATTTATGTACATTCTTTGTTTATATTTTCGATCCATAAGCATTGCAGGATCTGGTCTAGTTGCACAACATTATTATGAAATTTGCCCAGGATGAAAATATTTTCTTCCAAAAATGCTGGACGGTATCTTTATAAACTAAAAGATAAGAATATCATAAAGGGGAGTAATTGGGATGAATGAGGAAGGAAGAAAGGTTGATTTTTAGCCAGGTTTTGAAATTAAATGAAGAGAAGCTAAAAGTGTATAAGGAGGGGAAGCATCATACATGTTTGCCCTGTTGTTACTCTTTCCTAGCCAACCACTTCTGAATACTCAGAAACTTTTTTTTTTCTCACCCTATTAATTTTCAGCAACAGAAAGCAAAGTAAGTTTAGCCATCAAAACCATTTGGAGTACAACTCCGGTGACTGAAAACATAGACTACATCCATAGCTCTTCCTGTTATCGTACTGAGTGCAGGTATTGGCATCTTGGATCAGTTTCTCCAGGAATACTTTCAGCACTCCACAGCTCTCTTCATTGATAAGCCCAGAAATACATTTCACACCACCAGAATGAGCCAGATTACAAATACCAGGTTTTGTGATGCCCTGAATATTATCAGAGGACACCTTATAATGGTGTTTAGTCTCTCCATTGCAGCATTTTTCAGACATGAAAACTTATTAAGGTTGCTGAAGACATACTAGGCTAGATGGACCTTTAGTTTGAAGCCAGGTGGTGGCAGGTCTTTTGATACCCAGTAAGTCCTTATGGGGCAGAATGATGAAAATAGGTGGTGAGGGAGAAGGCTGGTGTTATCAGCAAAGGATGAGGGACAGTAGAGTTGAAGTCTATAAGGTTTTGTTATTTCCTGTTCACCGATTCATGCATGGAGGCTATAAAATGCAGCATTTTGTGCATGACTGTTTGTAATAACTTGTTTGATCTGTTGCAATGGTATGGTGCATGAATATAGTCTAAAGGAATTGCTCAGTGTATCTTACGAGCTCTATTTTTGTCTTGTGTTGTTTTTTTTCTCCCCTAAAATAGGATGTGGCAGCATTAGAGAGCCAGCCTTTACTGGGATTCACAGTCAGTGAAGTAAAAGATGAAAACTCAGAGTCTAGAGTGTTCCATTTACTGCACAAAAACACTTTATTTTACATATTCAAAGCAGATGATCCTCATTCAGCTCAAAAGTAAGAAACTATTTGAATTCATTCCTGTTACTTTTTTTCTAGGGAAAATGTTTCAGAAGTCATGAATGTTAATATTCATGGATTAAGTATATGTATGAAAGGTGTATAATATATCATATGTAAATAAATATTTTTTAAAAATAAAACAAGTTGTTTAAACAGAAGATGCTGGTTTCATTAGGACTTCTGAGATAGAGGTCAAAAACAAGCAAAATCAGGCAAAACCTTCTTTTTTGCTTGAAATGAAGAAGCAGACTTTCCTCTGCAGAGGAATGAATGTAAGAGAATGGAAAAGTGTAAGATAAAATCTTTTTTGTTGATAAACCATTCTTTCATCTCTATCCCTGGTTTGTTCAAATGAAAATTGAATGTTAGCTTTGCAGAAAACCAGAAAGCATATTTTAAGAGTTAACTGGTCTGTTTTGTTTTTCCATTTCAAGCTATCTAACTCCCTCTGTCTTGTTTGAATTTGTAATAACATTTATCTGTTTATATACAAAATAATCTAGACACTTTGTCATTAATTAGGTGAAAATATTTCCTGTTAAATCATGGAGTAAATTAGAAGTGAGCACACAAGCAATGCATTTAAGTATCTTGCTTATATACCTAGCTTATCTGACTGGTTTTGCTGCAATTTTCCCAAATGAATTTTACATTAAAAAATAGATTTAATGGGCTAAGTAGTCCCCTATTAATACTTAAATATTAAAACATTTGTAAATATAGCTTTGTGTAAATAGGGACATTCTAAAAAACAAAGTGCCTTAATAATGCTTTTATATATACAAAATCTGGAAGTTTTTATTTGTCTTTTTTTTTTTGTCTCCAGATGCACAAACATTTTCTTGTTAATTAAGACAGTATTCTCTTGTTTCCAGTGTGTCCTCATTTGTACTACATTAAACAAAACTAACCAAATCCAAGGCTTTCAATAGCTTTGTTTTCCTATTCAGACAATGGCTTTTGTAACCAGTAGGAAAACTTGTAATTCAATGTAGTCTATTTTACTTAGGCTAAGAATAAAATTACGTACCTTAAATTGCAAGCTTTCTCCAAGTATTTAATATCCTAGGGAGATTTATGTTGAACTTACAGAATAAATGCTGCTTTGATAGCATTAAAAGGAAAAACAAACAAACAACCCCCCCCCCACCCTGTCGGCCTGTTTCCCTGGATAGGCACTATTTTTTCCTCTTAGAGCCAAAGAAATATTGGATGTATTTTTTTAAGTGCAGTAAACAGATGCTTACCTTTTGACGAGCTTTGAGATTTGTGAATCTAGTACTATGTTCAATGCTTAAGGTGTTAATAAATGTGTTGTATTTTTATTCCTTTGAGCATTTTAGTCATTTTTAATGAATATACGGCAGTGGAAAATAGAAAATCCCCTAAAAAGTAAGGGATAGAAGTTTGAACTGTGTATTCAGAAGATGTGCATGGGGGTGTACACATGCTTAATGTGTTCCTGCCAAAAGCTTGAATTCAAAGATGATTGACACAGTTATAAAGTTAAACACTCAGGGCAAGGAAGGGCCAATGTCTGTGACTAATATTTAGATACCTTTTGAATATTAAGACAGCTTTGAATTTCCGTGATCACAATCATTTTACAGTCTTTTTCTCATTCAGTTCTTGGAAGATTGTCACTCAACATCAAATCGGTGTTTGCTTAATCTTCAGTATGTGGGCCCGTCGACTTTAAATGCACACAGTTCAGCCCTCCCTCTGAACACATCATCATTTCTTTTCTTACTGGGGCATCAAAGTGCTTCAGAAACATTTTTTTAAAGCATCTTTGAATGTGAGGATGTTTATCACCCCTGTAATAAAGGGAATAAAGTTCCTACTTTATTCTCAACTTCTTGAAAAGCTCTAGGCATGTAATTTCAGGAGGGAAGAAGTATGAGAAAAATAGTTGCTATCATCTAGCCTTGTATTGATACTCAATAGGTCATTAGTAAGCTTTGAATGTTTGGACTCTTTGGACAGATTTTTGGTATTAGAGCTAACAGAGCAACTGATAATGCATGTATGATGTTACTCTCTGTGCGGATCTGCAGCAAGTGGGCAGTATGATTTGAACTTTTACCAGCAGCTTACTAATAGTTATTAATTTTCTAATAGGTGGATAGAAGCTTTTCAAGAAGGCACCATATTATAGTAGTGTCAGCACCGTGTCTGCAAGTCTAAAGCAAAATCTCTGAAGATGATGGTAAAACACACACAGTACAGCACCATTGTTCAAAGAAATGGAATCCTGCCATGTCAACCTACACAAAATTGTATATTTGTCAGAATTAGGAACTGTTGCTTTTTTAGTGCAAGGTAATATTTTTTTTTAAAGAATTGTGTGTATTTCTGTGTTGATACAAAATGTGTTATTTATTAAATTCCAATGTTTACTTTAATGGTCATAATTATTTGTGAGGTCTGCATTGAATTCCAAAATGCCCTTGTCTTCAGAATGGCAGGTGGCTGGTCAAAATATTCTTAGATCTGTTGGTTGTTTTAAAAAAAAAAAAAAAAAAAAAAAAAAAGCACAAACTTTATTGCAGTTCTGTATTTCCTCATGATTTTTATAGTTCTTGAGTTGCTGATACTCAGTCTGCAATTTAGCAAGAACAGATCAGAATAGGAATTTTGGAAGAGATTTTAGACTTTTGTTGGTTATGTGAACTCCTTTATGAGAATCTGTATAATAATGCTGCTCTTCTCCTTTAATGGCAGCTGAAGTCCTGTGTACCAGTACAGTAAAGCAGTACAACAAATTCTGTATCACAGAAGCTCTTGCCAAGTACAGCTCAATTGTTAAAATATTTTTCCCTTTACTCTCTTTTAAAACAGACTGCAATTACTGAGATAATGCACTAGCTTTTACAATATTGCAGAAACCAAAGAGACTAAATTATCTTTAAAAAATTGCAGGATATATATTTTATGTTTCCAGTAGTAAATTAAAGCAGAGTCAAAATGAATTTTTCACATACAGAGAAAGATTACACATCTCAAAATTCTTCACATTGAGTTCTGTACGCAGTATGAAACATTATATAAAGTACTGCTCAAAAAACATTAAACATATGCCATTCCCCCAAATTTTAGAATATTGTATGCATAAATATTATGTTTAAACTGGAATTGTCACAGCAAGAAAACACAGCTTTTAGTGTAGATGGCATTGAAAATGCATACCATTCTTTGAATACCTTTTGTTTACACTATGGTTTGTTCTTTTTGACACTTTAAAACACTTTTTTTTTTTTTTTTTTTTTTTTTTTACACTTTAGAAAACTGTCAGTGTACCTCATTAGGAAATACTTACTGATGACTCTGGTGCATTTATTCTATTTAATTTTGAAAAACTGTTAACACTGTAATAGCATAAATGGAACTAGAACTATGAAAAACACATGAAAGGAAGTCATTTTTATGTCAAATGCAATGCATATGTAGCCAGCCAGTTAATTTTACTGTATGTTACATTTTTCAGTGATCATCTGGATCAAGCTAGTTTCAGTAACAGGATTAAGAGCAATTCATCTTTAAATTGCTGGTTTAAATCCATGTCGACAGTTATTTTATGGCCTCACAAAGTAAAACTGGGAGAGAATTTGAGTTAGGGATTTCCTGAGTTATCCCCAATTGCCTGTGTTGATGGAAGTCCTAATATGGACAAAAGCCCGGGAGCATCTATTTTTACTGATATATTGACTGATGTCCTGGTTCAACAGAGTATTTGCATTTGTTTACATTGAAGGATCTGGGGTTAATTATTTGCTGGAACATGAGGGACATGCATAAATATTGAGAAATGGAGGATTTAACCATATTTGATTACAATGATCGTGAACTCTATGGAACATACCAAAGCCTGGTCTACTGCAGCTCGCGACTGGATGTGGCTTTGCAATGTGTAGATGACACCAGAACATAAGTGATAGAATTAGTAGTTAGCAGTCATCACAGAAAGGCCGAGAATGAAAATGTGAACCAAAATACTGTTGTTCCCTCAAAGTAATACCTCAAGATCAGGTTTAAGATATTAACGTAAACAGCTCTGAGGAAGCTCGCCTTCCAGAGCTCCTGTTCAGGTAGCAGGGAGTTTGGAAGCCTAATGCTTTTTATTGACTTCAGGCATTTCAGAAGTCCTGAGGACCTTTCTGAACCAGGGACTTAAGGCTGTTGATCTGGCATCTGTCATCAACACTAGAGATTTGACCAGATAGTGTTTGAAAATTAGTGGGAATCAGATCAAAGCCTTTATTCGCACTTTTTTTTTAAATACAAATATGATAAATATTCTTTTTTGTTACATATATAGAGGACTTTTATGTAATTTTTCAGAAACAGCTGCTGAGTGAAGCCAAGTAAGTTATTAGCATGTCTCTTCAGGTGATTTCTGACATGCTTTTACTGCGTCCAAAATAAAGCTGATACTAATATTACATAAATGTCATGTGGTTCTTTCAATTGATATTATCAAATGGAAGAACTTCTTAATATTTTTATATGAACTGCACACCAGCTAAGATGGAGAGCCTTGAGCCTGCAAATAAAAAATATGTTCATGGCTAGAAGCAAGCTAATTTTGTTTAAAATTTATGGTTTGATATTGATTTCTTCAGTGCAAAATTGAAAGAGAGCAATAAAAGTCAAAACACAGAGTAAAGTGCCCAAATTCTGCTTCATGTATGGCATGAAACTACCTCTAAATGATTTGACACAGAATAGGAAAATAGTTTAAGGTGTTCTGTAGAAGTCAGAGAACTTCCAGAAGCAGTTGATCAACCAAAAACTTTCTGTGACAGAAATATATTTGAATAGAGCCTTAAAAACATTAGTAGACATGTTGCAGTCTAATTCTGTATGTAATAGGTGAAATTGTCTGTGTAAACATATTTGAATATTTATTCTGTTTTCCCCAGTGCTAGTGGTTTGTATCATATGAAAAAAATTTCCAAGACCCACAACATAGGTATTTTCATAATGTTTTCAGATGACTGCTTTTCAAACTATTACCCAATTTCTCCCGCCTGCCCTTTTATTCATTACCACCGAAGGGCAAGTATTCACTTCCACATTTGACTCTTACATCAGCAGATTTATTAAACAAGACCAATAGTTTTTAAACACCTGGCTACCTCTTATAAAGATCTATAGTTAACAGTTATTTAAGGTTGGTTAATAGAGTATGAGACAAACATTAGCATTAAAGATTAGTTCTAGCATCCTTAATCTTGGATAAATGAAAGGTTTTAGGATCCTGAATTGTCTTTAACAAATCATTGACTTAAAACTTTTTATTATCCCTGCCATACTTAGATAAATGAATGGATGAACAACTATGGAACGTATTTTACTAGGATTTTTTGTGTATGGAAAGTGGACTACCCAATTAACTCTTTACCTTGTGATGTAATATAAATGTTTGGAGAGACACATTCAATGCATTTGTTTGCCCTAGCTCCTGTCCAGTAAATTTACCATCCAAATATACTTTTATTTGGAGCAGTCCTAAATTGTATTGTCTAAATGAAAGGATAGAATCTTTATTTTGTAAATGAAAAGTGCCGAAAATTGTTGTAAATATTTTTGTGGATATGTATCATTTTTGTATAAATAAATTCACATTAATTGAATCACTTTCTTTTTTTGAAATATTTTCAGGTCTTTTATGTATTACATAATTCGTTTATTCATTGATTTCCAAATGGCAGAATTTGCTGTCGTCATGCTGCATGTCTGTTTAAATTTAAAGTCCATATTAGGTTTGGTCATTACAAACAGAAAAAACTTAGAAAAGGTAGGTTATATGCACAGGCTGGCATATTGCTACTGAGTTTACTGACAACCTGAAACAAATTTTAAGTGAAATGTCTTGCTCATGTCAACCAAGACACGATACACACTCTTACTGCAGAAACTGGCATCCTTGCTATGAAAACTATTTTCATCTTCCTGCCTTGCTGTCTTTCCTGTAGCTGCTTCTTGCTGTCTAGTTCTTCACTTTCTGTTCCCTCTTCCCCACCCTCCAGAACTAACAGACTATGCCTTCACAAGTTCATGATGTTTCAGTTTTCCACAGAGCCTTTTCACAACAGGGTGAGGAGCCCATGTTGTGGGCAGAAGTGATGAAAAAGTGCAACAATCCAGTTTACTCCTGAGCAGTCCTGTAGGACACCAAGAAGTGGGAGTGTATCTCCTGAAACTGCCCCCCAGCTATGGGGAACAGCAGCCCTTCTCAACTGGGTCACCCGGACAACCCTGATGCCTGAGAATGAACTAGGCTCCCTATGCCTATGTGCTATAATGCAGTGTGATTTAGAGGTATATGAGCTGAAGTTATAGCTGCAGTAACAGCTGACTAGGATAAATTAATCCAAAGAGAAAGCACTTGATTAATGCAATGTTCTTGAATATTTATCAGTGTAGGTAAGACAGTTTCAGAACACAAGAAACAGAATAAAAGGGCTGCTATCTCAGGCTCCTGGTCAAAATTGCTCAGAAAGCATTTTGTCCCAGATTTTTGTGAGGACACAGGATTTTACTTATCTCTCCCTCTTCAGCCACAAATACGTGAATTCACCCATCCCAGTGCTGTGGTCATGTTTCTCTTTTAAAAAAAAAAGTAATCTGATCACCCAACTCCCAGTGGTTATTGCATCTGATATTCAAGCTAATTTGTTTAAATTAATTCTTTAGCACATTAATTCTTTAGCACGTGCCCATGGCAAAGAGAACAGCCTAAGAAATAATCATTCTAAAGAATTAAGAAAGTTATTTATGGCAAGGTCGAATGAAGGATGTTACATTAATAAATGCTTTTACTAAATTCATTTCTATTGTGTCAACTGATGTGTTGACGAGTTGTGTCGTCAGGTAAGAGAGTTACGGGAGGAGGTCAGTAGGCTGCGCAGCATCCGAGAAGCTGAGCAAGAGATAGACAGGGTATTCTCGGAGACTGTGCAGCTTCGGGAGTCCCAACCCCCCACAGCAGTGGAGTTGCCAGAGGGCTCTGTGCTGTGTGAAATGGCACATCCTGACACCGTAGAAGAAGGCTGGAAACTGGTCACTGCTCATGGGAGGAGAAAGGCTCCTACTCCTCCCGAAGACTTGCAGCTGAAGAACAGGTTTAGTGCCCTCCAGGATGAGGAGGAGATGGGCATGGCTGCAAGGGAAGTAACTGGGACAACAGAGCCTGTGCCTTGCCAGAACGCCCAGAAGAGGCGGCAGGTGATTGTTGTGGGGGACTCGCTGCTGCAGGGGACGGAGGCACCTATCTGCCGACCTGACCTCATGTCTAGAGAGGTTTGTGGCCTGCCAGGGGCTCGTGTGAGAGATGTCATGGAAAGACTGCCAAGGCTTGTTCACGCTTCAGACTATTACCCACTCCTGCTCTTCCATGTGGGTGCTAATGACACCAAGGGCAAACTGGAGACCATCAAGCAGGATTTCAGAGCTCTGGGGATAGTGGTCAAGGGTCTGGGAGCCCAGGTCATCTTCTCCTCAATCCTGCCAGTGAGGGGGATGGATGAGAGGAGGAGGAGATGGACTTTCCAGGTTAACGACTGGCTGCACCGCTGGTGTTGGCAACAGGGTTTTGGTTTCTACGACCATGGGACCCTGTTTGGAGATCGACAACTGATGGCAAGAGATGGGATCCACCTCACTAAGCAGCGCATGCGTGTCTTTGCCAACAGGTTGGCCAACCTGGTAAGGAGGGCTTTAAACTAGGAAAGATGGGGGAAGGGGAGAGTTATAGTGCCAGGGTAGCTGGCAAAAGACAGCTCAAGTCAGGACGCCTCCAGCAGGTGAATGCAGCCAGGGAAGTGTGCATGGGATGTGGCTATGGAGGACCCTCTTTTACCCCTCCTGGGAAACCTGCGTGCTCGATCACCTCCCTGAAATGCCTGTACACCAATGCACGCAGCATGGGGAACAAACAGGAAGAACTAGAGATCTGTGTGCGGTCACAGGACCATGATCTCATTGCCATTACAGAGACATGGTGGGATAGCTCGCATGACTGGAGTGCTGTCATGGATGGCTACGTGCTTTTTAGGAAAGACAGGGCAGGAAAGCGAGGTGGTGGAGTTGCTCTTTATGTGAGAGAGCAACTGGAATGTATTGAGCTGTGCCTAGGGGTGGATGAAGAGCGAGTCGAGAGCTTATGGGTAAGGATCAAAGGGCAGGCTAGCATGGGTGACACTGTTGTGGGTGTTTACTACAGGCCACCTGATCAGGAAGAGGAAGTCGATGAGGCCTTCTACAGACAGCTGGAAGTAGCCTCACGATCCCAGGCCCTGGTTCTCATGGGGGACTTCAACCACCCCGATATCTGCTGGAAAGACAACACAGCTAGGCACAAACAGTCCTGGAGGTTCCTGCAGAGCATTGGTGACAACTTCTTGACACAGGTGGTGGAGGAGCCAACGAGGAGAGGTATGCTGCTGGACCTCGTACTAACAAACAAAGAAGAATTGGTGGAAGATGTGAAGGTCAGGGGCAGCCTTGGCTGCAGTGACCATGAGATGGTGGAGTTCAGGATCCTGTGAGGAGGAGGCAGGGCACTAAGTAGGATCGCAACCCTGGACTTCAGGAGAGCAAACTTTGGCCTCTTCAGGGACCTACTTGGAGGAATCCCATGGGTTAGGGCCCTAGAAGGAAGGGGCGTTCAAGAGAGCTGGTTAATATTCAAACATCACTTCCTCCAGGCTCAAGAGCGGTGCATCCCTATGAGTAGGAAGTCAAGCAAAGGAGGCAGGAGACCTGCATGGATGAGCAAGGAGCTCCTGGCAAAACTCAACCAGAAGAAGGAAGTATACAGAAAGTGGAAAGGGGGACAGGCCACTTGGGAGGAATATAGAAACGTTGTCAGAGTATGCAGGGATGTGATGAGGAAGGCTAAGGCCCGTTTGGAATTAAATCTGGCTAGAGATGTCAAGGACAACAAGAAGGGCTTCTTCAAATACATCAGTAGCAAGAGGAAGACTAGGGAAAATGTGGGCCTGCTGCTGAATGGGGTGGGTGCCCTGGTGATGAAGGATGCAGAGAAGGCAGAGTTACTGAATGCCTTCTTTGCTTCAGTCTTTACTGCTCAGGCCAGCCCTCAGAAACCCCAGACCCTGGAGGCAAGAGAGAAAGTCTGGAGAAAGGAAGACTTCCCCTTGGTGGAGGAGGAGTGGGTTAGAGATCATTTAAGCAAACTTGACACCCACAAATCCATCGGCCCTGATGGGATGTACCCACGAGTGCTGAGGGAGCTGGCGGACGTTATTGCTAAGCCACTCTCCATCATCTTTGAAAGGTCATGGAGAACAGGAGAGGGGCCTGAGGACTGGAAGAAAGCCAATGTCACCCCAGTCTTCAAAAAGGGCAAGAAGGAGGACCCAGGGAACTACAGGCCAGTCAGCCTCACCTGCATCCCTGGAAAGGTGATGGAGCAGCTCATCCTGGAGGCCATCTCCAAGCATGTGGAGGACAAGAAAGTGATCAGGAGTAGTCAGCATGGCTTCACCAAGGGGAAATGATGCTTAACCAACCTGATAGCCTTCTATGATGGAATGACTGGCTGGGTAGATGAAGGGAGAGCAGTGGATGTTGTCTACCTTGACTTCAGCAAGGCTTTTGACACTGTCTCCCATAACGTCCTCATAGACAAGCTCAGGAAGTGTGGGCTAGATGAGTGGACAGTGAGCTGGATTGAGAACTGGCTGAATGGCAGAGCTCAGAGAGTTGTGATCAGCGGCGCAGAGTCTAGTTGGAGGCCTGTAGCTAGTGGTGTCCCCCAGGGGTCAGTCCTGGCTCCAGCCTTGTTCAACTTCTTCATCAATGACCTGGATGAAGGGACAGAGTGCACCCTCAGCAAGTTTGCCAACGATACAAAACTGGGGGGAGTGGCAGATACACCAGAGGGCTGTGCTGCCATTCAGGGAGACCTGGACAGGCTGAAGAGGTGGGCGGAGGGGAACCTCATGAAGATCAACAAAGGCAAGTGCAGGGTCCTGCACCTGGGGAGGAATAACCCCATGCACCAGGACAGGTTGGGGGTTGACCTGCTGGAGAGCAGCTCTGCAGAGAAGGACCTGGGAGTGCTGGTGGACACCAAGTTGACCATGAGCCAGCAATGTGCCCTTGTGGCCAAGAAGGCCAATGGTATCCTGGGGTGCATCAGGAAGAGTGTTGCCAGCAGGTGGAGGGAGGTGTTTCTCCCCCTCTACTCAGCCCTGGTGAGGCCCCATCTGGAGTACTGCGTCCAGTTCTGGGCTCCCCAGTACAAGAGGGATGTGGCACTACTGGAGCAAGTCCAGCGAAGGGCTATGAAGATGATTAGGGGACTGGAGCATCTCTCTTATGAGGAAAGGCTGAGAGAGCTGGGCCTGTTTAGCTTGGAGAAGAGAAGGCTGAGAGGAGATCTTATCAATGTGTACAAGTATCTGAAGGGAGGGTGTCAAGAGGATGGGACCAGACTCTTTTCAGTGGTGCTGAGTGACAGGACGCGAGGCAACGGGCACGAAGTGAAACACAGACAATTCCATTTGAACATGAGGAAAAACTTTTTCACTGTGAGGGTGACAGAGCTCTGGAACAGGTTGCCCAGAGAGGTTGTGGAATCTCCTCTGGAGATATTCAAAACCCGCCTGGACACAATCCTGTGCAATGTGCTCTAGGTGACCCTGCTTGAGCAGGGGGGTTGGACTAGGTGATCTCCAGAGGTCCCTTCCAACCTCAGCGATTCTGTGATTCTGTGTAAAGTGTGCCTGTATCACATAGTTTCTGTTGGCATAAGTATTTTAGTAGAACCTGTATGGAAGAGATTTTTCTGTCAGCTTAGTTATCCTGCCTCCTTGTACTTCACCAACAGATGTTTGAAAGCACATTTTTTTGATAACTTTGCAGTAAAAACATAAAGGATTTTGCTTCCATTAATGTCTTTGGTAGGGTTGTATCTCTTTCTCATAATCCTGGCTGACACCGCTACATGGATTGTGCCTTTGTAATACAGACCAATTACGAATTGGGTCACTTACAAAAATTTAAACACTTTATTGGATACAGTGTCATTTCTGCTCTATTGAGGATATCAAAATGCTTGTATGAAATTAGCTTTAGTGCAAGTTCCTTGGTATTTGTTAAATTAAACTGCAATAAGCTTTATTTAGAAAGCTGATGTGCAGCTCACACTAGTTTTGGAAGTGATAAGTATGGTAAATTGAAAATGCTGTAACATCCTACACTTTCAGGAAATGGCTAGGAAGTTAATTGCTCCAAGTTAAATTTTTTTCCATAATATTCATTTGCATTTAGCTTTAGAGAATGTGTTCAATCAAAAAGCAAAATATAAGCTTGCCAATACTGACTGAACTAGTCATCTTGAACAGAATAAGCTAGATGCAACTGCAGCTGTGGGTTTTTGGGTGGGTGGGAGGAAAAGCAGTAAAGGAGTTGGCAAGATAAGAACGTGAATGATTTTACTAATGCTAACATACAAATTGTTTGTATTCTTCAGGGTAGTTCATATCTCTACTTTTCGGATGTTAGTGCTGATGTTATTCAATTCAGTAGAAATGATATAATCTGAATGTTTTTAAAAAAGTCAGATAATGTAATTGTGTACATAGCCATGGTGGCCTCCATGATTCCTGCTGATCTCTAACCACAGCTCTACAATCTTCATTGAGCAGATGGAAAAGGAAGAAAAACAGGGACATAGTTACTGCTACTTAAAACCAAGGTCACTAATTAGCATAAATATTGCTAACTCAACCTTGCTCAACAAGAATTTAGAGGTATAAAGAACCGAAACAGCAGTAAGTTGCCGGTTTGGCACCTTTTGGAAAGCTTTACTCAAGCAGGGAGCACACCACATGAGCCTGGTCTGACAGGCAAGGTCAGGTTCTTTGCTACCTTTTCAAATGCTTTTTCAGAGCAGTGTTGGCCTTTAACTGGCAAAGCTTTTTTACTCCTGGCTGTCACTGACGGAGTGTAGCTCTTTCACAGGGGGTTGGCTGAACTTCTCGAGTAACTTCTAGGGTAACTAATGGAGTGATGAAGTTAACCTGTGTGACTTATTGTCTTTGCCGGCTGCATCTGCAAGTCGCAGCAGCAGTGACTTGGGTCTTCATCGTATCGCAGACATTTTGAACTGGATCCGCAAACGCATAACCCGTGTATTTGCCTGAGTATTTGCTACTCAAAGCCAAAACCTGAGCTCGCACCACCCCAACGCTGAGCCGCCTCTTGCCGGGGCGGCGGATGGAGCCGTTGCCCGCCGGGGCCTGCCCGCGCGCACAAAGGGCTCCGCGCGCCGCCATTAACGGCCGCCGACCCGGAGCGCCTCACGGTGAGGGGGGGGGGGGGGGGGGAGCGCCTGGCAGCGAGGCCCCGCCCCCAGCTCGCGCCCCCACCACCGCCATATTGCGCGGATCCCTCCTCCGCCCGCCCCGCAGGGTGGCAGGGCGCAGGCGCGGCGGGGCGGGGCAGGGGGGGGTGGCGCCGAGGGGGCGGGGTCGCGAACTCTGACCTCCCGGAGCCGCAGCCGCCACCGACAAATAAGCCCGCCGGAGAGGCCGCCGGGAGCCGGGCCCGCCAGGTGAGCGACTCCCGCGGCCCCGCGGGGGCGGGCGGCCGCGCGCCTGCGTGCTCGCGCCCTCCCGCTAACGGCTCCGGCCTCCGCCGCTCTGCTCCCGGAGCGCGGCTCGGCCCGGGCCCGCCTCGCCTCAGGCCGCTGCTGGTCCCGCTGGGCGGCTCCCGGCGGCGGCTCCGCGCCCCCCGACCTTTCACCTACAGGAACGGCTTGCGGCTCCCGCATCCGGGCGGCGCCGGCTGCCGCGTCCCGGGGACGCGGCGGGGCTCTGGCGCCCTCCTCGCAGGGCGGGGGGGCGCGGGTCCCTTCCTGCTGGGCGCTGCCGTCCTTCTCCCCCCTTCCCCCCACCCCGGCTGTGCGCGCCCCGCCGCAGCCATTTTGTGCGGCGCGCCGCGACCCCCATCCCGTCCCCGGGATGGCTCCCGCGGGAGGGCGGAGGCGCGGAGTCGTCGCCTGCGGCCTGGCCGGGTGGGGGGCAGCGTGAGGACCGGCTCTGCTGCCTCCCCCCCCGGCACGGACCCCTCGCGGGCCCGTGTGGGGCGAGTGGCTGCGCTGCCCCCGGCTTCTCCAGCCCTGCCGCGGCTGCTGGCTCCCGAGCTCCTGGGTGGTTCCGTGGCTCTGGCTTTATCCTGCGTGACTCCATCTGTTACTTTTGTTAGGGCTGTCGACCCTGTCACTGCTCCTTACTTTGTGTCGATGGGTGGGATCTTTTTTTTTTTTTTTCCTTCACGTTGCAGGGGTTGTTTGTGGGTTGTTTTTGTTTTTTCAGAGTACTGCTGTATGTTGTTTAAGGGCAAAAGCACAGTCCTGTGCCTCAGGGTAAATTTATAAATTGCGGAGGGAAAAGGGGAGATGGCATATGTTCTGCAAATAAACTGGTTTTACTACAAGATGAGTGTGACCGTGATACTTGAAAAAATGAGCTGGGCTTTCTTTCATCTGAGGTTACTAATAAATAGTGTTAAAGGTGGAGTTGGAAAAGGTGATGTAGTAGGAAGAGCTACATCCCCATCTATTATAGAAAAATAAGATGGGAGGAGGGGAAGGGATTCTCATAGTTTTTGGTAGGACAGCTCTCTTTTCAGAGTCAGCATTGTGTAAGCAGAAATAAAAGCTTCTGTTTAAAAAATAAAAAAGGGGTGGGGACAGGAGGGGAGACATCCAATTACTGTATTGGATGAACAGTGTTCACCTGGTGACTCTTTCTTCTGCAACACTTAGTGATTTTGAATGGCTTTTTCTGTAACAGCATTTCCAACTTGAAAATAACTCTGTAAAGACTTTTTGCAGTCCACAGTAGCCAGCTGTGACATGAGATATCCTAGTCCAACAGTAATTAGCCCACAACTTGCTCCTTGCAGTCTGACTTTCCAGGGGGGACTTTCATCTAAGGGAAATCCTGAAGGTCTGTGCAGTGTTTCATTTCTTCTGTCTGAAGTTCTTCAGAGACATTGCAGTCCCTCTCTTACTGCATGAGCAAATGTTGTCGTGTGATGGTGGACAAGAGTGTGTGCACATGCATAGTAATGTGGGGGACTTTGAGATCATCTGATGGGCAGAAAGTGGGGTGTATGGTCCTCAGCTGCTTTTGTAGTTCATGTAGCCTGCCCCATCTGGATAATTAGACACCACTTGCTAAGTCTGCTAAACGCTGCAATGACAGATCAAGGTGATGCTTCTCACAAGAGAACAATTCACAATAGGTCTATTATCTAGCTCTAACTTTTTCCCTCTTCACTTGGGACACTTATTAACACTTTTGTGTTTCTTGCTGGGTTGTATTTTCATGTGAAAAGTTGTTCTGAAGGGAATTAAATTGTTGGGAGTTCTGATCTCTTAAGAACAACCATAGCCGGGGGAGGGGGGGGGGGGTGTTTTCATTTTAGGTCTGCCTTGTTTTTCTTGTCAAGCTTCATAACCTCTGAAGACAAAGCCCAAAGCAAGCCAATGTAACTGTGAGGTTGATTCAGGTGTGTGTGTGTGTGGGGGGGGAGGGTTGTTTGGACTAGATGACCTCCAGAAGTAGCTTTCAATGTGAATTATTTCATGATTGTAATCTGTGATTAAAGATATATTGAAAGAAATGAGCACTGATGCTGTAGCATGGCATTAAATAGTTCAAGTGCAAAATATAACTACAAAATGCTTAAAGCTAATATGCTCGTTCAGTGCTAGTTCAGTGAAAACTGGCTTTCATTCATAATAGGAAATCTAAATATTTAGACTGGCAACATCAGTCTGCTTTTCTCTCTGCTGATATTTAGTTTTCATTTTATTTGATTGTGTGCTTATAGTATTATATAATTAAAATTTATGCAACCAATGAAGTTGCTGCAATTTCTTTACAGTTTGTGAAGGAAAGCAGTTTCCCTAAAGAAGGTAAGCCATGTTTAATGGCAGGATTAGAGGGGGGGGGAAGAAGAGGGAGGGGAAAAAAAAAAGAAAAACCAACTTTTCTTTAATATAGGGAGCTCATCTGTGTACAAGGAGTATAGTGGTGTCGAGTCTAACTTGTACACCTTTGTTCTACTGACAAAAGAACTGTGGATTTCAGCTGTCACTGCTACAGCCTGTGGGAGGACAGCAGAGGATAGGTATCCCTTTCCTGCTTCAGCAGCCATCCTGGTTTAAGCAGTTTAAATAGTAAGCTTTTGCTAACCTGAGTTTTGATTGAAACAGGTTAGGGAGCTCTCATGTGATTAGCTGCTTTCACGGACCTATGGAGATATTAACATCCAGCATAGGGGAGATGGTGAGCAGTTGAGGGCAGGTGTGGGGGCAGTCGTCTCTGACTGGCACAGCTGTCTGCATATGCTTTTCAGTCACACTCGGTCTGCAGCTCGCAGCTTAGGTATGAAATACATAGCTGTATTTTTTTAAGGCATCAGGGAAAATTAAACAATACCTAAGTTACACTCTGGTGATACAGAAAGATCAAATTAGGCTTTTAAACAAACTTGGTTAAATGAGTGAACCATTTTGTGTAGATTGTTCCTCAGTGGTGTCAGGCTGCTTTTACGAGTTTAAACTTGTGCATGTACATTAGTGGCATATGGTAAACTGCCAAAAAATAATATTTCATGTAAGTGAGTATGGCAGATAAAACCGCAAAGGTGCAGTTAACCAAATTCTCATTGTGTATCTAGTCCTGTCCATATCCTTATCTTTCAGTCATCAGCCTTTGATTCCAGAGATTGCTGCATTTAGAGAGTACCAACCAAACTCTCCAAATAACAAAGCAACAAAGGATTTCTCTTCTGAAGAATCAAAACTCTTTGTTTCCAATTCTTTGAGGTTGTGGGACAGGTTTTGCATTGTGAGAGAGTCCCATGTAGTGCTACAGATCATGTAGGGAAGTACATTCCTTTCTGAAGATTATGGTACTAGAACTGCCATTCTGCACCAATACTTAAATTAATTTTGTTACTTTGGGCCAGGCCTTACTTGAATTAGTTCTGTTCAATTTGGTAACAACGCACTCTGGGCTAAGCTATGTATCTTGTCCTTTTAGGAAGTTAAACCAATAATTTAAAAACAAAAAACTAAACTAAAAAAACCCTAAAATTATCATATTAGCTATAATTAATTGTTATGTCACCTCAAATAAGTTGAGGTTACTGTTTATAGCCTGACAATGACTGTGCTGTGAAAACTGCCCCGCTTATTTTGGTAGTAGGTTTCTTTTGAAGTATTAGCAGGACAGTGCAAGTGTCAACGTGACTAATGCTTTCACTCTTTACTGACTTAACCTGAGTATTTTTTCCGGAGTGCTTTACATACCATCCTTGATTATCCCATATCTAGCTACCAAAACTTCTCTGCTTTTTTTTTTTTCCTCCTAATATAGTTCTGTATTCTTTCTGTAAAAGATTTAGCATAATAAGTTATGTTTCTGCTCACAGCTTAATGCAAAATCTTCATGAGCTGCTCTGTAAGTCACACTTATTTTCAGGTTTAAATAAAAAGCTACTTTATGATATAATAGAATTTTCAGTCTGCATGTTAAATGAGAGCTTCCCGATTTATAGAGACAGCATGAGTTTTTGAAGTGCTTTCTAACGAAAACATTGATAACATATGCCAGGAGGAGGAGGAGGGTGTTAAATAACCTTACTGTGACACCATGAGGAAAAAAATCTCTTGGAGTTATGGACACTTAGTTAAACTCTGAGTGATCTTACGAGCAGAAGGTGATGCTGGAAGTATTTGGGACCAGTACTCTGCCCTTCTTAGTGCAATGTATGCTTTAGACGTTGCAATACATACCACTGTTTGTAGGAAGAAGGGGCGGGGGGAAGCTTTCCCTGTAACAAAAATTACTCTGTGGAGTTGATAAAGTGAAAAGTCTGTGAAGAAGAGGGTGAAGATGGTATTTATAGAGTTAGTTTTTTCTGAAACCATGTCAGCATTGATTTACTGGAAAGATGTCTGCAAAACTCCCTCTTTTTCCCTTAAGGAAGTTTCTGTGGAGTATAGGAACATGTGCAAGTTGCAAGGGGAGAGGTATAAGTAATACTGTTTAAGTCACAGGTTTGAAAGTCTTGTCCATAGAATAGCTTCATTTATTGACTACCTTGCCTGTGGCTGTAGTTCAGTGAATGCCCCAAGCAGTCACGTCACGTCAGACCTATGAGTGCAATGTGGCGTTGTGCATAAGGTGGTGTAACAATAGGGGCTTCTTCCAAAAGAAATGGTCTTATTCCTGCTTCCGCCTGCTTTCCTTGTGTCTCACAGAACGATGGTTAGTTGCAGGATGAATAGATTCAGAGCATCAGCTTACCTTGCAGTTGTACAGCCACTAGATCGAATACAAAGAGGGAGAAAAGTCATAGCTAGGAGTGGGGCTGCCTTTGCATGAAATGGTGTAATGATGCCATGGTGGGTGTGATGCCAATGTGTGTCCTGAAAGGCGTATTTGTGCTCGTTCTCTTGTGTTAGTGTAGTCTGCGCATGGCTTTGCATTAGCCAGGTAGGAGAACTGACCTGGCTGAAACGAACCCAGTAAGGGGTGGGGGGGGTGGAGTCTTCAACTGGATGAATTTCTTGATCTGGTTCGCTGTGCAGCTTCAGCCCTGGTACAGGGAACCAGTTTACTTTTTTTTGTGTGTGTGTAACCATGCCGGATTTTGTCAGCTTCAAGTGGAGATGCAGTCTATGGCTGAAGTTATAAAAGACAGCTTGACCTGATTAAATAGCCCCCTAGCTCTAGTGATTATCCAATGCTTATGTGAACTGATTCAGCTTGCAGACAGCCCCCTTCCCCCCCCCCCTTCCCGCCCCCAGTTTCTTGTGGGGCTGGTGAGTTGAATCAATTCTGTAGGTGTCCAGGCAAGTTCTAGAGATGGTATAATAAAAGCAGCCGGAGCACAGGGCTGAAAGTGAGACTGTCCCCTTTGGTGGCCCAAACTGTAAGAATGACTCAGTGGTTTCCTGAAAGTTCATCCTAGCAATCCTGTTTCCTCATCTTTCCTCCCACTGTAGTGCTTGCTTACATGAAAAACACAGCAGTTTTAAAGCAGTGAGAGCAATGACTTAAAATGAATGTACAGCCATGCTTACAAATGCATCTTTTTCTCTACTGGTATATGCCTTTTACTTATTCCCTTACGCTTTCACAAGTGTCCAGTCTTCCCTTGCTTGCCTGCAATTCCAGCTACTTCAGTGTTCTTTGGGTTTTTTTGTCTCTTACAATATGTGTGTTCTCTAAATCTTGATGTGCAAATAAACAGTATCTAACTGTGTGTCGGGAGTTGCATAAATATTCCTTAGTTCATTGATGAAGAGAATGTTACTCCTTTAAGTCTGCCAACTGTTCTACCATCTTGAGCAATATGACTTGTAGAATGATCATCCAAGAATAGCTGGTTTAGGTTCCTGTGCTCACTGAGCCTTTTTTGTATGCAGCACTGAGCAGAATAGCATCATTTGTTTCACAAATGTGTTTCGATTCCTTGGCTTGATTTATTATTTATAAAGCACCGCAGAATACTATTCCTAATTTTAAATAGCCTTGGGGTTTAAAACAAGCAACAGAAACCCCTGTCACATCTAAATGTAGAGTGATTTTTTTTTTTTAAATGCCTTTCATTTTACATACAGCTATTCATTAAACAAGTTCTGTGTAGGTTATGCTAAATTCTTAATTAGGGCAAGGTGACATCTGGGAATGAAAAGGAAGGCTAGTTTCCATTTTAAGATATAGAGCAGATTTAAGCCCAATGTGATGATCTGAGCTGGGACAGCAAATCCTTAGTTAATTTTCTGAAGATCTGTTGAAATCATTTATTACTGAAGCAGTATGACTATAGAAACAGGTTAAGATATTTTCTTCTAAGAGGGATTTTTTTCATGGCTATCTTTCCATTATGGTAACCTTCTGAGCTTTCCTAAAAAATGTTAATCTTCTTGTACTTATCTTTACTGTTCTATAAAACCAGAAAGAAAAGTTGACAGTAACTTGTTCAACCATAAATAGTTGAGATGCTGATACCTCAAAAGTATGCTCAAAGTTCTTACATAACTACATTAGTTTAAATGCACATCAGATTTTTTTACTGGTATGTATTCCACAAGTGAATTAGTTTCAGAAAAGACACCTGTGTTAACACATACGCGTTCCATCCAGATATGGAGTCAAACTGGTTTGACAACACTAGCAGAATAAATGAAACTACTCAGATTTTACAAGCGTTGTTTTTGTAGCAGTAAGACTATACTGATAAGCACTATGATGGGTTTTTTTGTGTGTGTGTTTGTGTGTGTTTAAAGTAAACTGAAGATCTTGGGTGGATAAAATTTTGGTATGTTGTATCTTTATACTGATGCAGTTTGCTCTCCTTCCTTTAAAAGATGTTGTATCAGAATCGAGATACCTTACATTGGACTGCTGGTATAGCTGCATCGCTATAATGTAACAGACCAAGAGACCTTACCGTTTATATCACATGGAGAGTCCAAATATCAAATGATATTCCTATTGCTATGGCATTTAAATTCCTCAGTCTACACTGGTATAGTATTTTTGTATCCCATTAGCAGGAACTTCATACAGCGATCATTAAAGTTGTACAACTTTTGTCTCTGGACAAGGGCATGAGTTAAATGTTGATGTGTTTTGGATATAGCTCTACCAGTGGACAGGTTAGTGTTCCTGATTACCAGCCCTCACATCTGCTGCCTGCTCTCCTGGGAGTGCTTCTTAACCCCTTTCACTTGAAGTAAGCCAAATGCAAACAATTTAATGCAAACAATTTAAATAGTAGTTCTTTGCTAGCTTATTTGACTAAAACATTGAGAAAATGCTGGTGTATACAAACTGAGCAAGAGGCAGAGAAGGTGGTTGAATGGTTAATGCAAGCTAGTGAATCTCTCCCACCGACACGGTGGCGCACGGAGTGCATATTTAAAGTAGTGATGGAACACCATTGGCGATGATGCCAGGTTCAGCACCAACAAGTTTGGTCTAATGACAGCAATGTATTTAAAAATAATCTTGACTCTGCCTGTCAGGCTCATTAACTCATTTAATAGGAGCATAAACAAACAATATTTGCATAGGATCTACACACAGAAAGAGATTAAAATTACATTTCATTTATGAGTCTGAAGATTAAGGAGAGATACAATAAAAGCTTTTTAAGTAATACAGAAAAGATCTAATGCCTACCTTTAATCAAAATGCCTGCTTTTAGATGCTTCTTCTAATAAATGGGACTAGTTCAAAAGAAAATAGATGGATATATAATTCTTCTTCAGTTAGTTTCTGTTTCATAGGTCTTTGAAAGAGCTTTCCTTTTTTTTTTTTTTTTGATTTAATTATATGGGAAGTAATATTGTCAAGCACTCAAGAAATAACTTCAAAAACACATGCGGTGATTATACCTGGTAAAGTAACTCTAGCCGGCATAAATACAGGTGCTAATGTTTGTGTTACTTTTTACCTCGAGCAATAGAAGAGAGGCTTTACTGTGTTGGATATCTTCCAAGAAAGCAATTTTCCCTGGCCCCAGGAATTTACCATTGCTGACAAAAAGTCCAAACAGATCACCACAAACTGATGGAGTACACGGCTACAAAAAGAAAATATTGGACAGTTGGAGAAGCGGTGATCTAATCATGTTGACAGTCTAAGTATTGTCAGTTTTCTATAAGCAGCACATCTCCTTTGAGAAGAATTGGAGGATCATGTATTAGTTTTATGTAGTTTTAGAAAGAGCCTTCACAATCTTAATGGCCACTGTGCAAAAAGTTACAGAAGCAAGTGCTTTGGGAGTTGAAACAGAGAATGATATCGTTCACTCAGTGGTCACAGGGCAAAACATTTCTTTATCGCTTCACTTTCACTACGAAGTTTCTGAGAAATAAAGGCAAGGAACTTAAGTCTGATGTGAGAAAGAGAAACCAGTAGAGCAGTTGAATGAAAGAGATGTCATGGTAAAATCAGCGAGTGAGGAAAATAATTTGCAAGGGTATTCAGAGTGGGATATGAATGAGGTAAAAGTTAATTAGTCAAGCTTTGCTAATAACTTTTCTTAGTGCTTGATATACTGGCAGGAGTTTTGGCTCCCTCCTCCCCCCTCTTGGAGTAATAATATTATGGTTTGCAGTTCATTCTTTTTCATTTATTTAGTTATGGGATATTTTAAAGAGGATCATAAAAGTATGTGCCCTTTGTTTCATGTTGTGCTCTCTGATCTCTTTTGAATTCCAGATCTTATTGCTTTATTTTTGTAGATAGGATCAGAAAGGAAATATAAATGTGATTAGAAACCTTTAGCATCTGCATAAAGTTTGGTTTATCTTGACTAGTCTTGTTGCCTTGAAAGGAGAGCAGAACAGTCTGAATCAAGAAAATGTCAATTATTTGAATCGGTCTACTTGTTTTCTATATTAGTAGTAAAACCCAACGTTTATGCCACCTGATGGATGCCTTGGAAGTGTGTGGCATGATTTGGACAAGTCTGGAATAAAGAAGCATTTCTGAAATCAGTTCACTTTAGATGGACACCTTGAAGTTGACTTGCAGTTACTGAAGCTCCAAACTCAGACTGTGGATGGAGTTAATCTAAATCTTTTTATTTACTTGGAAATTTAAAGTTTGTTCTAAAGTATTTGGAGAGCATTGCCCAGGTAGCTCCAAGTTTAGAATGTATTAATCATAAGACTTATATGAAGCAATTCAGTATTTTGGAATTTTGGCTAGAGAAATTCAGGAAAAGAAGCTTTTAAAGCATGAAAATATGTGGTGCTAAATATGTAAGTTTACATAATACAAGAAAAGAAGGCTAAAACCTTTTTTTTTCTTTTTGTTTAATTTGTTGCAGGGATCTCTAAAGAGTGATTATGCATACCTGATGTGAAGTATAACATAGATACCTTAGGTAAGCTAAAGGTGAACTATTAAACTTCTTACAACTGTCCCAAAGTTTCTTAAGAGCTAATTCTAGTTGACCTGTCTTAACTCTCCATCTCTCTAATGTCAAGGTGCACGGTCTGACAGGTCATAACTGTTCAGAGAGGCAGTCTTGCTGCTTTGCAGAGCTGGAAGTGGTGCTTGTCTGACTCCGCAGTGAGCTGCTTCAGGCAGCTAAACAGGCTGAAAATAAAGGATACAGTTTCACAGTGCAGACGAACTGAATTAACAGCTCCCCACCATTAAAAGTGAAAAGTGAGTTTTACCTCCTTTCTCATCTTCCTTTTGACTCCTTCTCCTGACATCTAACCACATGTTCTTTCTTTTGGCCGCTCTAGAATTAACTTGATTGCAAAGCAAAGTGATTCAGCATGCTTACTTGGCAGATGTTTGCTGCTTTTCCGCTAGGTCAATTTTCTGTCTTTTTAGTGAGTTGAATGGGCTTCCTGTGTGATCAGAGGAACGCCAGAGCTTGCTCAAGACGAGCAGGACCTCCTCCCCATAGCTGAGCTGTAATTCCGCTCAAGCTGCCTTTGAAACCGTATCCTGACTCTACAAATCAGAAAGAAGTTTCTGCCAGTTCAGTTTCTTGAACTGACTCCCAGGGGGGTTAGGTGTATACCAATACCAGCACAAGGACAAGATTAAGGAATAAGGCAAAAATGGGTCAATGGGAGAGGAATGCCTGTTTCAGCTAGCCATTTCATCAGTTTACTTGTGTCATTAAGTGATGCCCAAAAATCTGTAAATTAAGCACTGAAGTTTGTGTTTTTTTCACCAGTGAGGATGATGTTCTTCAGAGCAAGGATTTTAACGTAATGCATTTCAGTGCAGAGTAGAATTGTTATGAGTGCTGAATTGGTCAATTAGTGCCCTTGTGTTTAGGGATCACAAAGTTAAAAAAAAAAAAAAAAAGGAAAAAAAGAAAAAACCTACTACTCTCATGTTTATGCACCTTGTAGTTGCAAGTGATAAAATTAAAGTGCATGGGAATTCCAGCTCTTCAGGTCAAAATTAAGCCTACAACCTTTACTTTTGCAAGAGCTCTGGTGTATAGCCAAGGACATCTGTACAACCACTGATGGTTAGCAGTCCTAGCTGTCCTCCCACCTATAGTACACAGATGGCTGAGCTGCTGTTGAGCCAGTTGCTGAACATTACTGTTTGTTGCATGGCATTTCAATGCAAACAGTAATGACAGACTTCAGAATGATACACTAATTTCTGGTGATTTCAGCAGCTGATTCAGAAGTAGCTTCACCCACGCATACACATATACAGGAGTGAGAAGACTGGATGGAGAATTAATTCAGTGGGGTGTTCCAAGCTATGCTCTCTCTGCTTATAAGAGCTGTTAAATTAAGAGTTTCCAACTGACCACTTGCTTCTAAGAATTGTTGTGGGACTGAGATACTGATCACTAAGAAGGATTCATCTGCAGGTTGTTCTTGTGTGCACGAAGAAATGTCACCTGCTAAAGTGAAGCCAGAATAAGACCATATCCTCATAATCAATATAACTTCATAAATCAGGCCTGATGTACATCAGTCTTAAAAACCATCTGTGTTAAATAATCCCCAGGGAGATATATTGGCATATATCAGTTTTAAATGGTCTTAGTTTAGTTTTGTGTACAGGCTTTTTTCTGCACAGAAGCTTAAAGATGCAATGTTGCAGCAGTATAAATGCACCGGTATGTTCTGTGTCTAGAAGAGGACTGACTCTAACTTAAACTGAGCTTATAAATTTAACAATTCGCAAGTCAAACCAATTTAAGTTTCACAGCCTCTCCATAAAACGGTTTATCAGCATTTATAAATGAAGCACTTTACAGCTCTGCAGTATAACCTCAAAAACTTGTAGTCACAATCTTGGTACCCTCTTAGAGGTGTATATATACTCACACACATACACACACACACACTCTATGCTATTGCAATTTTAGCAGTAATGTGTTTAGTTACAATATTTGTTGAGGCATCTGGTTTCTGAGTATTCGTTATAATAACTGCATGTCAAAGGTGGATTGCTTAATATTTTGTGTTGAGTACCAACAAGGTTTTCAGGGCTGTCTTCTACTCGAGGTAATCAAGAGTTAGTCTAGGCTGGATCCGTATCAGATACCAGATTCCTTTCCAGAAATTTTCCATTGCTAATAATAATACAATTGTAATAGCAGGAGCACTGACACAGTTAACATTTTTATTTTACTAGGCTGAGCTAAGGAACAACTAGTTAATAGTCCTTGCAAACTATTAAAAATGTTCTGTCAATTTATCATGGCAACTCTTTATTGTGGTCTGCCTGTAGTAGCTGCAGATTCTTACTCAGTTGCATATATTCCTCTTCCATCGTATATATGCCCCACATGCTCGTGGTCAGATGATTTTCCTTGCTTTGACAGCTGCTTCTGCACCCATGGGCTAAGTTTCCTTGTGCTTATTCCAGACAGTGTGTAGGGGTAGGACAGCCACAAGCTATTCTCCAGATTCCTCTTCATTGTAGGAGTTCACTCTTGTTTGTATGCTTGAAGTACTCTATTCAAGCAAGTTTACTGCAAATGAGAGGCAGATGGCTCTTTTGGATAAAGTTTCAAACATTAGCACTTCTGATTGTTTGGTTTTTGCCTCTGTCTGAAAGTTACTTTCCTTGTGGCTGGAACATCATAGTTTGCTGCGTGTATATTCCTTCACTGCTTTATTGTAAAGTAAAACATGATAGTTTAAACAACTTTCAGCATTTAAGCTAGCTTGTTTTACTAATACATCTTAGCTGTGAGGGCAGTAGCATCCAGTTTAGGGGAACTAACCAGTGGGTGCAAAGTGTTTCCTTAAAACACACCCCACTTGATTCCCAAGCTCACGCTTTATTTCCTACCAAGACAACACTGCAGAAGTGTGCATCTGAACTGCACAGTGATTTAACTAGCAACACAGAGTGACGGGATGAACAGTTGAAAAGCTTTGTATTTTGGTTTGAGGCTTCTGTGTCTCAACAGGTTTGGGGCATATGTAAATTTGTACTTCAGGCTCATAGCTGGTGAATCCATGAATAACTATGATCAAGAATTTAAGTTTCAAGAGGCGTTTCCTGCTTATTTTTGCAGTGTTTATAATTAACTGCTTGTAAGGAGCTAAAGAAAATAAATAATTGGGGTTTTGTTTTGTTTTGTTTTTTCCGAAGATGCACTATCAGGGATAGGGTCTAGCAGTTACAGTGAAACTAACATTCTTAAAGGTGACCTTATGTGATGGTTGGGAATCTTGATGATGATGACATTAAGTGTTTCTCATGCTTCATTGAGGGATCGTTTTTGAGAGCTGTACCATTTGCAGCTCATTCTCTAAAGATCATAGTGGTCGAGAAAAACCTCCTTAAATGTGTTTTGAATGGAGGGAGTATGTTCTTCAAGTCCTGAAATAGCTGAGCTTGAAAACTCTTGTAAATACAGACTTCTCTTTCTTGGTTCTGAGAATTGCATCTCAAAATCTTTTCTGACCAATAAAATTCTTCTGACTGGGGAAAGATAGAAACATTATTTTGTTTAGGGAGTATTGATCTAGTCGGGCTTTCAAAGTCCATTGTAATTTCATTAGTTTTAACAATCATCACCTTTAAAGCATTTTGATTTTAAAACAGTTTATCGATAGATTGGCTCATCAGTGCCCTTTCAGTTTAAAATTTCCTCTAGTTTCATGGCATTTAGACTGTACTGCTAGAGTTCGGTATGTCTTGGGGGTTGTAACTGTGCAACACTTTATTCTGTTCCAAACTCCTCCTTCCTTTTCCTCATCTGTAATACAGATTTCCTGAAAAAAATCATACATCAGGACATGGCGTCTCTTTTAGAGAGCCTCTTCCACTGCTTGCTTAAGAGTAAAAGAGAATATACTAGTATTGCTCCTACCACCTAAGAATAAAGGAGGGTTTTGGCCAGTTCTGGGTTTGAGAGCACTGAATATTTTAAGTATTTTTTTTTAGTTCTGGTTGATAACACTGGCTCTTACTTATCCTCTGAATTAATAATGTAAAAATATCTGCTTTCTTACAGCCATGTGTCTTGCTGGCAAGAGATATTTCTTGTTACGCACAGGTGTTAGTACCAGTACAGAATTCTGCCATTACCAGTACAAATTCTCACCATGCTTTTGGTGAGTATTTGGCAATATGGCAAAATAGTTGAGAAGACAATCCAAGTTTTACATTATCTGAAATGCACTCTCATTAAACAGAGATCCACAACTTCAACTTCTTCAGCAGTTCAACTGCTCACTACCTTGGGACTTGGTCAACAAAGAGAAGTTGATGTGAACTCCCACCACCCCCAAAGAGTTTGCTACAGCAAAGACGTGTCTTTTTCAGGACATAATCAACAGCACAAGCTTAAATGCACCCTAAAACACAGGTGAGAGTTTGCCTCATGAATAGGTACCACGCTGCGGACACATAGCCCAGTAAGTAAGACTTGTTTTCAGAGCATGCAGGGTGATTTGTCTGTCAGCCCATGGAGCATCATCTGGCTGTGAAAGCACAGTTCTCGCTAGGAGTCAAGTCCCCAGTGGTCATGGACTTGCTTCTGCAGATTCATTAATTATGCTGACTCTTGGGATCATCAGAAAATTCAGATAGAATATGGCCAGAAAGATCTGGCCATCCAGCTTGAACAAACCAGTTTTGTTTTTTGAATCTGGTAAACCTTCCGGTTTAAATTCTGATCCAAAGTGTCTGTCCTCTGGGCAAAGTAACGTGGCTTCTCTGTTGCAATGTGTCTTGGAAGAAGCCACCAGACAGTACAGCTTTCGTGTTCACTGTTGTTCTAGCTAAGACTAAGATTTGTAGGGCATTCTTCTAGTTTATTCGTAGAGCTTGCAGAGAGGATAAAATTTGCCCCTTTTCCCTTTTTAAACTGCATTAAATATTACTATCAAATAGCTCATTATGCCAACCATTTTAAAAGTCTACTCCAGTGGATTTAGAAGATTTAGAAGCTTCTTTTAGAACTACTGGAGATTTGGATGTTGAAATGTGGTGTTTTATTCCAATAAATGCTGTCTGTTATAGCTGTTTTACAGGGAGCATTTAAGGAGACTTAAATACTTTCTAATGCCTTAGTTACTTGAAGTAGTGACCATAAGTGGAATATGTATCTCAACAAGCACTTAAAGTTACCTTACTGTAACTGTCGTTCTCCGAGTTACAGTATCAATATATATTGCATGACCCATCCTACTTTCCTAGTAGCACAGACACTTATAAAACCTGGTATCTCTGTTGACAAAATAAAGGGTTTCTTTGTTTTTTCCAGCCCTTTTATGTTCTGAAGTGGATGTGAGGCATGTGGGCCCGCAGGCTTGGCCCTAGCAAATATACGTGGCCAAGACTGCAAACTTGATGTGCCTGTATGCTGCGTCTGCAAAAAAGCTGTGGAACGTAAGACTTGGAGGATAACATCAATTTAGACTGGTGTATCTGCTTTACATTTGTGTTGCTAAGTGCAGTTTGGTTCTGTTAAAACTGGCAGGGAGAAATGCAGAAAAAATATAAAATTTACATAATTTTGTAAACTGCTCAGTTCTTGAACTTTTGTGTAGACAGTGAAAATCCATGTGGTTTCAAATCAGTGTTCTGACTTACAATACATATGAATTCTGATCAATGCAGATGAATGTGCAGTTTTTAAAAATGACAGTACTTTTAAGAGAGGAAGTCTGAACTTTTTTTCGAATCTTAGTGGTTTTTGCGGTGGGGGGGAGGGGGTGGTGTTTTGTTTTTTTGCACACGTCCAAAATGTAATCACTATAAACTTTGGTTGCTTCTAACTTGTTAGGGTATTAATGGTCTTGCATATGCAACTTATGTATGTAGTGCACAAAGTTTGTAGGGGGGATTTTTTAATTTTTTAAATTTTTTTAGCAATTCAGTGAAGCAATATCTGGCTGAAGAAGGCATATGAAATGTTCCATACAGACCTGTATCTGCAGAAGTGTGGGTTACAGCTGTAATCCAGTTTTGGTATATCATTAAACATTTTGTATAAGACTGCACTTTGCAAAAAAAAAAAAAAATGGATTGAGAGTTCCCTACCTTGGAAGACTTACTGTTCACATAAATACTTCATTATTGTTATTTAGCTAATGAAAGACAGGGACCAGAATTCGGCCTGGGGAAAGGCTGAAGAAAATACCATTGAAGAAATCTTGCTTGCTTGCCTATCAGGCATGAGCTGGGAGACCAAGTGTTTCGTCAGCACGGCAGGGAAGGGCCGGGCTGCCAGGAGAAGCCAAAGAAGGAAGCGGTGGGAACTGCAGCCTAACAAGCAGGGCAAGGCAAGAATCTGATTAAATTCAAGTAGCCCTGTAAAAGCGAGAACACAGTAAATGTAGTGTCATCAGTTATTTCAAAGAATTTGAAAAGAGAAGGATGCTGGGGTTATAGCTACAGGAGGAAATGTTTTTCTTCCTAAAAGTCTTAAAATGGCAGGGCCGTGGTGGAGCCAGGCAGCGTCATCGGCACGGTCAGGGCGCTGGTACCCAGGCACCCGGACCCCGTGTTGGGGGAGAGCCTGCAGAGCCTGCTGGGGCACTTGGGGTCCAGACATAAATGAAGGGAATAATAAGCTTATCTTTCCAGTCTGCATTCAACTGAGCTATAAAGTCCGACAGTGGAGCTGATTTTAAGGGTATCAGTGTATTCAGTAACTGTTCGAAAAAAATAAAATCACTTTATTCACTTTTCATAGTGTAGAGTGGAAAAAAAAATTTTTATGATGTTGAATAATTCACGATCATTTTATAAAGATATTAACATGTTTTAATAGTTCTGATCTGTTTTGAAGCAAGATAGCATATTTCTGATGTATAATCTCACACCATTTTTAGCAGTATTACATTGTTTGGTTCAGTTCCCCAGAATCCTAAGAGCATTTTGCATGCATGTCAAGACAGCGATTGTGGTCAGCTGCAGCTAAAGACACAAAACAAGGATTAAATAAGAGCTCTTCATTCTTTTTGATTTGCTAATTCCAAATCTCATGCAAAAATAACTTTGCTGTATATGTATGCTCCAGGGCAACTAAGCTTTAACATTGTAAAGAGTAATAATTTCCTTTTACTCATCAAACATTTACTTAAAGGAGTGGAAGTGGAACAAAACTTAGATTACCCGTAAAAATGAGACACCATTTTCTTATCTGTTGGGACTTGATCAGTACCTATTAACTGGAGGACTAAAATCTGCTAGTGAGAGGAAATGTCTGTGATGCAGAGTATTTCATTGTAGGAATACTAGTTAGCTATAAATAAACTCATTTGTCTGAAACTCTTATGAAATAACAGCACTCTTTTCCTTGCATTGTTTTTAAAAGTAGCTTTGACTATTAAGGTTCTCATAAATAGAAAATTTTCCCTTCCTAGAAATGTGGGGTGAGGCAAGAAGATAGATCCCTATCAGTCTCCTAATCCCACGGTACCTTTGCTTCTGGAATAAAGTCTCTACTGAACCGCTTTTCCATCATGAGTGTTTTGTCCTTGGTGCCGTATGTTGCTTTTTTTCATCCTCTATTTCTTGTTTCCTCACCGGATTAATCTGTAAGATCCAAAAAAAAAGTGCATTTTAACTCTAAGGCCCAGCTCGCAACAAGTTACAGAGCTGTGGGAAAATATGAGACTTGAAACGTGGTTTCATGCCTGGCTTAAGCTGTAAATCGCTGCTACTGTGAAAAGGGGGGAACCTCCAGTTCTTTGGTGCCGCTGGTGCAGCCATGGCGTTGCACGCTCATACAGCAAGCGCAAATCTGTCACTGGGCTGAGAAGTAACATGGACAAAAATAAAACCTTCCTGCTGGCTGTGAAGGCACGGATGTGCTGGTGCTGACGCTAGGGAGAAGCTGGAAACTCAGGCCAAGGAATAGATTGGGTCTAGCCCTTTTGGTGGCAGAGTGGATTTGGATGAGATGATAATAAGGCTGTGGTATTAAAAAGAGAAGACCCTTCCTCCTTATTAATGCCATGGCTAAAGTAATCCAGGAAGCCTGGAGAAACCAGATCTCCCCATCTTCTATTCCATGAGTTTGTGTCAAAAACCTTAATGTGCCTGTATGTTAATTTAGTGTAGGTGTATGGCAGAGAACATTAAAGATACAGAGACTCTTTAAATATAATTTTGCAGTACCGTAGGTACCATAGGTAGGAATTTTTTCTTTTCTTAGTGCTTGTGCCAATTTCTGTGAGAGTTATTTTTCCAATTTTTGCAAGTTTAGTATTTTCAGTATTTGACTGAAATCTTTACAAGATAACCTATAAATTAAGCTTTTCCTTTCCCCTGTACTGTATTGTTCATTTTCATACGTTGCTGCGTTAGTACAAGACAGCTATAGCACTAATAATTAGAATTCAGTATTCTTGTTGGAATATGCTAATTCTGCAGGCCAAAACACTAAGAGGTTTAGAAAAGTATCAAATAAAGTACCTGTAGGCTGTGCTGATAAATACGACTAAAACTGAGAATGTCATAAATCATACTTTGTTATGGGAAAGATTATAGACATGGCTTTTCTGATGGAAAAATAATGGTATTAATGTAGTCTAATTTTTTTCCAGAAAATAGAAGATGCTAGAGACAGTGATTATAGAATGGAAAATGGATTGCAGATTGTAGTATCTGACCAGGCTGACATAGGGAAAAATGTATTCTTCACTTGTTCTAAGCCTGTAATCATTATTGGTCAATAAAATTGGATTAAACTATTCAAAATGAACTTTCTTGTGCATAGCTATTCAAACTAGACACTTAGTGAAGCAAAAATTCTGTTTGAAAATGAGATAGTCTTTTATTGTGCTCTTGAAAATATCAATACAGTAGATCTATGCAGAAGCACTGAAAAGATTCTTCAGCTTTTTAAAGAAGAATAATTAATTCGCAAATCAAACTGCTTTAAAAATACTGTATTTTTGTAGTTGCAAGGAACTCATGGTGTTCCCCTAACTGAAAAAAATGGTGCATTTAAGAATCGCAGTGTATTTCAGGTTGGAAGGGACCTCAGGAAGTCTCTAGGCCAAACGCCTTCTCAAAGCAAAGTCAGAGATGAGACCATCCTATGAGAGCAGACCCAAATTTCAGAATTTTACTTGTTTACCTTTCATTTTCAGCAAAATACTGTCATATGCACAATATTTCTGCTATAGCGAAATGTTACAAAGCAGTAACATCTTATGAAACTACTCTTTGCAAGCAGTGCATGTCTGTCACTGCCTGCGTTGGTCTTACCCAAAAGTGTGTCTTCGTTACTAAATAGTTCTCTAATTCGCTTTTAGGGACCTGAGTTTTTTTGTAAATGAAGTAGTACAGATTTCTGGCAGCGTGCATATAAACAATGCGTTATTTTGTTGCTAGTGTTTTATTTAAAACAAGAAGAGAGAGATTTTCAAGACAGACAGACGATGTACTCTAAGTGATCCATGAGTAGTGGTGGTGTCCCACCTCACTGCATGCAGCTGTGGACTAATAATTTTTATTAGATCTTTATTAGATTTATTAGATCTTCAGTCCCATGTTTTAGATGCATGTCTGCTGTCTTTCGTCTGAATTAAACTAGCAGTGGGGCATGCTAGCGGGAGAGTAAGAATCATTTGCGTGTGTGCGCGCATACACGCACACACCAGTTTCTGTAGCCTTTCCTTGCATGTCCCTCAGAGCTTAGTGTAGTGCTAGGCACGCTTCAAAGGGCTGCAGTTCTCGCCTTAGTCAAACAAGACCTCTCTTTTGAAGAGCAGAGCGGGCTTCAAAGGAGTTACACTGCTGTTTGCACAATTAGTTGGGCAGGTCTAGTCATCTTTGGGGTAGGAGATAGTTCATGGAAATTCCAGCAAAATTAAAGGGTGAAAAATCAAGTGAGTGCATTTGTTATATACCTACCTGCTTTTCTGCGTATGTAACTACTTTCATGAATATTCTAACTTTTTGTATGATTACACGATACCATTGCTGCCTGTAAATAAAATAAAGCTTTTCATACTATGTAAAAAAATCTTTCAGACTGACACCATTGATTCTTATGTTCATACAGGAATATGTATGTCAGTGTTAAACATCTTTATGACTTTGTTTGCAATGAGAAGCCTGTATAACCTAAGCATACTGTATTTGAAGCAAAGTAAATTTAGTAAATAGACAAATCCTTTAATCTTTGGCTCATTTAAAAAGTAGATGTTACAATATTTTTAATACAGCTTTTAACAGAAAATTAAGTACTTATGGTGCTTCATAACGTGTTTTATGTTCCTTTTATATACTGCCTAATGTATATTTTTAGCTAGGTATCCAAACAAACAAGGCCTAGATCTGAATACTTAATACTGTGTTAAATTATTGTCTATTAAATCTTACAAAATTCTTAGGAAGATTCGGACACCTTACACTGTAGCTGCAGTGGCAGATGGCAGAATAGTCAACTTGGGTTTTTTGTTTGGTTGGGTTGGTTTGTTTTTTTGTTAGCGCAACTGGGTTTTGCCTCCCAGTAGTGCCTTATATTAATTACAAAATTGACCTTTAAGCACTCCTGTTACAACTATAAAATCAGTGTGAGTTCAGAAGAAGTGGGATTTTTTTTTCTTGATATGTATCAACAAAATTGTTGGCTGGGTTCCAATTTTTAAGATGTTAATTACCTCCCTGCTGATGGCCTGGCCAGTGATGCACTTGTGCTCTCTCATGGGGTTTATTGTGTTGGGGTTCTTTGGGAAGGCAGTGGGGAAGAATAGGAAAACTTCATGTGAGTTACCCACCTAAAATGATCAGAAGTTCGCAAATAGAAACTTAAGTGATTACTTTTAGAGTATAATTGAGCTTTAAATTCTGCAGGAATGTCCCCTTCAAACAACCGTGAAGATTCTTTACTTAGGTGAACTATATTTTCCCCGAGATATTTTTACTGTTGAGGCTACAGATGTTAAGCATCTTCTTTCCTTTCTTTGACAGGAAATTCTGGTGATTAAAGATCATGGCAACCATAGAGGAACTGGCCCATCAAATTATTGAACAGCAAATGGGAGAGGTACATAAACTTTGAGTCCTATTTAAAAGACATTGAGTAATAAAATGTTCAGGCTGATAAATAAAAAACAAAGCCACAAGAGAAAATAGTTTTTAGTATACCTAAAGCTCCAGAAGACCCTCCCATGGAAGATTAGAAGAACTTACTATGTCCATCTTAAAGTTATGCTGCAAATTCTTTCTTGCCAAAGTTTATCCCGCAGAAACGAAGCTAAAGAAAATCTAGCAGTGTTCTAGTAAGTGGCTAGGTCTTCAGCTGTGCTTTTGAGGCCTGTAGTAGTCTCCAGAGAGCTCTCCACTTCTATAATAATTGCTTTGCTCACTTTTAGTTACAAATTTGCAGTTGAGAGAGCGTTCAGTACATCCTTTCACTTTCCAGTTAAGCAGTTGCTTCAATTGTTGTGATTTTTTTGTTTTCGTAAGTGAAAGTTTGCAGTGCTCCTCCTTGTAAAATACTTGTTGATGTTTGTTATAAGTCAGGGGGAGAATTCGATTCTTGTTGTTGCCAACTCCTGTTTTTATTTTCTATAACCTGTGTACAGAATGTGTGCACTGCAGTCAGAGTACGTCTGGAGATCCCTGAGTAGATTGGAAGTGTGGATAAGTATACACATACTTTAGAAAATTTCATCATAGTATGGTCTATTTAAAATTAGTACTGCTTTAAATTAGGTAGAAGTAGAAAAATGATATTTATTAGCTTGAAATAATCAATCTTGATTTCCTGTCTGGTGTGGTACACAGAGTTATTTTTCAAGTGATTTTAGTTCCTTTTGGTCTTGATTTCAAATAGAAAGGTGTGGGGGGATGTTAATCCTCCTTTATATAAATTCTTATGCCTTTCATTATTGTAGCATCTGAGTTGCTGCTGATACCTCAAAGGACACAAGTGTTATATGTCATGTGGTATATTCGTTCTCTCCCTCACCCTCTTTACAGGGTAGAGGGGTGTCTAGTGTGGTTTTCTTTTGGTAACGTAATTCCTTGGGGAGATCTCAGGATGGCCATATTTCATGTTCTGTTTTGTGCAGAAGAACATATTAGTCAAAGCTAGCTGAAGTACACGTTTCGCTTGGAAAAGAGGATGGTAAGTTTTATGGTGCTGCTTAGTGTCTCTGAGAGTTGTTTCTCCGTTTTGTAATGCGACTCCACGAGCCGGGGAGCTGATATAGCATTTCGCTGCTGCTGGAAAGGGAAGGTCCTTTCCTGGTTACTTGCCTCGCGCCTGTAGTTGTTAGCTTGTTCTAGGAGCTGCTTTGGCTTCCCACACCAGCAGCAAACCAACCCGGGCAGACCAAATGGAAGGGTTTCCGCTGGGTTAGCGAGGCAAGCAGCATCCGAGAAGGCTCCGGCGCGTACCAGAGCCAGCGCGCAGGAGGTGGCTGGCAGCCGGAGAAGAGAGGAGGGCAGAAGACCAGGCAGCGGGGGCGCAGTTTGCTGCATTTGTAGGTAAGGAGCTGCTGGATGGTCTCTGTTCGTTCCGGCACCGCAGCCTTACAGGTTTCATGGAAATCGTTCCGTCAGCAGTGTAGGTTAGGATTTGTCCTTTAACAGGGTCCTGCTGTGCCTGAGTCTGGCATTTCTTGTTTGGCAGGGCAGTGGCTTAAGCATTCACCAGTCCTTGCTTAGCCACTTACTCTCACACTGTGCCAGTCCTTGCAGCACACTGGTGTAGCTCTCTGTGTCACCATGTGGTGGGCACAACTGAAAAGAAAAATACAGGATAGCGGAGTAAGGTGTTTTCCCTCCTGGCTGGATCAGTTCCCTTATGGGGTAGAAAGTGAAGCCCATCCTGGCACAAAGCAGACACTTGCATTCCTGCCCAAGGCTGACCCGAAGCCCCTAACTAGTAATCTGCTTGGCCAAGTTCATAACAGATGTGAGCTTTGAAAACCGTGTCTGAAGCTCTGGGGAACTTCAGCAGTGTTTTTGCTAGCATTTGTAATCTCTTGAATGTTGAAATGGCTTTATTTGAGTTTACAAGAAGGATTTATGCAAGTGGAACGTGAAGGAAAAATAGTTTTTCCCATTCATAAAAAAATAGAAGATGCTGCTATGTCCTGTTAAAATAATCCTCAGAAGTGTTCTATAATGTAGTTTTGATTTCTTTATAATGTTAATTCTTGTTCATGAAGCATTTTAAAATATAAAATTATCATGAATGTTTTTATGATGATGTTCACAAAGATGTGCTTTTGTCACTTGGGTCTTTTTTGCATAAACCCAAAACTTCCTTAAAAAAAAAGAAAGAAGGAAAAAATTTATAGTCTGGCCATGAATCTGCCAACTATTAATCACCTTTCATTGAGTGTTTGATAGTTCATATGTCTACATCAAGATCACATTCCTTAATTCAGGTTGGGAGGTTGTATATCAAGAGCCCCCCAAAATCATCTTTCTTTAATCTGTGGTTCTGTACACCAAGTTTGTGGCCGTTTGTTTCCGCAGTCCTACCGGGTTACAGTAACAGAAGAAAGTTGCATATTTGTCTGAACAGAATCTGTCATATACATGTAAAATATAATTTTTAACAAATACTGTAATTATTCTGGTCAATAGTGTTTTTTTTAACTGCAATAAAAACTTTTATAGAAGTAAAACTGTCAAACTGACAGTTTGTGGGAATGATAAGCAGTTTTACCTTCTGCAGCACATAGGTCATGACACTTTCAAGTACCAAGCGTAAATCAACGCTGGAATATGTAGCTAATTTTGTAAAGCGAAGAGAAATTTACATAAAAGCCTGACTGCCTGTAAATCACCACTTGTACATGTCATTTGAAAGGCTGATACAGAATTTTTGTGCTTGCGTATACCTCTTGCAAGCTCTAAATTTTGCTATATAATGGACTCTTCTTTGTCCTTTACTTGAGCAAAGAATTGGATGAACTGTTTGAATACTGACAGTATTCGTAGTTATGAAAAATCTTACATTTTTAGAAAGCAGTGTTCAGAAACGGCTTGGGCAGTAGTTTGACAGGTATTTCTTTTGATGCTGCTGGCAGTTTAAGCAGTCCCCCCAGCAGCTTAATCCCACCCACGCGTTTGGATGCATCTCAGCATTGTGGACACCTGGATTGAAGGTTTGGCCTAGGTTAAGAATAGCCTTTGTCTGTCCATCTTTTGCTGGGCTATTTTTTAACCTTGCAACATCCTAGTCCAGAGCACTGAATGACTAAACAACCGGTTTTGCCTGCCAGGCTAAAGGGATAATTTACAGGAGCTGAAACTGGTACCGAAAGTAATGCCTTTTTGGGTGGAGTTTTGAAATCAGCTTAGGCCGCTGGGAATTTGTATTTCTGCTGTAAGGGGAAGTCTGACCCACCACCCTTCCCCTTCTCATACTCGTCTCCAGCTGTGCTCTTGCCCCCTTCTTTGTGCTGGCACTAAGCACGTATGTGGTGGTTTGGTCAGCAAAATCGGGAAGCTAATCCAGCAGAAACTACAAAGCTTTCAACCAGTCGCTAAACTGTACCCTTACTGCAGATATAGATATATATATATTCTGTATATTAATTCTAGAAAAAAACAGTTGAATAGGAATGTTTTTGTAATAGTGTAAATGTTGGGAATAATTATTAATACAGAATTGCAGGGTGTTACAGAGGTTTTGAACTGTATAACTAGTTCTGGTGCAAAGAGTTTGAGGAGTTGCTAGGGATTTTAAGTTAAGTCAAAAGTGTCAGTCTGAAGGTATCTGAATACCCCATGAAGACAAACTTCAGTTGTGCTACAGTGAGTCCAGCCTTACTGATCAAGCCTGTGTAAATAGCAGTTGTACTTAATATTTATTGACAAATAACGTAAGGAATAACACCTTCCACTGCATACCTTTGCATTATAGCATGTTAAGAAATTAAAAATACTCATAATAGTTAAAGTGCTTCCACAAACTGTCTCAGAGCATTCACACAGAAGTTTGTTTTAAGATCCATTGCTCACTGATCTCACTCATTTCATTAATTTACTCCAACTTTCTTGATAGTTCCCCAGTATAGAATTTGGTTATTGTGTTTTTGCTGGTTTAAGGCTTAGCGGAACAGAAAAGGGCAAATGCTGTGTTTCCACACCAGAAATTCTTTTGTCACTTTCAGTAAGGCATTAAGGTAAAAATATGTTAGTGTAAATGTGGCACAGCTATGATAAAAGGTATCCTGTTGGGTATGTCTCTCATACCTATCAGCAGTTATAATTCAGAAAATATTCAATCTGATTATGTGGATTTGTCAGCAACGAATTGTTTTACCAAAAATGTTTCTAAATTTTGTGTTGGAAGGTATTTTAAAATGGCAAAACATTGAAATTAGTAGAATTTTCTAACCTGCAAAATTAAGCTATTAAATTAGATTGCAAACATTTGCATTCTGTATATGGTGAAAGTGTCACACTTCCCAAAGCTTTCTGCAGAGAAATCAGAAGTGGTGAAACCATACGCGAGTACTGCAGTATATCCCTCGTCAGTCCACTGGATTTGTTTCTTCCTTCTAGATCACCCATTCCCAAGGAGCTGTTACACAAACACTGATGGATGGGGCAGCACAACGAATACAGATTGTCCCTGCAGATTCAGGCCTCTCTTTACCACAGCGCATACAGGTATGCCTCATCCAGTATATTTTACAAGTAGTGATGAAGTATTTGTTTCTGACAGTTTTTATGTATGATTCTTTTTTATTTGCTTCATGTTATTTTCTGAGATGTTAATATTCAGTCCTGGATGGCAGAGACCATTTATACAAACAGGAATAAAAGGTCTGGAAAACATTCCAACACTGTTTCTACTTCTCAGACCTGGAGGATTCCCTCCTGTTTGGGATCCATTGCCTACATTAGTTAAAAATTATGTTAATTGGGTCCAAAACCAGCTAGCAAAAGACTTTTCCTACTTTTCTGTCTAAGAATTTTAAGATTAACAAAAATGAGAAACATGGAACATAAAAGGACTTTTCCCAATACCATAATACTGTTGCTCTTTAAAAGCTGAATAGTTTTTAGATTTGGTATTCAGCTGAGTTCTTGCAACGTTTCTATACTTTGCAGGGGGAGGGAATGCTGCATGGCTCATAGTAAGCAGCTGTATTTTTGGTATTATCGATACAAGTCATAAAAAGTACTGGCAAACTAAAGCCTGAGAAGTGCATTAAAGGATGTTGTTTGTTGGCTGTCCCAACCAATGTTATACATCCCACTGTACTACTTCGTAGCCTAGCGAGGTAGTAATCTCCTGAATTCAGTTGAGGGTAGGAAGTTTTTTGGCAGTGTGGACAGTTAAACCATAATCAACAGAAATGCGTGTATATGGAGATGAGGAGAATTTGGGGAATAGGATTTTACTTTTCATCCCTTAAAAGTCAATGCAAGTCCCTGCAAGCATTTTGCTTTTAAATTTCCTCTTAGAGAAAAATATCAACTGCAGAATAAATTTTAAAATATTCTCACATATATGTTGTTGCACAGAGAGGCACTCCAGGTGAGCCATCTGCTAGCGTAATCTTGGCTGCTTTTTGTTTTGCTGCTTCACTCTTTGGTACTTTTCACTGGTATTTCCAGTTTCAGTGCATTGCATTCAAGCGTTGTCCTACCTTCCAAGGCTGTTCACAGCCGCCCTGGCCCATACATGATCTTTTGTTGTATCACCTCTCTGCCTGTACTCTTATTCATGGTGCCAGTCTTGCCTATCCAGTAGATCTTTATTCTTTCAGCTACCTCCATGACTTTTCTGTGTTAGCCTTTACTTCGTGTACAGCCATACCTTTAAATAATTAGTTTCTGCTAATCAAGTGCTGTCTCTTTTTCTGTTTTTCCCTATCAAAACCTGTGTATGCTATAATGCCCCTTGTAATGTAAGCCATTTAATGTAATCTCAGCATCAGGGTTTGAATGTGAGACAGTGTCCAAAACCATGAGCCTTTATTTTTGAACAGCAAGACAGCTCTGTTGGTTCAAAGCTAGCTGCAAACTTCTAAACCCTTGTGTGTCAGCCACTGAGGGGGAGAAGAGAGGACTGCTTTTGGGTAGGGACTACAGCTACTGCAAATCTGACGAACATGGAAGAATTGTATTTCTAAGGGTTGTTATTTTTCAGGGGCCTTTATGTAGTTTTTCATCATCTCAGGTAGCTGGAAGATCCCATGTTTCTATCACAGCTACTTTGTTCTGTGTCTTTTTTCACCATGCTCATTGATTTTGCGTCAAGATGGATAGTGAGCTCTTTGGGACAGAGATTGTCTCTTGGTATGTGGGGAACAATACTGCGTAGAATGGGATGCTTCCTGCAACAGGCTCTACAAACATGGCAACACTATAAATAATAATAAATTAGATATGAGGTAGAACTTAGTAATGAAAATTCTGCAAAAACCAGAATTTGTAGTCAAAAATAAACTGCTTGTAGGAGAAATATATGTAGTTCAGTAAGATGTTCCTAAAGAATATTTTAAATTGGTTCATTTTGAGTTTATAATTTCAGTTAATATTTTTTGCTTTATGTGACCACTTGAAATATAAAATGCTCAGTAAAATGTTCTTCAAAACATGTTTCACTAGTCCCCATTTTTAGGGAACTTTAACATTTTGGTTTTGAGGATAAAAGTTGATTGCCACATTTGTTTCTAAATGGACATTTCTGTTCAAAACCAGCTCTGTTATAAACTAGTGGATTCTGCATATGTTTAGAAACATTTTTTTTCTAAAACACAAACACTGACTTATTTAGGTAATTAATTTATTGAAATGAGTTTGAAATAGAAGGCAAGACTTATTTAAAAAAAAAAAAGACTTAAAAAAACATAAAAGAAAAAAACTATCTTCCACAGCCATCAAGATGCTTAAATGAAAGACATGGGGAAAATGTATTTTTTAAGAAGGCAATCCTGAATTACTACATTTTTGTTTTATAACATGATGCCTATGGCAGCATTGAGTTTCAGATTATTAGGAAACATGATGTGTTGTCACTGAACCCTGATGGATTCCTTTGAGAAGATGAGTGATTTTTTTTTCCCTCTGATTATTGAACATTTAGGTCATGCACGTTGTTATACTTAGACAGGCAGCTCCACTTTCAAAGTCTCTCTGTGATTTAAGTGGAGTTTGTGCACGTAGATGACCATAAGAGGCCAGCTGCAGACAGACTCTTCTTAATTGCTTAAACTGCTTTCTGTTGTGCCTCTGTCAGCTGCCAAATGTTTTAGAGCTGCAGAAGGCATTTGTGTAGATTAGATACCTTTGTATGGATAAAATATCAAAATAATAGTTAAAATAACACCGTTCACTAGATTTCTACTGTATTATGCAGTGAGATCTCCTTGGGCAACCCCCTAGATTGCCAGGAAGCCACTTGAAGAATTGGGACACTATTTGTTAAAGATGAGATGAAATGAATTTTATGAATTAGCAATGGTTATTCTGCCTACCATCTTGATGTGTTTATTGACGAGTAAAATATGGAGCTGGTCTACTATAGGAAAGCATATTGCTTCAGACATGGTGTAAATGTTCAGCTATGTTCAGAATTTAACATATATAATCAAAAAATACCTTCACCTTCAGCTCAAATTTGTATGTTGGTTATTTTTGACAAAGTATTTTTTGAGTTAGGTATAATATAAAACTAACTAGATAAGGTATATGCCGTATTCTTTTTTTTTAATGTTTTTGATGTATACAATTTCACTTTCAAATTTCAATAGTGAGGCTGATTTTAGGTAAGTGTATCTTTTAAAGAACAGCTGTGGAAATTCAAGAAACAGCACGATATTCTGTGTTTTGCTTCTGTACCTGTATGCACCCATCTGAGGATGTTATGCAGCGGATTTCTCTTAATCCCAATAAAGTAGAGGTGTTCGGAAAGAAGGGGGAAGGGGCTTAGAAAATAGTCAGAAGTGACACATGAGAAATGAAGTTTGTAAAATGAAGAAAAATGGAGTGAAAGGAGAAAATTAAAAAGGGAATTAAAATGTTTGCCTTAGTTGGCCTTTAAGGAGTATAGAACCAAGAGAAAGGAAATGGAAGCAGAAACAAGGGACTGCTGCAATCATTCATAGTCCTGGACATGTGGCTATCTCGGAAAACAGAATGAAAAATGCCGTATTAATGAGGTTGGTAACTGGTATGGGGTTTTTGTTCCATCTTCGCACCCTACTCTCCAAGTGTCAGAGTAATTAATGTTTCTTTTCTTATATCTTTAGCCTCTGGAGTTTTATAATCTTACCTGTACTTCTAGGCTAAGTAAGTTTTTAAATCTGTTTTTGCAGAGAAATATTTGTAAATGTGATCCCTAAAAATACTAATAGCAGAAGGCCACCAGAAGGAAATGCATTCCTTTTGTATATTTTTGAATCTCATAATTGCTGAATATTTGAGATTTGGTGGTATTGAGTTATATCTGCTGAAATTAGATACTCACTAATTAATAAATCTGTTGCTGCTTATCTTTTTCAAATGCAAACTATAAACAAGTTTTTGAAACTAAACGCATTGAACATCTGGAGAAACTAATATGCTAATTGTGACGGTGCAGCAGTAACGCTGATAAAATACAGACTTCTTGTGTGAACTTATGCCTCATTCAATTTCTACGTGCCCCCATTTTCCACTTGGAAAATATGTATGATATTGCTGTCCTACTTAGGTGAAGCTAATGAAGACATAATAAATTGTCTCCTCAGTAATAAGGACCGTGTAAGTGTTAGGGATGAATAGATACGCATTAATGTTTGGTTGTTAAAACTTTTAAGTTGGTCCTGTTTTACTGATTTGTAATTCAAAAGTAGTTTGCAAAAAATAGTGTTTGTAGAGTGCTTCTCCTTAGTCTTCAGAATTAACCGGGCAGTTTTTGGTATAGACTTTTGTATGGAGAAAGGCAGGAAGTGATTAAAAGTGAGATTTATAATGGAAGAGAGGTGTAATCTTAACTATTGTTTTTGAGGATTATAACCTTCTGACAAAGGTAGCAAAAAATTGAGTTTAGTGAAGGGCAAAAAATTAATAAAAATCAGCTGTATTTGTGCTTGAAAATAGAGATGAAATGGAAAAAATAATGTAGGCCTGTTCTTGATTATGAAATGAAACATTATGAAATTAAGTTTTTCATTAAAAGAAGAGAAAATGGCAGGGAGAGAGCTACTGTTTAAATTATTTTATTTTGGAACATATATATAAAAAAAAATTCTAAAGCCTAAAATGTGTGTTCAAGGTGAGACAAGATTATTGCTTTTCTTGTTGTTTAATGCTTATTTTTTTCACTTGGAAGTAAGGGGACAGTTGCGGTGTTAGAAAGCTCCTTGTTAATCGTCCAAATTTGGGAGGTGCCGAGCGCATTTTGTGGTGTGCAGTGAAGTTGGGGGAGTTAATGATTTCTCAGAACCTTAGAGCTCATAGGGCTGAGTTACAGCCATACCTCAAAATCTGGATGCTACAATTGTCAGCATCTTGGCCACGTTGTAGAAGCTTGGGCCATTTGTAAAACTCGAATATGAATTCAGGTTTTGACTTCAAACACCCTTGATTGAAACATGTTTAAAATAAAGTGAGAAGCCAAGCTTTTCCTGAATTTACTTAACACTTGTGTGACAGAGGGGGAGACAATCCTGCTTCACAAATGCCAAGGGCAAAAATCCCATTTTCTTCAGCGCCCAGATTGGGCCCTAAGAGTGATCTTCAATTACCATAACAATTTGAGATAAATGTATTATTAGATTGTCACAGATCAGCAGACGGGCCAGAAGATTCAGATTGTTACAGCACTTGATCAGAGCTCAGCAGGCAAGCAGTTCATCCTAACAAATCATGATGGCTCTACCCCAAGCAAGGTGATCCTTGCCAGACAAGAATCCACTCCAGGAAAAGTATTCCTAGCAACTCCAGATGCTGCAGGTGTCAACCAACTGTTTTTTGCATCCCCTGATATATCTGCACAACACATCCAGGTAGATAATCCACTTTATTTTGTAATATTGGTTCAAATGGGATAAGAAGAGATGTTTTATTTCCAAATATGTCTGTCTGGGTTCTCCTTTTTTTGAGGGTTTTTTTTTTTTTAACTGTATACTTTTCCTTGCATTAGGACGTGGCACAGATGCTTAGAAATTATGAAGAAAATTTGTTTTTTGTAAATCTGTTGCTTTTTAAATTTATACCCTGGCTCATGAGGTTAGAAAGACTGTTGTTGTCCTTGTCATTTCCAGCTCCTGCCCTACTGACAGTCCTTCTTATTTCTGCTTCATGGAGTCTCCATCTATTTTCAAATATCATTGAAAACTTGCTCTTTTCTCCCTTATCACTTAACATTTTTTTCTTCTTGTTTTCCTTTTCACGTACTGTTGTAACTACTGTTCGACCATGTGAATCATTCTCCAAAGTTGGTTTCTGAGAAAGACTATATGGTATGGAAGTACATTACGCAGTGGGGGTAGGAAAGCAACATTAAAGATTCTGGGTTTCCTGATGTGGGACTGTAGACAGTCAAGGTTGAAACTCCCAGACAGGCCCCCAGTGCTCCTTACTCCCACACAAATTGGATGTGCTGCTTCCTTAGCCCTCACCCTCCCACTTTTGAATCTTCTGGCCCACATCCTCACCTAAAGAGCACATGGTGGCCCTGATTTGAAGAGTGCGAAAGCATGCACAGAAGACTTGGGAGGCGGGAGCTCCTGCTGCATGAAGTAGGACCTTATTGCACATCAGCTGAAGCGTAGGGTTATTGCATACTGATTTATCCACATACATTTATGCTGCTGTTAGATCAGTGTGGTAGGCCAGATACCATAAGGACTGTTATACTAACAGTCCGTTTAGTCCATTATCAAACGTATGCATAGGGAGAGGTATTAAAAAGGGGACAAGTAAATAGTAGTCCTTCTGAGCATGTCCTTTCACTTGCAGTAGGCAGTGGCTTAGAGGGACCTCCTGATTTGGAGCTTATAGTGAGACCATCACATTTGATAGCTGTCTCTGGATCTGCCTTCCATTAATTAGTTTAATAACTTATTTGTTATTTATATAGACCGTTTATGGTTTGGCCTGCACAATATCCTATGGCTGTAAATCTATGGTATAACTGTATGTTGTGCAAAGAATACTTACTTTAGTTTGTTTTATCTTCTGAGAAATGTTTCATTAGCTGTCTCTTGCACTATGAGAAAAAGCAATACAGGATTCTGTTGTTCTTGTAAATCTCTGTTACATCCTGCGTCAAGTAATCTTTTTTCCAAGCTAAAGTCTCCTGATCATTTTAGTTTCTACTTGTCTGGGAGCTGGTCCACATCTCTGATTAACTACCCACATGTGCAAGCTTGAAGCATAACTTGGTATTGTGTATTATGTATTTTTTGAAACTAATAAATCTTTGCAAATGGATATACAAAGTCTTTGCTCCAAAGAATTCTGATTCTGAATTTTTGATTGCTGTGAATATGGAAGCAGTAGCAAAAGTCAGTCTGACTGAGAGGAATTTCGGCAGGTGCTGTAGTGTCCTGCATTTGTATCTTACGTAAACCTCAACAAAAGCATAAACCAGTGGGATGTGGTTTCTAGTAATCCTTGTAGAAAATTATTTTCAAAGGCAGCCTAGAAGATAAGAGATGAGTAGTGTATCACACTGATTTAAAAAAGCAAGATTCGGATGTAGGGAAAGTCTGGATGATCAGTTCAAAGCTCCAGTTCTAGTTGTACAACTTGGGCAAAGTAGGATAGCTTGAGAGGCAGCAGAGTATTCTGTTAGCTCAGTTAGTTTGTTCTTCTGTCAGTTCAGATGTATTGGTAGGAATTTTTTTTTCCACTTAACGCTGGTGAAATAGAGTAACATTTGTTTGTTATTCAGCTGCATGCTCCTTGGTCTTTTTCATATTTTTCTCTCCTGAATGGTCTTTTCATCTTCAGTTTTGCATTTTTTTAAATTCTGTAGCCTTCACTTGAAAGTCCCTTCGTTTGCTATGCCGAAAACTTCTCCTTCATGGCGTCTTACCTTTCCATTCATGTGTTTTGCAAGGCCCTTCCTCCCATTGTCGTCTTCACCTCCAGGGGCTCTTCATCTTTATCAGCAATTCTGATTCTACATGTTGAGGTTCAAGGTGATGAGTTCTCTGAGTCTGAGATTATCATCTCCTCATGGGCCACATTCTGTAGTCCTTGCTTATGTGAAACTTCCTGTTTCAGTGCAGGTTTCATCTATGCAAGGACTTAGAAATGTATTTATTTTATATAATGTCTTGAACATACATATTGGCAGTAATGGAAATTAGGAAGGAATGAAAGGTTAATTTTCTATTTACTCATTCAGTATGTTTTTTTAAAAGATGTTAATATAAAAAAAAAAAAAAGTCAGGTGAATTTGTGAGACAGTATTGTTAATAAAGGTTAACCAGAAAGAAATATGCTTGTTAAACATTTCTATATGTACAGTCTGTATGATTTGCAAAACGTTCCAAAAAAGATAATTTTTAATTTCCTCTACAGAGGATATGGCACTTCCTCTTTCAGTAAGAGATACCTTTCTTTTTATCAGAGATCCTACTTTGAATATGCAAAGCAGGAATGAAAGAGTCAGCCTTCCCATTAAGACACAGTAGAAGTTAGAAACTCTTAAAACTGTACATTTATATAACTTTTTAATGGGAAGAAAATTTGTTCTCTTCTGTTTTACGTTATTGTCAAGATGATGTTTGATTGTTACTTATGAGATCACATGTGTGTTTCTTTTTTAAATTTAATTTTAGTTGTGCTTTATTTATGTCTCAGTGTGATCGATTTTTTTAAAGATCAAATAGAAGGCTATTGCACCTGCTCTGAGGTGCTGTGGATTGAAGATTATGTGCTAACGAAGCTTTACAGGTACTAGAGAGAAATTAATGAGGAAAGACAAGAATACTGTAATAATATCAAGCAGTTACTCAGCACCAAACTATATACTACTTGATAGTTAATGGTACTGTTTTCAGAATACATTTTCTGTTGGTCCACCATTTGTGTGTTATGATAAGTTAACAAATCTGAATGTAGAAATAATGGCTTCCGCAAAGGATTTTTTTGTTTTATTTAATGCTTCAGTCTCTTTTGTACTGTGACCAAGTCTTTAGGATATATGAGTTTTCTCTAAACACAGAATTGAACAAAAGGTAAGAGTAGGCAGATACTAAATGTATTTCAAAATACCGGTCTGTTCTGCAGAAATAGTATTTATATAGAAAAAATCTTGAAAAGTATTACAAGTAAAACTTTTACTCCATCCTGAATAGGAACACAGTGGCATATAGCTCCTTTGTGTCTATGAAGACTGTAAAATGTAGTTGAGAAAACCTCATACTTTGTAGATTTGGACCCCTATCTTAGAGGAAAACCATAAGCATGAAATTTATTTTAGTCTGTCTTAATGTCAAGACAAAGAAAAATGAAATCATTCTGTACTTTTTTTCAGATCTTAACAGACAACTCTTCCACTGAACAGGCACTAAATAAAGTGTTTGATCTGTGTGTTGTATGTGGGGACAAGGCATCAGGTATTTACTTTTCTTTTTTTTTAGTGGTGCAACTTCATAAAAGCAGTTTAAGATTCTTCTTCATCTATATAACAGTTTGCATGCATATATGTGATAAAGGAATCTAGGAAACCTGTTAGAATCTCTCAAAACTTCTAGCAGGTGTGACTGAGGTATCTATAAAGAAGTTTGTGAGGAAAGAATCTAAAAATATATTTTTCCTTAAATTAGTTCATATTTCAGATTTATTTCTGCAATATGCCCTACTTAGTTCAAAGACAAGCCTTGATGCCTCTGCAGTATGTATTTTGAATGTTTATCAGTGATCTTTCTTTTTAGATTTTTTTTTTTTAGGATCACAGGATTAAGACTGTTGGAATTGTTAAGTATGCTTTAATCAAAACTAGTGCTTTTTAGTAATTCTTGTGCATTTTGCAGTATAGCGGGATCAGAATAATTTACTTACGAAAAGTAGTGTTTAAACTTAACTTTTTTTCTGTGGTAATTTTTATATAGTCATATTTTATACTAGAAAATTCACAGAAGAACTGATTTTTGAAAAATGGTTTAGCTGTTTTGGTTTACTTGTCTCGATAAAAAGTTTTACTAAAAGAGTTAAGGATGTACCATTATCCCATTAGGAAAATGAAAGGCCAAAGTAGAGCTTTGAAGTGATCACCTACTGCTGTCAAATGCTATGTATGCAGTTTCCATGTTTCCATTATATTCAATGGATATGTTTCTACAGCTAAATTTGTAATGAGCAATAATCAGACTTGGCTGTGGGGACATTCTGAAAAAAATTCTGAAATTTGCTAAGAATGTATAAATTAAGTGTTTCTCCTATGTTCTTAAGTACCTGTTTTCTGAGCTTTTTTAACATTGCTGTCAACAAATTCAGCAAGAAATTAATAAGCAGCTTGGTTATTTGCCTGTTTGTAAAATTTATCCTGTATAAGTGCTTTAAACTAGAAACATGGCTTGCTTGTTCTTTCGTGTGGTTTTATAGCCACAAGGTGTATTTTAAAATTTGTGACCTGTGAAAAAATAAGATTGTTCCTTTTCTGGATAAAATCATAAATACTTTGTCTTGAATAAATATAAACTCTAGAAAAGAAAAAAAGAAAAAAAAAGAAAAGCTATTAGCAGTGTAAAACTAATATCTTGATTTATGTTGTTCTGGAACTAGGGCGTCACTATGGAGCAGTAACTTGTGAGGGATGCAAAGGATTCTTCAAAAGGAGCATACGAAAGAATTTAGTTTATTCATGCCGGGGAACAAAAGACTGTGTCATTAACAAACACCACCGCAATCGATGTCAGTACTGTCGGCTGCAGAGATGCATCGCATTTGGAATGAAACAAGATTGTAAGTCTGAATAAGTGTAAATCTGGTACTAGGAGATCGTTTTAGCTAGCAGCTATGTTAAAGTATGTGCTACAAAAGATGCTTTATATTAAAAGAATTTGTTATATTGGTTATTTACTTTTAAATCATTAGATCTTTTTTCTTTAAAGACTTGTGCAAATTTGGTGTGATCAAAAGTCTGGAATGCTTTTAATCTTACATACAGTCTTATAAATTTAGTAAGCACATTGCACGAGGTAAAAGAGATAAAGAGGAACTGTTGTACCTAGGCAGCAAATGTCAAGCACGTCTCCATGTCCTGTTTTTATATATGCAGTTCAAATTTTCTGTGTGTAAATCAAGCTACTGAAAATTTTGAATCCTTCTACCTTCTTGTCACTTTTTCTACAACTTAGGTTGCTGACAATTCCTGTTCACTCTTGGCAAAGCTCAGCAGAGACAGGTTTTTACAAGGCAGACATCCATAGTGATCTAGAGATGAATCCTTACAGATTCCTAGAGATTTCAAGTTCCTTTTTAAATTTCCATATATTACATGTAGTGTTATTTTAATACCACAGTAGTATCAATTCCTAAATGCTATATATTATTCTATATATACTATTTAGTATATACTAAATATGCAGAAAAACAAACAATACAAGAATTCTTCAGCACCGATACTGCCATGCTGTTACTGCATTCACATTGTTAATCTTGTGCTCTTCTCTGTGCTGTCCTGCTCTGTTTTGCTGCCCCCTTTGAACCTCTGTGCACATGCACCTCCTTAAAACCCTTACCGAGGAAACTAGTAATAGTTTTCCAGCACAGCGGAAACAAATTCAGTTAAAGGAGGAAAAGCTGAGGGGGTAAAAGTGGACCTCCCCTTTTCCCCTTAGCTCACCTGTCAACGCTTTGCCCCTCCATGGAAGACTGTTCAAGTAGAGTAAAATTGCTGGAGGTGGGAGGGGGGCAAATGCAGGAAAAAGATCTCTGGGCCCTGGGGGAAGAGTGAGTGGAGGAGAGCATTGCTGGGGGATAAGAAATCTCGTACCTCAGAGGAGCAGGGAGAGGAAAGCAATCTCGGCACCATCTTGTACTGTAGCTTCCTCAGTGGGGTGATTTTCCCTTGAAAATGTCTCGGCCCTTTCTCAGCAATCTCATGAAGTGCATAAAGTTGTAAACCAGACCCAAAATGCGTGGAAGAGGGTACTGTGAGTCCTTCAGAAATGAACTGTGTGGGCTAGTGAAATTGAGAGAGAGAGGGAAGCAGTAAGACTTCTGTTAAGAATCCAAATTTAAAATTAGGTATAAAGGGTTTTCTCACTTAATTGTAGCTTGAAAATTTATTAAGTTTATATGTTTGGCCTCAGACTTCGACTACTGTATCATTCCGTAAAGAACAAATCAAGTATTGGGAGCTTTTTTGCCCAAATTGTTAGCTTATTGGGTAGTTCGTTTTTTTTTTTTTTTTAAGTTTCAACCCCTCTGTAAATTCTCAGAATCATTATTAAAATTGCAGAATAAGTGAAGAGAAAAAACAAGTATTATTTCTTAGACTGTAATTCATGATGTGACTTAATAGTTGCATCCTGTTCTGTTAGCTGTTCAGTGTGAGAGGAAACCTATTGAAGTGTCAAGAGAAAAATCTTCAAACTGTGCAGCTTCTACAGAAAAGATCTACATTCGGAAAGATCTTCGCAGTCCATTAGCTGCAACTCCGACTTTTGTAACAGACAATGAAACAGCAAGGTATGTAAATGCTTCTCAGAAGTGAGTATCTCTGTTTCCTGAAATCCCCAGAAAATTAAACTGTATGCTGTTTGTGTCAGATCAACAGGTCTGCTGGAATCAGGAATGTTTGTTAATATTCATCAGTCGGGAATAAAAAGTGAGCCTACTGTGCTGATGACTCCAGATAAGGTATGTGATGATGTGACTAATATATTAAATGGATTGACTGCTATAATTTTGCATATATGGAGAGAAGGTGGTTCTGTTTTGTTGTATTTCTGTTTTGATAATATTCGTTTTTGAAACACTGACATTCCTTTACAAGATTACCCAGTATTGTAGATGTTTTCTCTTCAGAAGACTGCTGTTAGCCCTTCTTAGTAAAAATGCTAAAAACTCCATGAAATGGAGTCTTCTCCAAAGGGACCTTCTTTCCCTTTTTTAGAGAGCTTTAAAAGCTGCCTTATTTTTGTTTTTATTTGGCAATCCTGACACTTGGACCTTTTTATTTTTTTTTTGGTATCAATATAGTGAGGTTGCAAAGGCCCCACATGTAGACAAGAGTGATGGATGTGTTTTGTAGAATTAAAATCTTGAGTACTGAAGTTTAATAGAATATGAAGACCTATTCACAGTTTTTTGAAAAGAGGGTTAAAATACAGGTGTGGAGAGGAAAAGTGAATGGGAAAAAATGTCTTTCGCCTTTCAATCTCACTGCAGAGACTGCAGAATAAATCGGATGATTGGCGGGGAAATATAACTAGGTTTGTGTAGGGACAGCTTATCAGTGAAGGAAAAGGGAATAATTTCTGTGCAAGTATGTGGGCATGAATAAAATTTCAGGTTTAAGAAGCTTTTTCCTAAGGATTTCAAAACTTGATCCTGAGTTGCTTGTAATATTTGTTTTTTAGTAAAAGCCATGCCATAAAAGCACAGTTCCTTTTCATTTAAAAATCACTGACTGGCTCTCACATTTTAGACTGAGTACAGGAGGCTTCTTTTTCACTATGTTGATGGGCGTGTGCTATCCAAATTCCAACTTGGACTTGAAATACTTCAGACTCTTACTCAAAAGACATTCTTGTGTGGGTGTTCAGGATCATCTGTCCTTACCTGTATTCCTCTAACTGTAAAATACAACTAAGATTGTGTGACCCAGGATTCCTTACCCTTTGCAGATATAGCATTGTCACAGTGCATTTCATAAATGTCATTAGCTTTTTTTCCCCTGAATCGCTAATTTTTTGCAGAGCTTATATGAGCTATCTCAGCAACGTTTTTATTTATGATATATTTCTGAGCTGGTTTTCCTTTTTTTCCATTTTGCTACACTTAGTCCACTAAAGCCATGTGATAATTTCCCTACATGCAAGCACGCGCGCGCGCGCACACACACACACACACACTTTTGTACTTTTACAGTTGATATTAACTTATTTTGTACTGTTTTCATGTATTCTGCCCTGCTTGTTCTGTCTGCAAAGGGCCCCATCAAAAGTTGTTTCTTCCATTTAATTTTTCCAGTTCTCTCTGTGGAGTATGACTAAGGAAGCTAAATGACACATAGCATGCTGATGTTAGCAGCAGCAGGTACTTGTGCAGCTTCCTTATTAAAGTAATTGAGGGAGTGAGGGGAACATGACTTACCGCCTCTCTGAATTACTGGTCATTACTGAATCACTGTGTTCCCTTGAGATTAAATAAAGGCATAAAAAACAAAAAGGCTGCAGCAAGATTCTTTTCTTGCTTGCCTAAAGGTGACTTTTTATCCATTCCTCGTTTTCAAACTTTCTTGTACTCCTTTACTACTGTCTGTTTTATGCACTGCAGAACGGACAGAATGGAAAGAAGCAGCAAAATATATAGTCTAGGGTAGTCTTATAGTCCAGTTGAGTATTTGACTAAGGAGTGGAGATGCTAAAATGTCTTGTTGCAGTTTCTTATCTTCTGTAGCATTCTTTCTGAAAGATACCCGTATCTATTACTTGTAAAAGTAAATGTCTAAATCTTTCACATTTAGAAACAGTGCAGAGTCCAATTGCTGCGTTATGATTACCCATTTACTGGAAACAACAGTTTTCTTAGAGGTCTATTCACAAGCTCAATTCTTCACTAGTTAGTGTGAAAATTAGATTCTTCTAATGCAAGTGAACTGTTGCCGGTATGAAAGAATTAAACACTGTACCTTTCTCTCAGGTTGAAGCATGTCAGGGAGATTTAAGCACGCTGGCAAATGTGGTGACGTCATTAGCAAATCTAAGTAAATCCAAAGACATGTCTCAAAGCAGTACTGAGCTATCTATGATTGAGAGTTTAAGTAATGGAGATGCATCGTTATCTGAACTCCAGCAAGAAGAGCAAGCTAGTAGTGACGTTACAAGGTAAGGCATGTTACCCTTGAAAATATTACTCTTTTTGAGGATTTCTCTGTCAGTTCAGATCATTAATTAAATCATCAGATCATTTATCTGCATTAAAAATAATAGCAACAGCAGACTGAGCTTGTGTTGCAGATTAATCTTGTAAAATTCTTCACAGTAAAATCATAAATAAGTTCGGTTTGAGGAAGTAAATACTTTTGGTTGTTCATTGGAATTAATTTTAGTGTAAATCTTACCTTTTGGTTGTTTTACCTTTTGATTGTCCTTAATAAGGGGTATTAGATCTTGTACAGTACTGTTAGTACTTTGTATCATCCTGGAAAAATGTTTCTTAGAAGTGTCATCTGTATAAGTAGTTTAATGCCTGCTAGTCCCCTTAAAAGTTTGAAAAGTATTTTCTTTCTACACAGAAGAATTCAAATAATGCTCACTGTCAATACAGATACATTCACTGTATATCTTAGGAACTTGTTTCTTAGATTGATTTTAACTGAGCCATTTTGGTGAGCATAAATGCAAGATACTGTGCATACTGCTTATTCAGTTACCCTTTCAATGACAATCGTGTTCTTCCTTGGTTGTCATCTTGTGCAGGAGTCTGACAACTGTCTCACCAGTAGTCATTTGCTGCACAACATCCATATTACGCATTCTGGATTGAAAACATGCACGCGGAGTAAATCCATCAAGGGAAAAGGACTGGTATATAGTGGAGTAGCTTGTACTGACCCAAGTACATGGTTTCCCCCTGGGGGCTCTAGTACCCTGTTTGACTGCAAGCAGAAAGCATTCATTCTGCTCCTTTATGTTTATGTGCTGCTCAGAAAGTCAGTGCAAGTTGCTGACCGGACCTTTGCTATGTCCTCCTAGGTAAAGAACATGCTGTATAAAGAGTATCATAGTATATGCTGATAAACTCAATGCTGTGGGTGTTCAGAAAGATGCAGAAATAAGGTTGCACAGTGACCTTTCATGGCTTTATCTCCAGGCACTTTCAGACACTTACTTTTGCCGGCTTCAGTGTTTCTGTTCAGTTTTAAAAATTTGTTTATGAAAAGCCATGAAGGTCTCTCAGCCAGAGAGCTCAGCTCAAAAGAGCTCTGACACAGGATAATACCTACTCTTTTCTAATGGGTTACCAAATAGATTTCCAATAGGGAGTTTCAAGTCAAATGCTCCTGTGGAAGGGAAATTGTTACCCAAACAGAAACTAAAATTTTAGTCTAAATCATTGATTTCCTTGCCAGGGATTACACCAACTTCATCTAACATACACAGGTGTTTACTGAAGAAAATGAGTTTGGGAGGATTCAAGAAGCAGCTTGTATCATTGTTTTTCATGTATTTTATTATATTCCATTGCTTGCAGCTACAATAGCAAAGCTTTCACTTTGCTGACAAAAATTTGGTCTACGACTGTTGCTAGCATTCAGCTGCTTATATATTGTAATGTTATATGCCTTTGTCCTATAATGGCTTCATTGCCTATGTTCATTTTTTACAGCTTATCGGTAGCCCTATATATCCATTAGTGAATGAGCTGGGTGAAAAGGCAACCGAACTTGTTTCTAACAAAGAATATGATGTGTTTTAATGTTAATTATATCTTTTTTTCTTGCTTTGTGGGCTTGATTTTTGTAATTTTCAGGCAAGCTTTGTTCTAGACACTCTTTTCCTTAGTGTTTTTATCTTGAGATGTTTGATCATGTGAGTTAACTTAGATGTTGGGGCTTCATGTATGAACAGGAGCCCCAACGTTGAGGCATTAGGAAGCAGAGCCTAATAAAAACAATGGACTTACTGCTGCAAGAGTATGATACAGAAGGGAAGAGGTCCCTTTGAAAGCAAGCCTTCAAAGAGTAAGTTGGAAACAAAGTATCGTCGACACACAAGGTTAACAGCTGTACTTGCCCAGAGTATTTAAAAAAGTATTTTAGGCTCAACTAGAACAAATAAAGGATTGGCAGCGACATCTGTGATGGCTGCTTTGGCTTATTCTGCCAATAGTCTCTCTGACAGCAGCAGACTCAGGGAGCCAGTTTTGGGGGGAAAGAGAGATCTTTTTCTATCTTACGTTTCTGTCCCTGCTGCAAAAGAAATCGAAAATTATCCTGCTAAGTGCATGCAACCCTGAAGATGCTTTGTTTTTCCTAAGCAGCTGCCATTGAGCTGCTGGTTTTGCCTGCTCTACATAACGCTGCCAAGTGTGAGCCGCAGGACCTGGCACTGAGATTTCCTAGCAGGATACAGGCAGTATAACTTCCAGAGCTTGCACATGAGTGCATTTCCATTATGCCTACTTTCCATATACCTGAGACAGAAAATTTCCCAGCTATATCCACTTAATCCACTTGTGCATGCCCCAGTCACCTCCATGTGCTAAAATAAAGGTGTATAGGCAAGTGTAGGACCAAAAACGATTCCAGTTCATTTACCATCTCAAGCCTGAATCGGTGTCAGCAGCTAGTTTATTGTGTTGTTTCTTTTGATTGTAAACAGTTATGTTAAAAATAGTAAGCATGCAGGTTTTTAGTATATTAGTACATTTAAGGTAGCAAGAGAATGCGGAGGAAGAGGAGGTGGGCAGAATTCTGCCACTCTGACACCAAATTAGATAATAGAATTTTTGAAAGTGATTTTAGATTCGGTGACAATAAACATATCTACGCAAAATGAGAATCAGCTCTATGTACAGGCTGCGAATCAGCTTTTGGACATCTGTGCATGAGTTTTTTCATGTGATGCTTTGTATACAAGTGATGCTGCTCTCAGGATATCTCATCTGTCTGCAGGCACTGGTTGACTCTATATCTGTAATGAGTGTAGATGTGTCAGTTTTGGTTCTCAGGTGTGTTTGTGCATAGAGGAACAATGAAGTGGTGGTATATACAGGTGTTCCCTTTTATTTATTATTATCAGGGCAGCAAAATAATGAGTAATACATCTGTGCTTATCCTGGGGTCTCCGCCAGTAATGTTTGTGCATGTGACTTGGTCTTTGCTGGAGTCACTGCCCCGCATTAGAGGATACTAAGAGTGGTATTGAAAATATGAGAGTACTTTCTCCTATGTATTTAGAAGCAGTCTTTTCAAATTAAGTTGAATAACATAACAATAGTTTACGATATGAAAAAGCCAGAAAAAAATTATTCTTCCTATTTGTGCTTCATAGCAGCAAAAATCTGTACAATTTACATGTGCATTAAGTTGCTTTAACAACAGTCTGATGATCATGCGCTAAAAACACTCATGCCAACACTCTCAGTAAACACCACTAAAGAGATCCTGAAAGGCAAACTGTGATTCACCAGCTCAGTCAATATGTCAAAACTGTGAATTTTTTGGAGACTAGTGCGAACAGGAACTGCTGCTGATTTTGTTTTGGAGACATTGTAATTTGGAGATTTTGGGGATTCTGTTAGGTAGAATGTAGGAAAAGTATGTTATTGTATCTTATTTTCCATTTCTGCTTGTTTGAAACAGACACCTAAATACTGCTTGAAGATGTGTAGGTTTCTTCTAAATCGAAACATTCTCTAAGATGAAATTTGCTCCCCCCCCCCTTTTTTTTTTATCTTATAGGGCATTTGATACTCTTGCAAAAGCATTAAATCCGGGAGAGAATGCAGCATGTCAAAACTCTGAAAGTATCGAAGCCAGTGTACAGCTGATTGGTGGAGAAGCAAGCATGAATATCGTTGAAATAGAGGGGCCGCTACTCAGTGATGCACACGTGGCATTCAGGGTACTTAAGATTTTTGAATTATTATATACTATTTATGACCGTTTTAACTTAGTAATACAAAATAACTATCAGACAGATGTAATGTGTTCTCTAACTGGATGTTGAAGCTCCTAAATGCATTTGTCACAGTTTCTCCTTTGTGTATATACCCTATTTTAGTACGGCATTAATTGACTTTAGTCATTAGGGAAAATCTGGTTCCTTTATTAGAGGGCCAAATATTTTCTAACTTTATTTCTCATTTCATAAGCCTGCAGAAATTCTTTCATCTTTTTTTCATCTTCCTGTTACTCATGGACAAATCCAAAAGCTTGCTTATCCAAAAGTTTCTTCAGCACCAGCCACTGCATTAAGCTTTGCCCCTCTCATCAGCGCATGTTTTGATCACTCAGATAAACATACTTCTAATGTTAATTTTAGAACAAAATGTCAGATTCCATTAATAATCTTAGCCGAACCATTATATTACAAAGAATTAACTTCTGAGAATAAAACTACAGCACTGTAATTAGCAATTTGAGGTCAAATCCTGCTTTCTTCACGTGGATGAAAAAAAGGAAAAGGAAAAAACACTAATTTTACTCATATAAGTTCAGAAAGGTCGTTTCAGATGTATCTTGATTACTGTTTTAGGACTTGGGCAGCTCTGTATATAGGTATTTTATTCACATACCAAAACACTATTTTATAAAATAATAATAAAAATTACAAATCAAAGGTCTTTCTGAGATAGGATCCCCTCTCTGCTTCCAAGAAACTCCAACTAGTAATTGTGGCAGTTCCCCTAATTTTCAGGCCTACTCCTCTCAGGCAAGATTTGGAAAGGTATGGTGCCTCTGTGTTTGTATTTTTTTAATATATTTATCTACTTATAAATGTAAGAAACTTCATAAATGATCCTATTTACAGTAATTCTTTTAAAAGTTTTATTCTTTTGTGAATGTCTCAAAATTTGAGTTTATTTGGGATTTTCCATCTCCAGGTGTCCCAGACATGAATCCTTATCTAAGCTAAAGATTCAAAATTTTTGCCCTTTCTTTGTTGCTTTTCAATCGCATTAAGATATAGCAGTGTGGCTAATTTGGAACAAAGGCAGCCACTTGATTTTGTTTCAAGATTATCCCATGTTTATTTTAAAACTAAGTTTACCTTTTTTCTCTCTAAAAGAAACTACCAAGTCTGATTTTCCTTATGATATTTTTTACGTGAAGAAAGTAAAATAACTGATATATGCTTTTTTTTTTTTTAATTATTTTTACCAGCTCACCATGCCATCTCCTATGCCTGAATATCTGAACGTTCACTATATCTGCGAGTCTGCCTCCAGATTGCTTTTCTTGTCCATGCACTGGGCACGTTCCATTCCATCTTTCCAAGCTTTAGGGTAAGTGATCAGTTTTTATATTCTCTCATATTGTGAATACCCGCTTTTTAATTGGCTACTTTTACTGTCTTTTTCAGGGTCATTTTAAAATATAAAACCATTTATTAAAAATGTCTTATAGATCTTCAGCATGAAGGTAAATCTGCTGATTCAAAATTACTCCCAACTTCAGTCCAAATTTAGTTACTTTGGTTGGGTTTTGAAGAAAAAAGGAGCAGATTCATAAAGATCAAATGTCTGTACACTGCCACTTCTTTAATTTTTTCAGTAAATCAGACTTGCTATCATTTGTGAATAGTTACATCCTGAACTAAGATGCCTATCAAGCAGTCACCAAAAAAATCTGATCTCTGGAGCTCCAAATATTGCTGTTGTTGTAGGTGAATTAGTAGTAATAATTTTGTCTTTATTAAACTATACGGGAGAAATGTTAGCTAGGTTCAGCAAGCCTTCAGAATTTTTTAACTGCCAGGGAGTTTCCAAAAACAAATTGTTGCTGTAAGCAGCAAGTAATTTTTATCATTCTCTCTGCAGTTATCTTAACATCCAGTTTTTCCAGCAGAATTTAGTATGTCACCTAAAATTCTTAAGCTGTGTAGTAGTACATTGCTGACTGTCATGAGAAAACATTTCCAAACAGTATGGGGAAAAGTAATTTATGTTACTTTCACAAGTCATTTTATGAAGACACATCAAACAAGTAAAGATAGTATATCAGCTGTGACACAAATGGAGTACAAATCCAGTTGGTCTTCACCAGAAATCTCTTCCTGTCCTTCTCTGTTCTCATCTAGTGTTTTTCTTGAATTCAGTATCAAAATAGTTTATGACTCTGTGGTAGCAATGAGAATTCCTTTTTAAATGGAAGGTTTGTCCCCTTTTCCAGAAAGCTTCTCAAAGGCAGGATGATCCGTGATTACCATTTGTTCAAGCCAAACGACTGTACATTGTTTAAGAAAAAATATTGTATTATGTGTAACTGAAGCCTGTGTTTTGGGGAAAGATGCAGTAAAATTCTATAAAATAAAACAATAGGGGGGAAAAGGAAGGTAGAAGCATAAACATAATGTTTGATTTTTAATGTAAGCTGTTGCCCTGCAGAATTTTGAAGTACTTAGCAAATTAGCAGAGTGAATTGCATCATTGTTCATTTTTAAAAGTCTTTTGTAACACAGAGATGCTGCAAAACAATGTAAAAAAATGATGTTTTTTTTAAAAAGTCTCACAGAAGAACTTTCTCTCTGAAAAGACTTATCAGGTGAAGTGGAAATACTTATAGAAAATCTGCATGATTTTTTGAGTAAGTTACTTCCAAATATATTTGGATGTTTGAATAAGAAAATGAAGGAGTAGGCTGTGCTAATAGTGTTGATATTCACCTGTGCTAGCATTTCCAGCCCCAATCAAGATCATGGGCAACAGTATATTTAAACACCACTTAACATGAATATACAATTTGCCTTTTGAAAAGCTTAAAATCTTAACAGTGTTTTCAAGTGGAATTTTTTTTAAATTAATGCAGCTTTTTAAACTTGAGTACATTACGTACTATAATTTTAACTTCTAGCAGGGTGACTCATTTCACTTTTCAAATGAAAAGAAATTCTTGGTACTAGTAATTGAGAGGAGTTGATGAGCCAGAGCAAAATCACAATAACAGTTTTGTAAGGAAGACGGGTGATTTTATCCAAGTGATTTCTTCCTCTGGCAGTGATTCCTTAGTCTCAGCAAGACAGCTGTCTTTGTCATGCTGATTTAGTTAATGATACCACGTTATTGCTTAGTTCATCTTCTGCACAAGGATCTGCGCAGGGCAAGAGGGAGTCCTACCGAAACCTTAATCAGGCTGGTTACGCCCTGTAGTTCTTTGAGGCTGCTTAAGTTTGATCAGCTGGTTCTGGTCTAAGATTGATCAGCCCATAAAGTCGTTCTAGATGATACTGTTGTCTACATGAGCACGTATCGGCTGAGTACACCAGTACACCATATTTTCACTGTACCTCAGCACGGTCCCTTTGACAGGAGTTGAAAGAGGATGCAACAAGTATGCATAGGAGCTGCGTGTGTAGTATCACAGCGTAACAAGAATTGGATCACACTAACAATACTGACCTAGATAAGCTCTCTGTGTCCATTACAGGACAACTCTACACTAATCAGTCATTTGGCACATAAATAGTATTACAATAAATCACCAGAAATTTTCTTAAGATTGCACTAACATTCTTGCAAAAATGCATTCTGTCATATTTTTGTAATTGAAATCCTAGCTTTAATATGCTTTTCTTCTTTGGTAGGTCTTTGCTTCTTTTAACTTTGCATTTTTTATATTTACTGGCTAAAACTGTGGAACATGGTACCTGAGTTTGACTTCTCACTGATAGGATTTTCTTTTCAGGTACTGAGCTCCTGTTGAACTCCATGAGTTAGAGATGCTTGGCATTACTGAACATTAGGTTACTAATTTAGAAGCACCTGAATATGGATTGACATACCTGATTTTAGGCTTCAACATGTGAAAAAAAAAATCACTAAATATGAAACTTAATTTAAGGATTAATTCGTACAACAAACCAATCCTCACAACTTTTATTTGTACCTTTAAGTCCCTATTTCAAAGCTGATACCAAACATGGAAGGGCTGCAGAAGACAGCAGTCTAGAAGCTTAGGAACTCGATCTCATGTGTTCCACTTCACATGTGCGTTCTTATTTTTAATTAAAAAATTCCACCAATCTGCCATATTTCAAGTAAAAAATAGACCATTGTGTAGTTATTCTACATCTGCAATGCAGGAAGAATGTAAACTCTTTTCATTCTTCCTTGTAAATGCTGTCTAAAAATTAGGGTAAATCCTGTTAAAACTTGCATGATGGAATATGCCTTGATAGTTGTCATTTGGTGTAACTTAGCTTGTTTTTGTGATAGAGATTGCCTATTGCCTTTATCGTTCAAACAAAAATGATTTCTATACAAATGTCACTTTAAAACAAGTATTTTAATTCTAGCATGAAAATAAAAATACTTTTGAGGTATTTGATTTAGATTTTGGCTTCATTTTGGTACTGGTTGCAATGATTGAATTAGGTGAATGTTTCATGAAGTGTTCTTTAAATTAGAAAAGCTATATAAATACAAATGGCTGGTCCTATTAAGTGAAATTATTGTATTTTTTAATAGACAGGATAACAGCATATCATTAGTAAAAGCCTGCTGGAATGAACTTTTTACACTTGGTCTGGCACAATGTTCACAAGTGATGAATGTGGCAACTATATTAACTGCATTTGTTAATCACCTTCATGGCAGTTTACAGCAAGGTAAGGTGCATATTGTCTGTATTCCCAGATCTGCAAAGTAACTTCATAGTTTTTAAGTTTTGAACTGGGCAGAAGTTATTAGTTATCTTTCAATTATTAATGTAAATTTAATCTTTGTAGAGCTTAGTGAGTAGCACTGAGACAAAATAGTAATAGAATATACAGTCCACAAGATGGAAGTTCTTAACAATTTTCTGAAAGTCAGCTATGCTAATACTTCCTTTCCCCCAAATTAAAAAAACATGTTTATCAGTCTCTCTAACATGAGTTGGTATTTACTGCTTTTTTAAATTGTGTGTCTATGTAGTAGCTAATAGAATTCTGCTCTTAGTGCACTTCAGCTCAAAATAGGAATATTTCAACACCGCATCATCTTTAAGAACATAAATGTACTGTGAATATGAGTCCTTTGTGCCAAGTGTGCAGAGTAGAGACTGACCTAACTCTTCCTTGCTGTTAAAAGCTGTGAGAACAAAGCAACCTAATGCTGCCTTGTTCATGTACTTTCTTTACATAGCTGGGCTTGTTCACTTCTGTATACTAGTTTTAGACTACAGTTAGCTAAGTTCAAGTTTAGCTGCTCGTTGCTATCTGTATTTCATAGATATTGCATCTTTCTTTCTTAGCGTGTGGTGGTCTTGGTTTTTACGATGACTTTGAGGTTTGCCTGTCTTTGAAATTTGCCTCTACTGCTTGCAGATGACAGGAATGCCCTATGCTATCTTTGTTTGGCAGCACTGCAGATCTGAACTCCTTCTCTAAAAAGGCTTTAAAGCCAAGGGAAATATTTCCAAAATCTTTTATTAGAATCTGATACCAGGTTCAAAGCTTGTTCTGACTTACCTGCCCCAATCCTGTCTCTGCTGCAACATCCCAGTGAGCAGTTCTAGATTTGTGCTCTTACCATATTTACGAGGACATTCTGTTTGTAGTTCAGGTTTATATGCAAGTTTAAAACAGAGAAGACTTGTCTTTTAAGGGCCAGTTCTTAAAAATTGATAATGTCTATTACAATTATGAAGGCTTCCTGAGTCTGGTTCCTTGGGCCATGTTCTGCATTCATAGAAGAAAATTGGAATGAGTAGGTACTTTTCACATTAGATGCCAATGTTAGATGCCTTAATTCACAGAGATCATCAGAATTACCCCAACAAGCAGCAACAACACATGGCATAAATTTTTGTCCCCGACTACTGAAGGCAGCCTGGCTACACATTCAACATTGTCTATCCATAGGTATCCATTTCTGCTGTCTACTTCTGAGATCAAAAGAACTTATTGCCAGTTGGATTGTGTCTGTGTTTTAGTCTAATCACAAGTGACTGAACCTTTGGTTTCCCACACAGTATTTTCAAGAAGATTTTTAGGTCATTTAGCAGTCTGCAAGAAAAAAAGGTCATGCTTTGTACCCCTGGAGGGGCCAAACTCTGGAATTTTGTTTGGAGGCGTTCTTGATTTCTTAAAATATCTCTCACCAAAATCACCTGTTTAATTGCTGTTACATCACTGTGGCCAGTCAGAGCAATACAAGTCTTCCTGGCAGATCTACACTAAACATACTTCCTTCCTTACTAATCATACATCCTGCAAATGCAGATCTTTTGCATGGTTTTCTTTCAAATGAAAGAGATGCCAGTTGGCCTGCTCTTTAATTTACTGTATAGTGAGTCTTATGAGGAAAGACTGAGAGCTGGGCCTGTTTAGCCTAGAGAAGAGAAGGCTGAGAGGAGATCTTATCAACGTGTACAAGTATCTAAAGGGAGGGCGTCGAGAGGATGGGACCAGACTCTTTCCAGTGGTGCCCAGCGACAGGACGCGAGGCAACGGGCACAAACTGAAACACAGACAGTTCCATCTGAACATGAGGAAAAACTTTTTCACTGTGAGGGTGACAGAGCACTGGATGAGGTTGCCCAGAGAGGTTGTGGAGTCTCCTTCTCTGGAGATATTCAAAACCCGCCTGGACGCAATCCTGTACAATGTGCTCTAGGTGACCATGCTTGAGCAGGGGGGTTGGACTAGATGATCTCCAGAGGTCCCTTCCAACCTCAGCCATTCTGTGATTCTGTGATTCAGTGAAAGAAATATTCTTTTGCGGAGTATTCAAACTGCAGTGCATGGAGTCTTTTGCCTAATCTTTGTGTGCTTGTTAATGCTTGCAAGGCTCTCAGCTCTAAAAGCTAATCAGTCAAAAATAATGTAGTCTTCATCTGTTCATAGCCTAGCACATTTTTAATAAGGTAAATACACTTGCAAAAATCTTAGCATTTTCAGGTTAACTAGATTTTTAGGGTTGTTACATGTGTGAAAATTCTCTGTCTTCAATGCTATGCAAAAACAGGCTGGTAAATTGTAGAAAAACAACCCACTAAACTATAGATTTTTCCTCTTCTTTTATAATGAAGGAACTGAAGAATTCATTCTGGGACATCATCTTTTTCAGCAATGGCATGATCTTTGACTAAAGTAACCCATGAAACTGTACACCAACCTACCTCATTGATTCTAAGATGTAGGGCACAGATCTGCAACAGCAGCGTTAAAAAAAAAAAAAAAAAGTGGTAGTCCTAATCACATAATCACAATTCAATCACAACTGGTTTCTAGATTATTCAGACCCACTCTATGAGTCTATAGATGGCTTAGATTTCCTGCTGTTTGAATCTAATATAAGTGAGGAGCACATTTAGTTTTAAACAATCCAACGTGACCACATTTTTGCACGTGTGTTGACTTTGGGGTTTTTACATTTTTGTGTGTGTGTTAACTTAGATAAGCTGCCAACAGACAGAGGAAAACTAGTAATGGAGCATATCTTCAAACTGCAAGAGTTCTGTAACAGTATGGTAAAGCTTTGCCTGGATGGATATGAATATGCTTACTTGAAAGCAATCGTCCTCTTCAGTCCTGGTATGTAATTATTCTTAATGTAAAACTTTATTCTTTTACTATGACTACAAAGTCTTCAGTGGTCTAAAGTCTATTTAAAACTCTCTACTAAAAATTTGCTGTGTTTTCCACAAAGCCATATTTTTAGATAAGTTTTTCTTAATATTCTTTTAAGGGGTGACGAAGAAAGGGAAAAAGTTGGAAACAGATTTTTGGAAAATGGGGAAGTAACATCAGATAAGTAGGCTGAGTAGGAACTGAGATTAGCTCACTTGTAATACCTAAAAATCTTTGTTTTTCAGAATTAGAATCTAGCTATGCTAAGTTCTGTACAAAAACAGTATGATGACAGTCATGAATTATTTATCTATATGCTATTTTTTGCCATTTAACTTCTGCCTGTTTCATTATATGCAGCTACAGTTACCTGCTTCACTTGTTGAGGAATCTTGGAAGATATGTAATGAATGAGGCAGAGGACTGTAGAAAGAGGAGGGTTAATCTTTTAATGAAAAGAGCTGAATGCTGCTTTGGATCTTTTAAGTTTTACCATTGCCTCTGCCATTGATTCCCCCCCCACACACCTCCTTGATTACCTTTAATCATATGCCTCCTTTCTGGGGTACTGTTTGAGGACCTGGAGTTTAATTTTCAGAAGTGTTGTTCTTGCACATGCAACTGAGGTGAACTGAAGTTGAGTTTTTAATGTATGAAACACAATCTCTCTCAGCCTTGGTTCCCCACATGTAAAATTACAGTAATATATCATCTCACTTCACCTGGGTATTATGAAAATAAATTAGTATATAAAGCATTTCTGAATATGGTGATTGAACACCACAAAAATTCCCTTATTTTGCTATTTCTATTTTCTGACCAGTATTTAATAATATACTCTAAACAAGGTTTATGGACATACTTTAGACAATAAAGATAAAATAAAATAATGATTATTTTTTCCTTCTGAGAGAGAAGTCCACAATATGGAGGAGGAAGGGTCCTCTGGTTAAAATAGTTAACGATTGATCAGATAGATTATATAACACATATGCCTGGGCGGACTGTGGAAAACTAAAATTAATTTTTTAAAAATTTCTCCAGTATATTCCAGGTCTTAGATTCATCATTCAGCGTTTAGAGATTTAAAATAAAAACAAAAAAACACCTCTGGATAAAACTATATAAACTTCAAATACTTTTGTATCTGCAGGAGTTTTTCACTGTCATATTTAGAAAGTAAATCTTCAATCACTCCATTTTGCATTAGAAAGTTTTAAAAGCATCAACAGCTTGCTTATTCCTCATTGCTCTACCTTTTTTAGACACTGATGTCCCATAGAAAAGACCAGAGTGAATTTTAAAAAGCTATCTTAATCTTAGTGACTACCCCATCTGCAGTGTAGGATATTCAAATATCCTAATTTGGTATTTTAATTTGCATGTTTTTTCAATGACAGTGAAGACTGTGCTGTTGTATTTAATGTTAATCAGTATAGGTTATGAAGACTGGAAAATGACAATTTCTTCAAAAACCATAGGGCTTGTAAAGGCTCATTCTTTTAAGCAAGAAAATTTCTCTAGGTGGATAGGGAAAGGATGCAAAGTATGGCTTGACTTCAGAGGCACGCCGTCTACTCCATGGTGTGGCAGTCAAGCTGACCATAGTGCAACATCAAATTGATGGAGATTACTCTATTAAAATAGCAAACAGAAGTTCTTCAGAGAGAACAAATATTTCTTAAAGTACCAGTTTTTCTAAAAATCTATCCCATGAGAGGACAGGCTCTGGCAGGAAAATTCAGCATAAATCTGGCCACCCCAGATATGGAGGAGAAGCGGGTATTTGGTTCTTGTCAGGTTTATTAGATTTCAGAAGAACTCTCTTTTTCTAGTCTGTTGCAGCTCACCCTTTCAGAGAGGTATTAGTTGAGGCAAGAAAAACTTCTGGAACTGGGACACTTCCAAAATGTAAATTTCAAGCAGGTTTTCTTACATATGTGTACGCATATGTACGTGTGTGTGTGTGTATACATATATAAACTATATATGTATATAAGAATTGTGGGGCTCTTGCTTTGCAGTTTCCCTCATCTTTACATGATTCTTTTCATATATGGTAATTTCTCTTTCTCCAAAGAGGATCCACATCTCTCAGTGAAAGTGGCAGCATCAGCAGAAATCCATGGAATTCATCTAAGTGCATAGCAAAACTTTGCCTATCTTCCATTTCCTCTTTTAATATTGCATTAATGGAAGACTTTTGAGGTGAAAGGACTTCTTGCAAATAAGAAGCAGTATAAGTAATGCCAGAACCCTACAGTAAAGACAAGAAGTTCCCAGAAGGTATTCCAGAGAGACCTCCTTTTTATTCTGGACCTCTAAAGGAAAATCAGATCCTGAGTGCTTTCACTATAGAACCTAATCCCTGGTCTCAGTCCTCATGACTGGAACAATCTTGCATGTGTTTATGTGCTTGCTTTTACAGTCCGCTAAAGCACAAGAACTATTTCAGTTTTCTGATAAGCAGTAGCTAGGATGGATCTAATTGCAATATTAACAGTCCTCATCTGCTAAGGACTTTACATTTGTCTGGACTTTTGCTATTACTTCAGCAGAGCTAGGGGTTTTCTTTAAGCGGGGAGGAGGAGAGGGTGAATGTTTGCTTGTTTAATTGTAGTAGATCATGCTTTCAGTAGACTGACTTCTACTTTAGATGTTCCTTACCCCAAAACAGTCCTTTCATGCCATTCCTGGAGCTCTGAAGGCTGCTCCAGAAAAGAAAGAAAATGATGGAAGAATACCTCAAGTCCATTCTTCTAGCACCATGTCTACTAGGTTTTATGGCAGAATCTGTTGGCATATTTGAAGAAACCAGTTCTGTTAGAAAACAGAAAATATTTTCCTAGAAAGCTTACACTTGCAAAGCAATATTTACTTATTTGTTTAGTCTGAAATTAATTTGTCTCCTTCCAATTACATTTGGCAATACAAAAGGTAGGAGGAAAAAAATCTCAGGAAAAGACTATCAGGTCACATCACTGAGCTGAGTTTTCTTTAGCTCAGGTGCTTTCAGATCACATACCTAACGATGTGTAGCTGCTTTAATGGTAATGTACTGTTTCATAGCCAATATTTTTGATCCTGTGAGCTGCATAAAAAAATCTTCATATCTCTCGAAGTCATGAAACTTATACCAGTACCTTGAGCAGGAGAGATGTTCTGGCAATGATTCACAGGCCAAATATTACAATATCGGGGATTTTAATGCTCCCCTACAGGATGGGGCTGGGCTGCACATGCAGCAGAGTCCTAAGGTAAGAATGTCAGCTTTAGTGGTCCCTGCTGATTTGTCTTCTGTAGCTGGAGACTGGAAGATTACTGAAAATCTGCTGTGCCAAGCCAGCTGTTTGATAGTCACAAGACAGCCTTAGGCAAAGCGATGAGTGCAAAGGAGTACCTAGAAGGCTTTGCATCATCATAAATGGCTACGAGCAAAGCAGTAGTGTTCTTCAAACTACTGTTTTGGGAAGTTGACTTCTAGCTGTGTTTCTGATGTTGTTTCAAAAGCAATGTCATGAAGCAACGTACATTGCATGTATGTAGTAATTCTTCAAAATGTGTTGCTTCTTTACAACCCTGCTAACCTCTTGTCCTCTGCATTAATTTGAAATCATGCTTTCTGTCAGGTTTAAGGAGATAAGGAATATCTGAATTACTAGACAAGACAAGATACTTATCTGTGAAATGGTGGGTTCAGGGGAATCGAATGTATCACGTAACTGCTAAACTGCTCAGAACGCTTCCACAGCTGTAGAGCTAGACCAAAAACTCCTGGTTTTGGTGAAGGCAGGCCATATATTTGGAGAGGAGAAGTGATTGTTAGCAGTAATCATTTATGATCCCATCTCAGAAATACAATTTGAGATTTGTCATGATATTATGACAGTAATATACTTGCATTAAACCAGATAGATAATAAATTATAGACCATGTAAAATGTTCAGAAGTACTAGAGAGTAATTTCCAAATGTGACTTGGCACTTGGATTAATACCCTTTCTTTTACCGAGATTTAAATTTCAAATTTTTAAATCAATGCTGAAAATTATACTTAGAACCTTGGAAAATTTTGCACAGACAGCTGAAAAACATATCTTCTGGAGTTGTTAGGCAATAAATGGCTCATAGCCTTTTATTTTGCTTTTTCAACTGATCCTAATTTTATTCTTCACCTCTGATCCAAATGCTATTTGTGCATACAATTTTCCAGAAAAATATGAATGCACTGGAACAATGCTGTTCTACTGCAACACAGAGAACACAGCTGTATCATCAAGATTGTTGTAAATATTGCAAGCACTGCATTTATTTGAACTCATTAGAGTGTCTGGTTGTATTTATAAGCAATTCAGTAAAACATCAGCATCAAAAAGGAGGTAAAGAGGTGTCCTATTAAAACTGTTGGAAACAGCTACTAAATAATCATCTGAGCATGCTTACAATTAGATAATCTGTATGGATTTTAGCACATTTTATATAGAACAAGTATAACAATGTAGAGTGTCTTTCAGATCACCCTGGTCTTGAAAACGTAGTACAGATTGAGAAATTTCAGGAAAAGGCCTACATGGAGTTCCAAGACTACATAACAAAAGCATATCCGGATGATACTTACAGGTGTGTAAACTTATATGGTTACCTCATTTGATTCTCTTTTCAGAGCATCTGTGATCTTGATTTGTGCAATATTTCTTGTAATAAATATGTAAATCTTGTTAAGAAATTACATTTAGTGAACTTATATTATGTATGTGCTCATTCATTGTTACTTTCCAAAATCAAGGCCCGAGTGTATTTTACATTTTAAAAAGGAAATATTTTAAATGTTTGCATTTTGAATTGCACCCTCTTGGGATATTTGATTGTTTGTCTAAGTCCAAACATACTATACAATCCATGTACATTGACTTGTGCGTTCACTTTTTTGTCTGTACTGTCAAAGATATGACTGGCCATAAATTATATAATCTGTTGGCTTAATTATCTATGCCTTTCGTGAACTATTTATATTGAATTTTGACTGGTGTTGTCCCTTGTTAATTTTTTCTGTTCTCTTACTGATAACATAATTGTGAATCACATCAAAATGCGTGACCACAATTGCATAACACTTTTTACCAAACTTTTTTTTCAGACTGTCTAGACTTCTTCTCCGATTGCCAGCTCTTAGACTGATGAGTGCTGCTATTACCGAAGAGCTATTCTTTGCAGGACTAATTGGAAATGTTCAGATTGATAGCATCATCCCATATATTCTGCGAATGGAGACAGCGGACTACAACTCTCAAATAATTGGTCATGCCGTATAAAAGTAGAAATCAAGGATTCTGTACCATGGCAGTCATGGTGATGTAAATGCATACCCTGTCTCCAAGAGATGACAATAAGCCTTCCCAAGCACCTTTCAAAAGAAGGCTAAAATTCCTCCTTTCCTGTACACTTGGGAAATGTGGTGGAGTGTCTTAAGGAATATAGGATCACTTCCTATTTTTCATCTGATCTTCAAGGACTTGTAAATTAACTTGGTATCTGAAGAAAATCAAGAATTGTCCATCCTATTTTTGTAGATAGATGAACTTGGAATATTTGTTTATGAAGTCCAGGCTTGTGAAGAAACTGAAGAAGCTTTGACTGAACTAAGGTATCACAACTTAGTTTGATGTTTTAGATAAATAAATTAACTTTCCTCTCTGAGTTGTGTTTCCAGTGTTTTGCTGCTAGTTCTTTCTCACTGATTGAATGGAACATACATGATCAAAGGTCCTGAAAAGGTCAGTGTTTCCATGGAAACAAGACCTTTGGAATCAGGCTCAGTTTTTCTGTTGTTTTGAAGAGAGATTCATTTTTTTGCTGAATGAAACAGTGGATACCATTTCAAGTGCAGAGAAATTGGAGAAAGTTCACATTTGAAAAATACTCTCTTTGTATGGTGGTGCAGTTGATTAAAAGTGAAACTGCAAAGGGTCAGTACTCATTGTTTTGTGGATGCAAAGGAATACATAAATATGTTGTAGTGTTATGTGTTGGTAGACCTATGGAAAACTAACAGGGAAGTGTGTATTGCAAGCATTCAAAGAGAGCAGCCTCCTATTTTTTTGGTCTCAGAAGTTAAAGCTTGTTCGCACTACCCCTCCTTCCTTCATACTCAGTGCACAAAGACAGAGGCATTCCAGGAGCCTCTAATATCTTCTAACCACCTCTGTAAGAAAAAAGCATGGTTTTGGACTTTTGTGCATCTGTTCACCTCTTTATCCTTACATAGGATTCGGGGAATGGTTTATTATGGTTAGCCTTTGGCTATGTAGTTCTCTTTTCCAACCAGTCTCATATGATTATATTTTAAATTTGAATTTGTGGAATCCACTCTCCTTCCTTATCTTCACGGTCTCCCCTGCTTTTCCTTTCCTTATCAGAAATGGGTCTAAACACTTGGTATACCTTGCCTGATCGTACTCTATGGCTCTATCTAAGGGTAGGTTCAAACTTTTTTCTGTCTTGAGGCATGCACCTCGCTGTCATGTAACACTGATGTGGGCTCTTCTTGCTTCCTTTTGCAACAGGAAGCTATAAATCCCTAGAAAATGTAATATCTGTTGCTTAAAATGAGAGAAGTATCCTAGTAAAAGTGATGGTGACACTAGCATTTAGGATTGTCAAAATCTTCGATTGAGGCCCAGGTCTGCTTATCCTGAGTCGTCTGTTTCTCTGGCAACATTGGGAAGAGCCTTTGACTGATCAAGAAACACATGATTGTGCCAAAATTGCTTAGCCAAAAGCTCAGCTGTAAGAGAGGCCTGAGTTCACTCTGCACCAGCAACTCCAAGGCCAAACCAGCACTGAGGGACTACTAGGTGAGGCTTCGGTGAGTTCTGTAGTTTTTCTCAGCACCTGAGAATCTTAATCAGCCAAAAAGGATCAGAGAACTGCCTCTGACAGTGAATTACTCTGTTCTCTTAATTCCAGTAAGTGAGCTGCTCATATCTTCCTCTGCCCAAGTTCTGTATTCTGAGGCTGTACTTTAGGAGCAGTCACGCTCAGTACTGCAGACCAAAGCACTCACTGCTGAGGACCCTTGACGGGACTGAATCATCTCTCCTCAGTCTGCCATGGCATTTGATGATTTCCTGGATGGTGACCTCAGGTGCTGGAGCTGGCCATGGCAGCTGAGCCCTTCCCACGTCCCACCTCTCGTAGGGTGCAGGATTTCAGCTCTTCTTTCACGTTGCTTGGAGTTCATGCAGTATGAGGACAACTTCTCTTCAGTGCTTATGCCATCCAGGAGGCATGCATCTCATAAGCAGGGCTTATGTTTCTGCCAATACATTGTGCTTGTTCCCTCCCCAGTGGTTATGGGTATGGCTCACCCAGCCACCTTTTTCTGAGAATATGGGCCCATCTTGCTATCTTTAAAACCAAGGTGCAGATGGGAGGTGTATCATCCTTCAATTCATCTCTGCTTAGAAATTCTGGCACTGTTTTCTAGCCCTGTGATATTCCTAACCCTCTTCTGGCCCCATCTGTATTTCAGGACATAACAGGCATAGGAGACTTACTGTCCTCTGAGTTTAAACTTTTTAAGGAAGCTGACAGCAGGTTACTCCTGAATAGTTTGAAGTTGGTTCCCCAGGCATTCAATATATTCTTGAAATAATTTTCCAGGTCTATTGGACCTCTTTACACCACTGTTCTCCAGATTCATGTAGCCCAGATGGAAATAAAAGCTTGTTTTCCATCTAAAATTAGTAGATTCTGTAAATATCTCACAGATCCTTGCAGAAATATTTGACTCCAGAGTTTAAGTCTCTGATGTGATATGCAGTTCTTTGTTTATAGCTGGCCAAAAAATTCAGTTGATCTGGCCTCTTGCATGGTACCTTCAAACCACAGAAACAGTTGAGGAAATACCAGTGTTTCTACAGAGGTAGATCTTTAGCAGTTGAATTCTGCAGCTCATCCATCTTCATCAGAGAGGTGTTCTGAAGGAGAAGGCCACAGAACTTTATTTTCTCTGGATTACTTCTGTTCTTGCTTCCTCTGTCCCCTAGCCTCTTTGAAGACAAGTTAGCCTTCTTCAGTAATGCATGGACTACCATCACTACTGACTGCTGGGTCAAGAGAAGAGTAGTCTTTTCTCTTTCTTAAGCTGCATTAACTCAAGAGCACAAGAATCTTGGTCTTGCGTTTCACATCAGACTGTTAAAATTCAGGTGTTTGAAACATGTTCCTCCTGTTTTTTGATGCCTGTCATCTCTGCAGGACAGCAGGAGATCCAAACCCCAATGGGGTTTGACTTTTTCTGCTCCCACACCTTTTATTCTTTTCCTGGAGAATCCCTTGGGCTTCATCTAGGATTTTTGCCAGATCATCTAAACCAGAAAATTAACCTATCCATATTTTTCTTTTCAAATCCTTGATTTCTAGGCCTGAGACTTCCCTTCAAATGTTGGGTCATGAGGGAATATGAAGAGTATTGTCGTCTTATTTACACAGGACAGAGACTTTCAGACATTCTTGAATCTAGTTATCTTGACAGGTGAGAAATCAAACAGGAAATCTCCGAACTAGATAACAAACCGTATTACATTTGTTTTGAAAACAATACAATTTAGTCACCGTCAATAATCAGAATATACCCTTAATAGTTCTTTGACTACATTTGGGACTTTGTTCAGTAATAGCTATTTTTTATCTTTGCAAACTGGACAGTTGGAGCTTCATTCATCTAGTGAACTTGATTTAACAAGTTCAAGAAGCCTTCAACCAAAGAACAAAAAAGTCTCCCCCAGCCACCTTTTTCTGAGAATATGGGCCCAGGGAGCGCCTAGTTATTTCAAAGAGATTCCAGTTACTTATGTGTTGTCCATATATTCATTAACCGTATACCCTTCTCCCTTGATTTGTCGGGATATTATACCCTCTATACTTGCTGTCAAGTGCAAGAGAAGAGAAAGATGTGAGTATATGCTTGCAGTATTCTGAGGGCCAAAAACCCCCCAGTTTCTGATCTTGAATACCTCTGGTGTTTGGACATCTGTAGAGTGCATGTGCATAAAAGCAACACATTTCAAAGAGCTCCAGCTACGGGTAAGTAATCTTCTTTTCCAAAGTTTTCTTAAAATTTCCATAATAATAAACCTTCATTATTCAGTTCAGTATTGGCTTAAGGTAGGGTACAGACTGCCCTATGCTGCCTGGCAAGTAATCTGTCTTGTCTTCATGATGATCCCATAGTGCAGGTTGTTGCTTCTATGTTATTCACTTTGCTCGTCAAGATTTTTCATTAATCATTTTGAGTTCTTAAACTATAAATTTCATGCTTTTGATAAGGAACGAGGCATAAGGTGGGTTTTCTCAGGAATGGTAACTTTAAAGCAGATAAATTAATACAGGGATGAATATGCATGTTTCCATTTCTGGCTTTTTTAAGATAACTGCTGCTCAATTAAATTACCTTCAGCTCAGGCCCTTCGTGTTTCTAACAGCTATTTGTTCTGATGACATAATCTCACATTACCAGCTCTGTGATTTACTGTCTTTTTTTTTTCCTTATGATTAAATGTTCTTTGCTACTGAATGAAAGGTTGGCTAATATTATTCTTTTTTCATGCTGTTCAGCAACATTGGTGATCTACTAACAAAAATGCAAATATTGAAACTCGCTCCACCATGGGCGTTAAAATATTTCAATAACTTTGTAACATTTTTCTTTACCCTTAATTTATTTTTCAGCTTTTTGATCTTCAGCAGTCTTAAGTGTTTTCACACCCAATCAGGACTTAACCAAACTGTGGCATTTACTAGCCAATAAACAGTAGTCTCCTTACCAATGAAAGGACAAGTTTATTTTCAACAGCTTTAAAATTTTCAATCTTGAGAGCAAGAAAAGTGATTATTAGTATAAACTGCATGAATGGAAAAATGAGTAAATTTATACATTTTAGAATCCTATCAATAAAGATGGAAGCAGTGTTATACATAATGAACTCACTAGTTCAAAACATTTTTCTTAAAAATGTATGTTGTAAATATATACATGTGACCAGGTTGCTTGTTTCATACTGGTAACTTCCTGGTAAAAACAGTTGCTGTATTTTAAAGTTTTTCAAAAGTACTTTCATTGCAGTACCATCTGCAGTCACAAATTTACCCTGTCAATACATTTCTTCTGTCTGTGATCCTCAGCATCAGCGAAAGTCAGTCATTGGTCTGCTCATTTTGTTTGGCTTCTAGTTTGCTAGTACATCCATTTTAATGTAAGCATTGGAATATCACTGTAATTGTCTTGCTGTTGTATAAAAGTCGCTGTAAATGTCTTGAAACCTGACTAAAATTGTAAAGTCTATTTTGGCTGTATTTTTTAAAATAAATTGTAACTTTCTATTATAGAAAACAAGTGTAATAACCTATTCGTTTGTTGGTGTTTTATATGAATTGACTTACAGACCTAAAAGAGTATATATGATTACAAAGAGTCTATGGATATTTCACACTTTTATTACATGATGTAGTATTGTCAATTATATTGAGACTCTGGGATTTGTGATAATTGCAATATTTTGCTGTTTTCTACCCTTTGTTGCTATTAACCCTTTGGTTTTGTGCTTACTACTTTCTGGCCTATGAATTTGCATATTTGAAAGTTTAATAATTTATTGTAAAATTTAACTTACCAGCATTTTTGGCTTTTAAAACACTACATAGAAATGTACTACACTGAACTCCGATCACAGATCTTCATATAATGCAATAATCTGTCATTATTCAGTTCATTATAGATCAGTTTTAAGTTGAAGTTTAGAGTATGGTTGGACACTTCTTCTTTTGACAAAATACAGACTTCATCTGTTCAGGTTTAATTATAATCATCTCTGATTTAAACATTACTGGACAAATAATGAATTTATCCGTGTTTATTATTGTGAGTCTTATCACAAAATTCAGTCCATTCCAGAAATTGACTATTCAATGATAATTTTAAAAGTGCCTTTTTTTTTTTTTTTTTTTTTTTAAGTCTTTGTCTTCTAATTGTAAATGTTTGCTGTGTTGGCATGAATGTGCAGGTAACCTAAAACAGAATCCGAAATGAGAAGTGAGCTACCATGCTTTTCATGTTTAAATTCTGAAACATATTTATCATGAAGTAAATGATATTACCCACTGATACACTGCAGATAAAAGGTGCAGTGGCAAAAGATAAAGTTCGGGTAATTCAATGAGTTGACTATTTATGAGAGCTGGAAATAAGGAATTAGACTCCTCCACCAGAATTAACTCCAGACTCTCTCGGCTCTTTTTAAAAAAATCATCTTTCTCAGTACTTCTGCAGAGCCCTGGTCCCCCAGTCAGGCCGCTAATCAAGTACTCTCTCATAGCATTTTCTTTTTCACTGCCTTTTGTTCACCTCTGAAGGGAAGAGCTCTCTAGAGAAAGTGCTCTTTTGATGAATAGTAAAACGTTGTACAGAACACTTCATTTACCCCCAGCATCCCCTTTTTTCTTTCTACTCATGAAACATCCAGTTCTGTTTCTTCCTCAGACCTCCCAGTGAAATAACCCCAAGGAACATTTGTACGTCATCCTTCTGTCATCCTTCAGCTTTCCTCAGGCTGCGTACAGTCCTGTGTTAATACATGCCTGTGAACAGCCCTGTTTAGCCACCTCAGTCTTCTGTACCCTGAGCTCTCAAGCATAATGCCCAACCCTTGCTCTGATTCATATACTAATGCGTAATACAATTTTCTAGTACATTAATGTTTTTCTGAAGTGAGGATTGTGCATTTCAGCTCGAGTGTGGGAACTGAATGTGTCCTCTGAGTCCCGGTGCTGGAATTGGAAGTGAGTCATTTGGACCATGAGAGCATGACTGCCTTTGAGTACCATAATGTCTGGACATTGTAAGGTTTCTGTGGCTGTTGAAATTGACTGAGCTAATGGATTTCCTAGTTATTTTTTAGTAATTAGATTTTGTAGTTATGCTTGCTCAAATATATTTTCAAGTTAATTGGGCTTGGATTAGGGGAAGGTGAGTGGAGGTGTTAATAAGGAGAGAACAGTATTTTGTGGCTTTTGTGGTGTGGTGGGGAAAAAGGGGAGAGCACAGAAGCGATGTTCTGGGGACCCTTTTAACTAACCTTCTGTGGTGGAGTTGCCTGTGATTGCAGAGAAACTGGATTGACCTGCTCCACCATGGGTTCTTCTGAATTAATACAGCACGTTTTACTCAGCAGAACTGTTGCTGGACCTCCAGAGAAACAAAGTGCCATGCTTTGAAGCTGTCTGTACTAGCTTCCTAAACAAGCAAGTTGGTTGGCAAGAGACTTGTAAGCAGCTGACTCTGTGGTTTTGGTCCTGCAGATTTCTAAGTGCTCTGCAAATCTGGAGTCTAATGCCTGAGGAGCTGCTAAGAAGCTGTTCATTGCTGACACGGAGGCTGCTTGATCCTACTGATGTGTCTAAGCTCCTTAAGAGCTTATTCAGGAGCATACCAAATAGCTGCGCATTTTGGTTAACAGCGGATAGCTGAGGAATGACTATAAAATGAGGTTTTCTCTCACACTGCAACCAGTGGAATTCTGCCACTGTGAAGTGAAGGATGGAGGCAGAGTTGTTGCTTGTGGTGTAACCTGAACAATTCTCAAGTAGTGACATGCATTTCCTAAAAATGGCAGTAAAGTTATCATGTTGGGGTTTTTAAGTGTTTTGCTATTGTCACTTTAATACAAACATATTTGAATGTGTTTGAAAGTTATAAAATACATATTTATAAGTTCTTTAGTCACATTACACTTTAATTTCAGTCTCTGAATTAACCTTTTTTTAGAGTAGCTGAACCCAAGTGACAAAAACTTTTTCACTGTGCTTCCGGGAAATAATGTGGATTATAGGACTGGCTAAAAATCTATTGGTGAAAGCATTAGAGATTGCCTTGTTTTGACTAGACTAAGAGAGACTAGAGATTGGCCTGGAAGTAGGGGATAGTGAATTGTGGAGATCTGTGTATTGGATTTTGCCACTGGAACTTTTACATTTCAGGAGGAGGCAGGAAGTGACAGAATTTTCAAAATCTTTATAATTTGGTCTTGTTAGTCTTTAATGTGTTGAATTTGTTTCTTAGTTTAATTCTGTGGATTGTGAATCATCGCAGCATAAATTTATATGACTTTACTAAGAATAGAAGGAAATAGCAGTGGAATAGACAAACAGTAAAAACATTTCTTCTAAGGTAAAATGTAAATATTGAATTATTCTGTAGCTCAACTGATCTTTTGCACTTTCTGAGAATATACAAATTTAGGTGTTTCAAGATCAACTGTACCACTGAATAAAGTTCTTTAAATAAAAACTAAAACTTGCAGGATTCAGTGAGACTGTTCTGTGCTATCAAAGTCATCAAGAGAAGTTGCATGCCATACTTTGAGATATTCAGGAAATGAATATATCTTTGAAAAATATGGTCCTACTTATTATGCTCTGGTTGTGTATTAGAAACAAAGCAACTAATGTGTTCAGATTTGGGGCAGGCAGTGAGGGGGTTAGAGCCAAAAGGGATCTCTCTGATAGCGTAGTCCAACCTCATGCTGATCACAGGCTATTCAAATTCCATATCAATGCTTGTTTTACAAGAAAATCATCCAGTTTTAATTTTTATATTTCCAATGACACAGAGTTCATCACCCTTGGAATATTGTTCAGATGGTTAATAGGCCTGTTAAAATTTGCATCTTCTATTTGCAATTTATCTTGCTTTGGGTTTCATCTACTTTAGCCTTGGTAAATTGAAAGCTCTTACTAAATTTTTGTTCTCTATATAGGAACCAAAAGAGCGTGATCAAGTCATCTCTCAGCCTTCTCTTCAATAAAATAGATTGAACTTCTGAGTCTTTCACTATATTCTCCAAGTGATTGAAGCATTTTTGTCACTCTTCTCTAAATGTTCGTTTCAGGTAGGATCTTGAAAAATAAGAAAGCATTATAATAGTCTAGGGTGGACAAGTGCCAAATATTTAAGAAATACAACTTCATTCCTACCATACAGACCTCTGTGCATCTAATGATTGATTCCCTTTTCCGCTGTGGTCCCAGCATCACCGTGTTCATTGTTTGACTGATTATTCGCTATGTCACCCAAGTCTTCTCCAATAAGAGTTTTCCAGGAGAAAGTCTCCTGTTTTGTAAATATGATTTCCATTCTTTATTCCTAGATGTATATTCTTACAATTTGACTGTACTGTTTGTGCAAACTCAACAAGGAATCCAGATTGTTCTGTGAAAGTGATCTGTCCTCTCCATTAGTCACTACTCTGACTAATTTTTTTCCTCTATCATTGGTAAAACTATTGAATAGCATGAAGACAAGAACTGATATGTAAAGAGGCTTTATAGATTGCTGAAACAGCTGGCATGGTTTTGGGTTAAATGTTCTTACAGTGTTGTGCTATAGAGCCCTCTCCAGTGTGGGCTAGCAGGGATGTGAAATTTCAAAACTTTAAAAATTTTCCTCTGGCATCGTTGCTTTCTAAGGATGCTGACAGAGCTCTGTTAGTAAGTCTGTGCCATTGACTTAGACCACAGGAGAAGACGAAGAAAGCATTAAATAGGCAGGAGTTTCTGATGCAGTGATGTTCAGTATAGTAAACTTTCCGGAAACAAAAGTAACATCTAACACAGTCTTTGTGTTAAGTCTTAAGCACTGTAGAAATTAAGCATAATACTGATGGATCCCTAAGACATTTTTATCTGAATGAAAACACAGCATTTCAATTCTGCCTTCTAAAAATGCCTTAAGAAATTACTAGAGAGATGTAATATTTACACTCTGCTGCATTCAGTCATGACATTTGCACTGAGTTCAAGGAGAATTTTGAACAGAGTAGTAATACATGTTTTTCATGCCTGATATTAGCAAAAGCAACACCAGCAGATGTGGTGGAACGGGAGCAGTTAGGAGCCAGTAACAGTGAAAGGCCCAGTGGAGACCTTTCTTGAGCCAATTAATGGAGAAAAACAAAGAAAAATCAAAACATAATTCAAAGACGCCGTAAGCTGCTCCCGCTATTTAGGCCATAGTTCCACAAAGTCTTCTGCAGGCTCAAAACTCCGTTAAGAAGCTGATCCTATCTCCTAGCTTTAGGTGAAAATACCCTCCCCTCTTCTGTGGTCTCAATCTAACTGCAAGAGCCCCAGCACCAAGCGGATCAGTAAAATGACCTGGACGGAGCTCATTCGTTTTAACTCCACAAAAAATATTTTTAATCCATGTTATTTCATTGCCAGGACGAAAAACAAAAATAAAAATAATAATTTCATTTTAAATAAAATAAAATTGAAGATAAAACAAAACAAATTGCTCACGGGATTATACCCGGAGTCGCTGAAAACGATCCCGGCGGCGGAAATGAGGGAAGGGGTGCAGGAGCTGAACAGCTGCTAACGCTTCCGAGGCGACAGCCGGCTACCGTTGGGGACGGTTGCGCCGCGGCGGGAGGGGGGAGGGGAGGCGGCCGGAAAGGGGCGGTGCCGCCCCAAGATGGCGGAGTACGTGCAGCTGGTGAAGCGGGCGCTGAAGCACCTCGGCGGCCACGGCGGCGTCCGCGGCGCCCTGTGGCAGCTGCTGAGGTAACGCGGCGCCGCGCGGAGGGGCCCGGAGCCGCCGCGGGCGGGGGCGGGTGGCCGGGCCGGCTGTGGCCTGGCCGCGCTGCGGGGTCACCTTGGCCGGCGGCGGGGCCGCAGAAGCGGTGACTGTAAGCTGGCGGTCCGAGTAGCGCATTGGCCGGCTGCGGCAGCGTTGATGGGCTGCGTTACCCTTGTAACCGGGCTTGGAAAAATAATAGAGTGTTTCTTCAGGGTACGCGTGAATGGTGCAGACCTAGCCGTGTAGTTAAATGGCTCTTTTTAATCAGTAGTTGGGAGTACGGTATAGGAAGGATTCTCAAAGGTGAAGTGCCCTGTTATATACCAAGGCCTCTCTTATGCTAGGATAAACAAGCCAAGCTGTTTGAGCCTTCTTTGAAACTTATTTCTTTTCCAGTCACCATAGTAGCCTTCTTCCGTTATTCACCCTAGTTTAAATTGATCTGTTCTGACCAGTAAAACATAACATTTTACATGCCATTTCTGATTAGGCCTCATCAGTATTTTTGTGCAGTGGCTTTAATACTTGCGTTGTTCACTGAAGATGCCTAACCTGATATATCCTGGGATCAGCTTGTCTTCCCCACACCCCTCTCCTAATGTCACTTAATTGGCAGCTTATCATTACCCTGTGACATCCAGGTGTTTTCCTTGTAATTACAAACATGGCACTTCCAGTCTTACTATCTCCAGGTGTGTGAGACCTTGTACTTCATACCATTGAATTTCATCCCAGTTGTATTACTCCAGCCCTCAAGATCATGCAGCACTTCCTGTATAACTCTATGATCTTCCTCTGTATGGTAATATCATCATTTACCAGACTCCTGTGCTTTTTTTTTTTGGGGGGGGGGGGTCTGTTTTGTTTTTGTTTTGGTCAGGAACCCTGTAAAATGTTAAATAAGGTTAGTACCATGAGCATTCTCTGAGGAACTTCACTAATAACCTTCAATCAGCTCAGTATTTCCTCCTTCAGCTGAGCATGTTGTCTTCTTCCTCTCAGGCAACATATCCCTTCACAGTTCTTACACTATTTTACTATCATTTTCTCATTTCTTTTGTGGCACAGTATCAAATGCTTTCCTAAAGTCAGCTGGACTTTCGGGAATTCTCAACTTCATCATTGTATTACTACTACCTGTGGTGAAGGGCAACTTTTGCTTTTCCTGTCTCCACTGCAGAAAGCAGCTCAGGTAGACGTTCCTCTTACAGAATTTTTAGAGGGAAATTTCAGACTTTTTCACAGAATATATTGAGACAATACCTGATCTCCCCAACTGGTGTTTTATTATGATTGTTCCCCATCACTTCCCTGTTGTGTTCTCTGCTTTGTTTACCTTCTGAGGCCGTAGCTATTATACTTGTAGTTCTCAAGAAGAAACATAGCTGGGGAAAGTAAAATGTAAGGGAAGAATTTGCAAATTCATTTGCACCTGAATGCATCTTCCTAAACACATCTTACTGACTGTTTTGTCAGGGATCTTTTGTGAACCTAAGATCACAGGTTGTGTTGACACCCTTCTACTCAGAAGAACAAGGGAGTAGGCGAGATTGGAGGCAACGCTCTTCTGTCTCTTTGAGAAGAGTGAAGTTAGAAGAGCAGTGTGCTAGGTAAAGAATTATACCCGATCCTCATATCAGTACCAGCTACAAACATAATTGCTGCCTCACCTTTACCATTCAAGCTTGAAAGGTAAATAGACTCAATGCTTACAGGAGGAGTGCTCAAGATGCATCTTTCTTGCAACAGTCAGTGTATGTAAGAGGTTGTTCTAGTGATAAATGGAGAAAATGATTTGTCCGAGTCAGGAGACAGACTTTTTTCTAAGTTTCCCTGCTTTTCTCTATATGCTTCCCACTGAGGAGATGTGAATGGGTTTTATACAGTAGAAATCAAATTCTTAATGACTTGTTTGCCGGCAAATGTTCTCCTTCCTTGAAACTCAGTGAAATTGGCTAGGAAATGTCCTGTTTGCCTCTGAAAGTGGTAACTACAGTATCTGTTTGTGTTTGATTCAGGGCATGAAGTGGTAAATGGCAACCTTTACAAGAAAGGGAGAGGAAGACGGAAGCAAGATTAGCAGTGAAATGTCCGTGTTTTTTTCTGAAGCTAGAAGCTGGGGGCTCAGGCTTAAATAACTTAGCCTGAGATCTTTGAATGTCTCTTTGATACCAGAGAGCTGTGTGAGAGGATAATTCTGTCTAGAACCTCAGAGGTTTAAAATGAATACTTGGTGAACTGATCATTGCTTTCAGGCACCCCAGGAGAGAAGATAACCAACAGCTTGCTCAGTAGGTTGCATAGTTAAACTCCTGACTAAGGAAGCACACCTAGGCACATACTGTACATATGGTGGGACACACAGTAAAGGCATGCTGTCAATTAGCTACAGGAGTTGGTCACCAGGAACTGACCTGGGAGTTTATCAAAATCATTAAAACAAATTAAGGTCATGTTTCTGTAAAATCACAGCAGCACGCTCGGTGGATGAACTGTACACATTCTAATATTGAATACTGAGAGCAATCTCCAGAACCTCATCTGCTCCCTGGACTTACACTTTTGATTCAAATAAGTAGTCCTCATTAATGTCATTGCATTTATTCCTTACACTTAATTAATTAGACTCCTTCTCCCGTTAATCATCCTAGTCCAATCATTAGTAACATTGATCATCTTTTTGAAGATTAAGCATGTCTTCTGTGTGGTGATCTGTTAGCTCATTCAAATCTGCTTTCCTGAGTTGTATGAAATATAAATTGATAGAAAACACCACCTAACAAAATGTCAGCAATGCAGAGCTCGATGAAGTAAATTATCCAGAATAACTTTTCTTTGCTGTTTTTGGCTGTCAGGCCAGGGTCTATCCTTGAGATGCCCTAGTGGCAGGAAAAAAGCATTGCGATGGGTCCCTGGACACTTCATTGCAGATGGTTTGGTAATTTCAGAAGTATCTGACTCTCTTGAAAGTTGTTGACTCTGTCAGAATTCTTGAAATGTCTTTAAGAGCAAATGCTTTAATTTTGGCACTTGCTAGAGCACTAACTAATGTTAGTTACAGCAGGTGTTCTTGAGCTTTATGGAAAACAGTGGTGCTTTATTTCAAAAATGAATTTATTTGAAATACTGTTGTTTAGGAAGGCAGTCCTGCAACCAGCCTAAACTTTGAACACTGGTACTGCATCATAAATTTTGTAATGAAGTGTCCAGTTTGTTTTCTCAGTATACTTAAAGCCTACCTGTATTTATGTGGACCTGATACTGTATTTTGCAATCCTAACAGCTAGGTTAGAAACAAATAAAACCAAAATCATTATCACAGAATTTAACCACTTCTCTGGATTGAAAGATTTCTAAAGACATGGGCCATGGAAACAGTTGGAAAGTTACTTAAAAGACTGAATTGCTTCTACGTGTTTGATGGTAACATACTCTGTTATTGTAACTAAATGAATTTCCTTGTGTCTGTGGGACTCTCTTCCATGGTAATTAAGATGTTGTGAGTGTTGCTCTGTGGTATTAAACTATGGTATTTTACAGAGTTGCTTTATCTTCCATTGTAAAAGAGCTTTTGAATAAATAACAGCCCCCAAAAGCCCTTCTGTATGACTTTCGTTATCCTGTCAGTGGGGCACACAGTAAAGGCATGCTGTCAATTAGCTGCAGGAGTTGGCAATATGTTTTGGAATCCTTAAGCTTGTATTTGCTTTATGTACGTGTGTTTAAGGGTTTTAATGATTAGTGTGACCTCTACTGCAGCTTCATTCTAAGATGATGAAGTCAGTTGAAACTGCTGTTTTGGGAATTCACAGGGTCAATGATTTGAAGACTGGTACGTTAATAGGAGTCGACAAATATGGAAACAAATACTATGAAGACAAAAGAAACTTCTTTGGTATGTGTGCTAATGTGAACATTTCCTGACTTGCTATCCAACTTTGTATAGATTAAATAGTTTCTGCTAATGAAATCCATTTATTGGCCACCCAATTTCCTCGCACTTGACTTGTGTGAGTGTTAGGGGGCCAAAAGAGATGCTTCAATGTCCCCTATCTCTCCACTGCTTCCATCAATTTTTTTGCAAACAGATTCAATCTGACATAATAAATATGGGATAAATCTGAACCAGTCAGGTGCCTTCCATGTAGGTATGTCTATATGATAATGTGACTGAGAGCTGAATTTAGTTTTTGACCTAAAAGCTGGTAGCTTAACAGGTGAGGGAAGGAAGAGAATTGCCTTTAGAACTGCCTCACAGCTGGATTTCACATGATCACTGCAGGGCAAAGAAACACAAGGTAGTTTAAACTTATTACCTTGACTTAGGTGAAGGGTTTGCAAATAACCTTTGTAGAGCGCTCCAAAAGGTAGCACTGAAAACAAAGTGCGACATAAGCAATTAACAGACTGGTTAGCTCAAGTTCTGCCTATTGTAGGTGAACTTGTAGGGTAAGTGGAGAAAACAGGGTTGCTGGTAAACATTACTTCATAGTTTTATATGTGAAACTGCTAACAGCAGGAATTCAGTTTAATCTTAGGTTACTAATGGCAGTGTCCCTTTTGAGAAAGGAAGCTGTAACTGAAATAAAGGCATCTCCTAATGAAAAGAGTTTCATAAGTTCCCATTTGCAGTTGCTTATACAATAGCTACTATTTGCTCCCTTGTTAGAGCTTTGTAGATTCAGCCATATAAAAATAGCTGTAACAGTGGAAATGCAGAAAATCAGAAAAATAAAAACTTGATCTACTTAATAGTCAAATAGTCATGGCCGTACTGAACTTGAAATGTGTGCCCATAATGGTAAATCTTTTTAGTCAAAATAGTTTTCCTTGGGTTTTCATGAGTTGTCTCCTTTATATGAATATTCTTTATTTTCTTAAGCTAGTACAATATTTCTGTTTATCTAATTAAGGTCGACACCGATGGGTCATATATACTAATGAAATGAATGGCAAAAACACGTTTTGGGAAGTTGATGGAAGTATGGTGCCCCCTGAATGGTAAGCTATTGATGAACTTAATAGCATGGACTTTACTAATGTTGTAACTGTCTGTATGTTTTCTTTGTTACAGAGCAGATGGTAAAAATATGATTTTATGGTAATAAGGTTTTCTTGGATGCAGCTATTATATATATGACAAGAAGATTTCAGGATAGTTACTTTCATTTGGATTTAGAAAGGTTTTTTGGATGTTTATTTAAGTTTGTGGAAGGAGGGTACCGTTCCAGGGAATGTTTCTACAGATAAAGTTCTTTGTTGATTAAACCATACATTGATTAATTAAGATTGGCCATACATTGATTAGTCTTAATTGATTAAGAACATTAATGAGTATTAGGAGAAAGCTGAATAAAACCTTCAATCCTACTGGCAGACCAGTGTGTCCAAAAGGGCTCTGTGCAGGCACATGATGTCTGTTCATGCATCTTGTTATCACATTAAAGCCCAATTCCCAATAGCCATCTGGGAAAGGGAATGTTCAGTATTCAGAAATCACTGTTGAAACAGTCACTGGCTCAGTGATGGATACATGCATCACAAGATGGGTAGGTTATGCTTTGGACCCAGTACTGTGACCTCCTACATTTTTGGTTTATTTTGTACTCCATCAAAAGCAAAGGAAACAGTGCAGGTTTGAGATACTATTTATGCAACTGAATTGTAAAAAGTTGTGCGTGTACACACCTGTAAGGAATAGTTGGATTTAAATGATGTGGGCTAGGGAAGGCTGGAGTGAAAAGGCTAACTTCATGTCTTACTTGTGTGCATTGTCATGAGTAATTGCCTTCTATATATTAATTGCTGTAGCTTACACGTTGCTGAGGTCATGGAAGTTAGTTTTGAATATCTGTACTTTATAGCATTGTTTTCTTCTCTGAATGCAGGGTTTAAATACACTAATTCTCTTTTAATCTAACAGATTAATCTGACAAAGGAAATGCAGAAGCTTAAAATTTGATAGTTTTATAAATTATTATAACTTGGTCACATGTGCGTATGCAGTATTCAAAATTTTGACCATACCATTTAACATACCACAGAACACCTAAGGTAAGGCTTCTGTTGGGCCCATTACTTCTTAATATGATTTAGAAATTAAGATTGGGATTTGCAATGTTTAGTGTAATTTTGCTTTTAAGATAAAGCTGTCAAATCCTTTCCAGTGGTGGAAGCTAATGGGTGGGATTTGCAACACAAGTGTATTTGCAATACAAAATGCCTATTTAAAGCTGTTTCAGTCCTGAAATTAGTCAAAAAAATATTTTTGTAAGATTCAGATCTTGATTACTTTGAGGATTGCTGAGTAAAGCATCAGAGTTGATGCAGCTTGTTACTGCACGATCCAAAAAATTTTATGATTTTTCATTGTCAGAACTTGACACTTGCTGCAAATGTAGTTCATTCTTATCTGGGATTCATCTAGCAGCGTGCACACGAGTGTCCCTTGCAGTTGTGAAGGTGGCTTGGCCGAAGACTTTTGGGTCTCCGTTTGGCGGTAGGGCAGTCTGGCACACAGTCATTGATTTCAGGAGAGGCAGTGCTTGTCCCGCTTCAGATTTAAATGACAGGGATCTGTAAAATATTGACAGACTGACCATGTGGATTACAAATGCAAGATCAGGCCTGTGCCTGTAGTAGTAGAAAATACTACTCCTGGAGAATTACTTTAATTTTTCTGAGAGCGGCACTCCAGGCTTTGAGTAGTGCAGCAGTCCTTGTGATATTCTCCCTGTCTTGCTGCCACGTCTGAACCCAGCTGTCGCAAGAGTGTTCATCTTTGTCCCTGTCACCTGGTTTGTTCTGTGCAAAGAAATCAGTTAGCTCTTTGTTGGGAGACAAGTTATGTTTTTTTTTTTTATCGTGATGCAGTTGTGTATAATAGGTTTTGCGGAAGGGGAAGTATGTGGTTTTGGCAGATGCAGAGTAAAGTCATGTCATCATAGGTAAGGAGTCATGAGAGTGATTCTCTCTTGAAACTGTCTTCAGTATTTCTTCTCCAGCAATTTCCCCTTGCTGCTGACTTCCTAATAGCACTTACTGGTGGAAAAATGTATTTTTTTTTATGAGCACTTTTGATTTTTTTCCTACTGTTTTCTCTGTTTCAGGGAAGGTGCCTCCCACTTTGTTCTTTTTTTCCTTTTCTGCCTTATCACTGAACAGATAATTGAAACTAATATTGCATACATATGAAAGATGAACACCTGTCATCTGTAGTCCAGTCCAAAGAGAGACTGAATTGGAAGTACCATGATGTTAGTTTTAATTTCTACCAACTACCATTTTGCATAGGGTAGATGCAAAACTTTGAAGGGAACCCTGTAGGACACCTGTGAATAAGGTGTAGGAAGACAGTCATCCATTGCTCACCATTGTAAATGTTAATTTCACTTGTATTTTTACTGTATTATGTATTTGAAAACTTTCTGATGATCAGTTAGTGGCATATTTTAATGATGAATGAATTTCATTGAACTAGTTCCTGTGGGTTTATGGGTAAAAGTATCACGGGAGGAAGCATCTGAAAGATTAGGCAATAAGAAACTGCATTCGTTGTGTTGTATCACTTACTGTCCTGCCAGTAGCACTTACTGCTTCTTGGAGTGAGAAGAGCGTTTTGCCAGCTTTTCCGCGGACTGAACAGGTTAAAGTACTCCCCTGTTATTCTTCATCCAATTTTCCATGTTAGCTATGATTCCCTCTTAATGGTTTGGCAAAGCTTAGAATAGCATAGAGCAGGCAATGTTAGAAAAATAAATTTTAAGATTACTATTACCCATTCCAGACAAGAACATGAAATTAGCTCATAGCATGACAGAATATTTCTTAAACAATAGCCATTAACAGCATAATTGTTTTAATTGATATATATTGATTTTCTGCAAGAGGTTGAACAGCAAGGGCAAGGATACTCTGTATGTACTGCTACTTGGCTATAATTTTTCTGAAGGTTTTATTTTCTGTTCATGTATGTCACTAATAATTCTGCACAAACTTGAGTTTCAGATCTCTGACCACACAGCTGTTAACAGGCACATTTTTCTGTCTTGCTAAATGATCCAGAAAAAACACACATCAAATAAAATAACAGTATATTTTTAGATTTTGTTCTTCAGCTAGCAAGAGTAATCTCTACCAGATTCTTGAGAATAAACACCATGTCAGGCCCAAAGCAATAGCAAGGTGGTATGAGCTCAGTGGTGCTTGGGTAGACTGAATGTTGTTTGAACTCTGGCTTTTATTATCTCCTGGGAGAGGTATTCTGAGCTGAGGCTGAGGTTAATTATGCAAACTCATAAATTGTGGCTCTCGTTATCTGAACATTTGAGAAGTGTGTGGGTAGGCTGTCTAGGTAGTCAATTTTATTTCAAACTCTCCCTCTCTTAAAATAGCATCTAGTGCAGTTAACTCTTTTTCTTTCATGTCCAGCAAGAGTTTTATGGCATTGTTTCCGAGAAGTGACATTAAAATCCCAAATCTCCAAAACTAGAGTGTTCTTGCCAGTGTGGGGCTGTTCCTTATTATCCATGTTATAACTGTCATGTGGTTCTAGTTTTTATCCTTTAACTGTTAGACTATGCCTGTTCTCAGGATTATCCTTATTTTGCGGCACTGTTAGTTTTTGTATTCTTTTTTCGCTCATGCTGGTGTGGTATCGGTCGTGTCCCTACACACCTTGATAAAGAGGTTCTTCTGAGGATCAAATTTGGCTTTTTAGGATTAAACGGCTTGTCTAGATTACATAAAACAAGTGAGGTAGAAAAGCTTGTTTTCCTATCACTGTGGAAATTGCCCTAGAAAAAACAGTAAACTCTTCATTATTTTCAAGACTGGTCTGTGCACTAGGGCACTAGAGGGAAACAGTCCTGCAGTCGAATATATTTTTGACAGGAACCTTACTTGTGCAGTATTCTATGCTTTATTTTCCTGATAAATCTGTATATCCCATGGCAACCTGGACCCTCACTCTTCTGTAGGAATCATGGTTCTGTGGCATGACTAATTCATTGACGTGTAATTCTACATTGTTGAGATACACTTTAAAAATTTGAAGTATTTTAAGTGGGAATAAATGCTGTCTATTAAAATTCTATATTTGTCCATCTGATATTATACTGTCTTAGACTTTTAATGTGCCACAGGCTTTTGACTGGAAAATATTAATGCATTGTAGAAGTTGCCGTGGTTGTTGCACTGGGGTTTTGCAACTGCACAGGAAACAATGATTTTTTTTGCACCCAGAAATGTGTTGGAGATGAATTGGGATTGTGTGAATTTACTTCTGTTGATGAAGAGATTTGTGTGGTTTGTAGTATTGTAACACCTGTCCTCCTGTCAGCTGTAGAAATGCTTATTTCTTAAAGCATTAGCCTTCCCCTTTAACACATGGGAAGTCAGGACAAGAAGTTTGTCAGCCTTGGGTCAACCAGGAAATGTATAAAGTACCACTGTAACAGCTGGGTTAATTCATCTCTGTTTACACAGGTATGTTGTTGTACCCGCTGCTTGTGGAAGCAGGTTTTACTACAGTGTTTATGCTGGTGTTGCTCTCAGAAAAGATTTTGCGACTATCATGCCTGAAGATGAGATTTTAAACAAAATTGAAATTTAAGACCAGGGCTAACCTAAAGATTCCAGGTTTGCCTTTTTTTTTTTTTTTAATGGTAATGCTAACTAGTCTGCAATTATTTTTCAGTATTCTTACAGAAATCCTACAGTATGCATAGTTATGCTATTTTCTTGGAAGAATAGAGAATCATTAGAAGTTCTGCAGGAAAAATGCTTTCTTCTTCCTTTTTTTCATTGCGAGTCATACCACAGTTAGGTTTTCTCCATGTTTCTGATTGTTGACCACACTGGATCTTAATGTATAATTTGCGGGTAAGTAGTGTGACTTCAGTACTGTGGAATATGTATGACTTTATTGAGATACAATCAAGCAGGCCTTGCATTTCATACATGATAAATTGGAAGGAAGCATTTTGAATGCTATTAGAAATTTTGAAAACAGCTGTCTTCGAAAAAATAAAACGGAAATTAAGTTAGCCGTCCTTTACCTTCTGTCAGATATTGGAGACAGGGAAAAAAGCAGCAAGAAAAAACTTCTGAAATGTAGTAACACAGTGTAGCACCAGTTTCAAGAAACTATTGAATGTTTTCAGTATTCTGAAATAATTTGTTTGGTGCAATGTCCTTTGACAGTGTATGTACTGAAATCACAGTGTCTGAAGGAACTGTTTTGACATTTGTTTGCTCTGCAGGGAATGGAGACTGCAGCTCTTTTCAGAACTTGTTTTAAAAAGCTCCCATACTGGAATATTTAGCCTTGTGGTTTTACTCAGGTTTAATCATGTCATTTGACCTCCTTGTTACTGTTCTCCCCCCCCCCCCCCTTACTTTCAGAAGGAAGATGATGATATCTATTTTGTGGAGACAAGTTAATTAGATTTTTGAAATTCTTTCAATACTTGCATTGGGAATGTGATGAATGATTAGTATTAATAATCTTCTTGTAATGCTATATGACATATTGGGCACTTGTTTCATCTCGTAGTGTGAAGGGCAAATGTTTTTTTGATGAAATTTTGTACCTCAATTTTTGAACTTGCTGATCGGGTGTGCTCTGTAAACACATAAATGTTAAAGTTAAATCTGCGTGTACCAATGCCTGTTTAGGTCTATATTTATTACTTTCATAAATGTCTTTGTTACAGAATTGCTGTAATCGTTGACCTGTGCATTGAGCTCACTTCCACTGTGCTGTTGTGTTAGAAGGCCCAGTACTACCTTTTGTTCCTCAATCGTTTATCCCTTAGCCTAAAAATATTACAGATAGCAAATCAGCTCCAGGAACCTCAAGTTATACTATTTATACAATCCACATATGCTGCTTCATGCATGTGCTCACATTCATGCATAGTCACAAATTTATTTACGGATGCATTCATTACAAGCAAAACTTTCTTCTTTTTGCTCAGAAGTAATCAAAAACCAAGTGGGCAGATGGCAAGATTAAATGGCTTTCAGGTTTTAGTATTTTGTGCTTTTGCCTCTGTGAAAAAGCTCTTGAAAGGCTTCAGCGAAGAAAATCTTAGCATTAAGATGAAAAGAAACCTTCTCCCATGTGACTCCTTAGGAATGTAAAACCAGCTTGTAAGTACTAGTCAGGGTACCAAAACTGTTTTCATAGTTTTTTACTATGAAAACTGTTTTGTCTATCTTGAATGTGTACTTCTTGATAACAGTCCATTTTATCCCCTTCCTGAGGCAAGGGTTACAGTCCTTTGTTAAAACTCTTTTTCTTTTTTTTCCTTTTTCGAGGCAGAAGCAGTTTTGGATCAGGAGAAGCTGAGGACTAGGTGAAGTGCTGTGGGCAGGTTAGTAAGGAAATGTGCTTAAAGCAGCGTTAGCTTTTCTTTTTCCCTTTTATCCAAGGCTGCAAAGAGAAGTGAAATATTAGGGGTGTAAAATATCAATAGACAAAGCAGAGTTCAGTGCTGCTTTTTTATGAAAGTTATTACCAGGTGCAGATTATCCGCACGCAGCGGTTTGGTAACTTAACAAGCTGCATTATCTCATTTTGTGATCACATGGGACAGGGAAGGAGGGGAATCGTTTGGCTGGGTGCAGAGAGAGGGGCGAGACCCTGCGCTTCTGGCACCAGCAACCACTCACCTGACGGTGTGCAGGAGGGGAGCAAGTGCTGATGCTGCAGGGTGATCTGGGTGTTACGGTGATGGCCCGCCGAATAAGTCCACAGTATCATACTGCTGCGAAAGAAGTGTGCACTGCGGAGATGTAGAAAGAATTACTGCCTGCCCTGGTGCAAGGTGATTCTTCCTTTCTTCTTTTTACCAGGAAGACTTTGTGTAGGTACAAGTGTTCATCTCTGGGTACCATCCTCTAAGAAAAACATAGACCTAGGGAAGAGCATCAAGAGCAATCGCACCTTTGAGGACAGTTGGGAAAAAAAAAATGGATAAATTACAGAAGAGATACAGATTCGACATTACCATCCTTACCATTAAAAAATTCTGCCAATCTTCATTAGGAAGATTGGGAAGATTAAGAAGCTAGTATCACAGTAATTCTGTAACAACTTAAACAGGTCTCTGCTGGGAGTGGCGTGGATGTAGCTGATATTTCCTCAGGTCTAAAGCATATGCAGATTGACCTAAATCCCTTCCAGACTCTTGTATTTCTTGATTCTTTGAGTCTCATAAATAGGGAGTTGTTGGTTATTTCCACTGAAACAAGGTGAGGGGAGAGGATTGAGTGTCTCACCACCCTTCATTTGTTTGGGATCAGAGGTGAGAGTTGAAATACTTGTTTCCTGAATCTTCTGTATTCGTCCTGATTTTTTTTCAGGTTATGTTCACGTGTCTCATGCAAAAGTTTCCTATATGCCTGCTTATTCCTGTTGCGGGCTCCTACTAGCTATTCAGCACTCGGGATACTCCTGTAGCTGGAATTTGGAAGAGTATGTGTTTGTGGTCAGGGAGCCCTAGGGGCTTTGGGTTGAGCCCACCAAAAGGGGTAAGCTGGACCCCAAATTTCCACTCTCAACAGGATAATGCTCTAGAGTAAAGGCTCCTTTTGAGACTATATAAAGCCTGTGCAAGTCAGGGCCTGATATCCTGCCGTATGCCAGAGGTGTGTGATTCCTTTGAATCGTATTCAAATGATTTTGTAGCTGACCACATACTGGTGTTTGTACAGTCTGCTTGGCGTAATGTAATTTGGATTGCGTTTTGGTTGAATATTTTGCAAGAACAGACGGACAGTTTATGAATATTAAATTAGTTAAAAATAATTCTGCTCTTTCAATATAAGTTATATTCTGTGGGGGGAAAAAAAGAACTGTAATTTCCAAATAGCTTTCTCCTTTTGCAGGGCAGCTTCATTTTGCTGGCATCATGCCTGGTATGTGTAATGGCCGTCCAGCACTTCGATGGTTATTTCCTTCTTGTGTAGATCTAACATCTTTGAAAGAAACTTCACGTGTGCTAATGTCATAGAATGAAACATGTTAAATATAACTTCAGTTTAATAATGTACATGCGTTTTGTTAGTGGGCCTGAAAGTTGTAAGGTGTGTGCATTTATGGGGCATCTCTGACTTAGGTCTGCCAAGGTACTAAGAAATGTTAAGAAGTTTGCTACTTTATGTAAAACTGCTGCTTTTCATGTCTGCCTGAAGAAAACAACAAAAAGATTGGGGGGTGGGGGGAGAGGGGCAGTAAAATTTCCATCCTCTCAGTAACTTAACAATAATTTGTGTTTTCTTTAACTAGATTTCTAAACTCTGGTGTAGTACTTTCAGCTAAGTGGGATGCTGCCTCATTACTGTGTAATATGTTTTAGTAGCTTGCATGGGAAAGCAAAGTTAACCTTCCTGTGTACAAAAATAAAAACATGCTTCTTGTCCCTCCTTCCCTCTCTTCCTATGCATGAATCTGGAGGAATAAGTGAAAACTACCTTTAAAAAACAGAAGGCTTCTTTTTATGCTAGTCAGAGTTAAATCTGTTCTCCTATTCACTTAAAAATACTTGGGAAAGCCTTGAAATGATTTGCCCTTTGACCGTAACGCATAGCTTCGCCTCTCCTTCATCTTAATGCAGCATTGCTTAACTTGTTGAAAAAAGTGGATGCTAACATCCTGGCAGACTTTCTAAACTTAGGGTGACAGCACCTGAACCCTGCAGGAGTCCACGTGGTGGTAGCTACCGAGTTGGTGCAGTATCAGTTCCTGTTTGACATCTTGTACATCATGGAGTTGGCTCCAGTCCCTTGCGGCTTCAGTTTGAGCTCTTCTTGCTTTTAAGTGTTTGTCTAAGGTTTGGGGGAAAAATCTACATAGTTTTGAGGAAACTTGAAGATATTTTTAAGGCATGTTTCATCTGTTCATCTTAAGCAGAAGTCCAGAGGCTAGACTGGCCTCAGTCTGCTTGGTGGTACATGGTTTCTCTGCCCTGAGGTTCAGGGAACTGCTTCAACCTCTTTAGGGCTTCTGCTGTCCACCTTTTTTTTCTTTAACTTCTATATGTTGTCTGGTCATTTTGTAGGTTTAAAGTCATCAGTTGCTTCCGAATCTTATTTTTTCCATGTGCAGATTCATAGGCAGAGTTTGTATAGAAATCTGGCAATCTGTAAGATGTCAAATCTCTTTACTCATGCTGTCCAGACTAGTGCATGAAAAGCTTTCTTGAGCATCTGGGAGTAGAGTGTATCAGACGTCAAGGGTTTCAAAGGACTCTTTGAGGGAGTTTGTCAAGGGGAAAGTCTTCCCAGAATACTTTTTTCAATTTTTACTTGTTTTGCTGAAATGCAGAGTGAGAGTTTGTGTTTGAGACAGCAGACTGTCCACAAACTGAAGTGCTTTTCTAAGTTTCATGTTGGGCTTTTAAAGGAAATCTGTCATGACTACACTCAGTCGCCTTGAAGCTCTTAAATATATGCATGCTTACTAGCTGATGGGGTTCCAAACAAACTTTCGAAGCTTCTTCTGGAAATAAGTATTTCAGTACCTCTGACTATAGTGCTCGGTCTCATAGAAAGTGTGCAGTTTTATTTCTACTTTCCAGCGAGAAAATGGGATTTTTTGCTGATCTATTTAAACTGAGCTCAATTTCATATTGCTGTTTTAGTTTCAGAAAATCCTGAAAGCCAATTTAGTAATGCTTTAATTACTCTAAAATATTACATTTCAAAATATTTCATGGATTTAGTCTTAGAAAATCTCCAAAATAATGAAGTTTAAATAATAGAATGAAACTATTAGCTTTTCTGTCTTTCTTCAGACTGAGTTAAATGAGTAAATAAACTCAACGTTGATGGTTATTCCAATGTTTCAAGGAGTGAATGTACAACATATATAAACTTGTAATGAAAGAGATGCCAGACATCATGCAACCTTGAAATCTGTTAGTTTTTAACTGAGCTTTAATACACTTCCTGTGTTCTACCTGCTCCAACCTGGCTTGCAGGGGCTCTATAACTGCATTTCTATCTTAGAAAGCAAGTTTTTGCTTCTCCTGTTGATGTGCACAGCCCTCTGGGGAATGGGAGGCTTGGGAGAACAGTGAGTGATGGTGATAGATTCACACACAGATTTTGTTTGCAGAACTCCTAAGCACTGTTAGCGGAAGCACCACTAGGTGAAGATGTATGAATTTATGTTGTCTCTATGTGCTACAGCAAGCAGATTTGAAAAGCGGTGGTTCCTCAGGAGTGATGATATCAAGTGCTTTGAAATGCAATACTTAAGTGAGTATTGGCAGAACATATATGGCTGTGTGGATTACTCTCTTCCCCTGCCTCCCATGCCACAAACTGTTGTGTATTACTTAGTGTGAGCCACACAGAGCTGATTTGTTGGGCATGATCTCACCTCTGTCAAATTAGCTTTTCATTTCTGCCAACTTTGGTGCTAGCCATCACAGGACAAGTGATGCCTCACACAGTATGAAGCCTGCCAATACAGACAGTTGTTTTAATGGATTTGAATTGAGTAATGTGGCCAAGAGGCTTGTAGTGCCAGATTTAAAAACAAACAAGACCTGATCCTGTATCTTTGGACCACAGAATGATTAGTGCTATCGGGCCGCTTTCTTCCAGACAGAAATAATTATCTAAAATTTTCTTTGTTAGCAGAAGCAGTGTGAAAAGTATACTTCAGATGATAGCAGATTTACAAAGGAGACTGGAAGGAGGAAGAGAGGGATTCTCCTCCTGTCCTTGTTGCATCTGAAAATGTGTATATAATTTTCAAACTGATAAGTGGATGATTTTCCCCACAGTAGGCCATTCTTTGCCTTTAAACAAGCTTTTACTCCTTATTTTTGAAAGATCTTATAATTTCATCCAGTTTTGTATTCAAATCAATTTCCTGGCAGTCCTTAGTTCTACAGTGTGTGGGTTTGGTGTGGCGTTGGTTTTTTTTGTTTTTTTTTTTTTTTTTCTATATAGAAAAGGAACATATGGCTGACGTATTTCCTAAGTGAGATTTTTGTATCCAAAATTGTGAGTGTTTGGTTTTTTTTATTTTTCTAAATAAATGTGTAGAAGCTATTTGACTGAAAAGATACTCATCTGCTGTAGAGCTCTTCAGATTTGGAATATGCTTGTCAGTCAAACAAATGTACCTATTTCTTACTACTTTTATTGTGTTTTTGTATTGCTCTGTCAATGAAGTTTGCAGGCTCTGTTGCTAAGAACTGGGGATGCAATTTGTAGGCTTTTTAATAATAACTGGGCTAGATGACTTCTCATTTTTTAGGTCAAATCTTTGACAAAAGCTGGTTAGTAAAAGCCTCATTAATTCCACCCCAATAAAAGTGTACATAAGCGTGTCAAAATGAATGATAACCTCACTTCTGTTGTAACTGTGCATGCAGTATGAAGCAGATAATAAAAATGATGTTCAGGTTTGAAAGTTGCTTTGGGCTCCGAAATAAATTGAATTGATTTCATCCCATTTCTATCCCTGCAGTAGTGTTTCAGTAGATTACTGTAGAAAATACTTTGCTTGTTCATTAATGTTATTTGCACAGAGGAGGGTTGGTATTTAGTTTTATAGGTAAAGGATAATCACTGTAATCACTTGATAATTACCCCATTAGTGATTTGCATTCATCGTTTTATTGCAGAGTCAGTAAACATTTACATGAATTGTTTTAGGTGAATTTACATCATTATTCTACTTCCTAAATAGTGGCCTCATGAAGGCCTTGGAATTGGTATGAAAGAGTTGTACAGCATGGTCATCTGATAACTAAAAAAAAAAAAAACCCAAACCAGACCTCGTATTATTCGCCATTTGTAGTGCTTACCTTGAGCTGGCTGGTTAGTTAAGGCTGTGCAAACATGTAACAGTGAAACCGTCAGGAGGAAGGTTTGCTATAGAGAGAGATCACCTAACACCTTTTTCTTTCCTGTTTTCTTTTTTAATAATAATGTATCTCTTTCCTTTTAAGGCATCGTTGGCTTCATTGTATGACGGAGGACCCTCCAACTACTCATCCACCAGTTGCTCGTAAATTTATTTGGGAGAACCATAAATTCAATCTGAGTGGCACTCCTGGACAGTATGTACCTTACTCTACTACTCGCAAGAAGATACAAGAGTGGATCCCACCTACAACACCTAGCAAATAACAGCAAAAAAATATAACTTGCCTAAACCTTGGCTTTCAGTGCAAATTATATTTTCACTGGTTTTGATCAAAATAAAAGCCTCCTATAACAGAATTAATTTAGTTTATTGAGCTGGGGGGAACCAACTGAGAAAATATTTGTAAGAGGTAGAGGACAGAATATGTGGTAAGTGTTAATTTCATCAAGATACTAGGCTTTTTGTCATATCATCAGTGGCTCTTGTCTTAACATAAACAGCTCTTAAACTTTTTGGTGTTAATCATTCCTGTGACAGTCATTTCTCACATTCGTAGCATTCAAAAGAGTATGAATGTAAATTGGAAGTACATGATTCTCATCTTTAACCTTATCCTCTTATGTTCTCTGCATGGCAAGTAATATACCATTCCCATACTCTTTTAGGAAGCCATCTCTTAAATATTTATAAGACAAGTTAGAATAATAAGGCCAATCAGGGATTACAGTTTTTATTCATAAATTTTTTGTGCATGAGTATGTATCATTGCTTTTTTATAAGGCTATAATAACCAAATGATATCTCTTACTCCAGCCCTCTCCAAAGAGAGTTCAGCCATATGCAGGCACCAAAGTTGTTCCCTGTCTCTAGTCACCAGGACAGACCCTTCACTACATTGGGTTTGGATTAATCCCCTAAATTTTGACAGTGGAGAACTTGCTTAAAATTGCTGGTGTAATAGACCTGTAGAGGTGTTCAATTCATTGCAATATGATGAGTTGGTGCCTCGTGTCACAGAGTTGCTGCTTGAACAGCAAAACCTTCTTGAATCAGATGAAAAAGACTGGACCCTTGTCACAAAAATCTTTTTCGTAGCTTCTGTGTCATGGAGTTTCATTGGAAAATGTTCTTGTGAGGTTTAGGGATCGGCTGCTTGCCTTGCTGTGACATGACTTTAAAGAAGGTCTATGAAAGTTTGAAAATTCACATGTTTTGGGGAGGTAGAGAAGCAAGATATACCAGAACCTAGTCTCAAAAATGTGAAGTTTTCAAGTTATTGGAAAAGAGATTTGGGACTGTTTTTTCTGTATCTTGTATTTTGTTGACTCTTACTCCAGACTGCTAATATTTTTAGCACAGGTGCTGTCTCCACAAAATTTCCTGAATCTGATAACCTAGTCTGTAGATAACTAGATTATAAAAATAATTGTTAAAGACTACTAAGAAGTGTTTTGAGTATATTATATACTTGCAATTGCCTGTTCAGGGAAAAAATACTTCACTCTCCAAGAACAACCCCACAGGCTGCACTGCTAGATCCATGCTGGACTCTCTTGCTTCCCATCCCCATCTGACTTTGCCTCACTTAGGACTCAGTTACTTCTGTACTAAATCAAATGCTTTTATTGACAATTCATTACTTAAAGGGCTTTTTCTTTAACTTAAACTGCTTTAAACTGGTTTTAGTCTATTAGTAGAAAGTAGCAGTTACAGTGATCTGCTAACATATCTAATTAAAAAGGATAACATTTAAATTGCATTAAGTCAACAAAAGCACAAAGCACAGCTGAAAAGCAATTTGGAGCCATACTGTGTAACATACATAGAAAGGATATTTTAAACAACTTTATCTTTATAGATTATTTGACTTTAAGAACTAAGTGTCCTCCAGAGTTGCTCGAGAGCTTGATTACTAGCACTCAGCTATACTTGCCCCAAGGGTGCAAACCTGGCTAGAGCAAATAACTGTTAGTTTTAGACTCCTCTTTTTTAATGCATCTTTACCTACTTCATTCCTCTTCCTTCTCTCTGTCTTGGGGATGCTTTAGATTGCAGCCTAAGCAGATTGCAGTGTGTACGGTTAAGAGCAATCCTCTGTATTCAGCGGACAGAGGATGATATAGCAACTATTTCTATATTTCCTGGGCTGAAAAAAACAGGCTTCAGCATTGCTTTATGTTTTTGTTGTCAGTTGGTACAGAAATACTGAGGGAGCAAACAAAGCTTTATACAGCTTCTTGTGCAGCAATACTGCACAGAAAGGGAAACGGGCTTTTTCCTCCTGCCCCACTGAACCAAAGACCCAGCCTAAAACTCTAGTTCAGTTTGGGAAATGCTGTCAGCCTGGCTTCAGCAGCACAGAAAAGCTGCTTGATCTGCTTTAAGCATTAGGGACCACAAATGCTGGATTTTAAATTTTCCTCACCTGAACCATCTGAGTCTGCAGAATTTTACTGAGATCCGCTGTAATATTGCTTCTTCATGGCAGATTGCATAAAGTATGTATGGGAAATAAAGCACGTTTATGCAGAAAAATCAGCGATCTTTCACAGAGCTCTCTGTAAACACCTATGTGATGCAGCCTTTATATCAAGAACCTCATTCACTTACTGAAGTTCACCTTTGCTGATGACATCTGCTTTGGTATCCAAGCTCAATTGCTTTCTGGTCTAAATGACATTTTAAATGCCAAGCTGGCTTAGTACTGCAGCAGATGGCGTCTTCAGCCAAGTGCAGCTGAAGCAATGACAAGAATATTCCCCTTACACTAAATGTGCATTTAGAAGAGGCAACTTTCTGACACGTGACCTACATCCCATTAAGAAGACAACTACCTCTTCCAGGAGCAGCAGAGTGCTAAAGCTTGCTTTGATACAAGTTTGTCTTTATCAGCACCTTTCCGTGCCCTCACTGTGGCCGACTCCAGGCCACGGCTGTGTCACTTGTACGCCTCCCTAACCGGGGCACTGCTTTCTCTAGCAGAGCTGCCTGGGGCTGTGCCCTGCTGCCAAATACAGCTGAAACCGGGCATCAGGTCCAAAAGGCGTTAGGATGGAGAATGACTGAAAAAGGGGCTTTAGGACACCAAATTAAAATCATCTTCCCATGTCAAGGTCTCGGTAAAGACGGCTCAGTCCTGGAGGATGTATTCTGAAGTGCAGAATCTGGTGCACAGTGGCCGTATGTGTCTTGAGTGCGCTGCGTTCAGCCCCATGGCCGACCTGGCTTGTGTCACATGCCGGGACACGCTGCCCTGGCCCCTCACACCAGGGAGGCCTCTCTTAACTGATTGATGGGCAGTTTTGTGTCAAGACCCTGGTAGTCCAAGCTGGGAAGTCAGGACAGCAGCGTTATAGTAAGCATGGTCTTCATCAGCACGAACTTCTCAGCCTCTGGATTTTGGTCTTGAGAACCAAAAATTGCCCTGGCTGAAAAGGTTTGGAGCGGGTGGAGGTTGCCTTGCAGACAGGTGACCGGTGCTGTCGGTGAATATAAATGAGAGAAGTGTTTTCTGGAGCCTAGAGGTTGGTGTTGATGTTTAAAGCAGCTAATGAAGCTGCTGTTGCTCTTTGGCAAAGCATTGCTTCACTAAGTGAGATGGATGGGGGAGAGAGGCAGCAAGAGCACCACACTGAGGAGCTTGCAGCAGAGCTAAAATTTCCTAATCATTTCTGCCTCCAGTGAGAAGAGGAATTGCTGAAGGGCAAGGACATCCGGGAACATTTGAGAAAGCAGGGAGGGAAGGGGAGGAGGCCATGTCTTTTCCTGCCCAGCCTCTGCCATGCTACTGACTGCTCTGTGCTTTTCCCCCTCGCCGCCTTGAGGGCACGCCAAGGATATTAACTTAAGTGGTCACCACCCAGCATTGCCATGTCATATAAGCTCAGTCTTCAACTTCTGGGATGTTTTTGGCTAAGGCTGGTGCTGGGAAGCAGTCTTGAATGAGAATTAGGAAAATGACTGAAATGACTGAAAAATTATCATCTGCCCAGAAGCCAGTGTGTGTTTTCCACAGCGTTGATGCATTAGGAGTCAAACCTTTAAGTTACTAACGCTGTGGGGCTTGGTGGTCTGCTGGCGACAAAGAGGGAGAGAGGGAGCAGATCCGTGCTGGGCCAGGAGGTTAAAACAAATGCACGTCTACAGGTATGGTGCTCCCTTTAGCTACTGTTTGCACGGGGTGTACGAAAGCTGCTGTTTCAAGGTGGGGAGGAGAAGCGGCGGCCTTTAAATGGTGCTTCGGGTCGCTGCTGCAAATCCCACAGCAAATACTGCACTGGGCTGGGGGAAGCCTGTCTCCGCGGAGGAGATGGGAGCGGCTAATGGCAGTGGGCAGTGCCCAGTGGAGATTTCCCCTGGGAGAGCTGCCGAGCTTGAAACACCCTCCTCCAGCTCCGAAGGGGAGCGGGGCCACCCTGCTGGCTCGATAGCAGCTCCCGCTCCCAGCCAAATCCCAGCGCGGCGTCTGGAGAGGGGAGCGCATTGCTGCGCCTGCCCTTTCCCGGGGCTCTTCTCGGCTGCCAGCAGGAGCGCGACGGCTGGAGCCTGCTTTGCCCATCCAGGGCTGGAGACACTTTCCCTGGCTAAAGACCCGAAAACAAACCCAGGTCTGGCTGTTTCCTTTACTTATGTTTTGCGTTGCTTAAACCCACGTGATGTCATTTCTTAGACGAATTTTGCGGTGCTCAGGAACACTGCTTAGCTTTCTTCACGTACGACAAATGCAAAAGGACACAATCAAAGCAGGATTTGGGGGGGGGGGGAAGACAGCAGTATTTTTTAAATTTAGCTATGAAATAACCACCTTTAAGGTGGTTTATTAAAAAAAAAGCCTACATTTATAACTTCCTATATGAATTTTAATTAAGGTTTTGATTCAGGGCTTTTCTTTTCCCTATTACATATCAGCAGATTAAAAAAAATCAGAACATGAATACATGTGTGTTAAACAATGTGTATATACAAATGTGTATAGATGTACTTTATTAGGAAAAAGAAATACCAAGTTTAGCTGCAAATTTGTATTATAAATTTTCCAACAAACAGCGCTCAGCTTTCGTCAAATTATGAAGATATGTAAAACAAGTTAAAAACTGATATTTAAATCAAAGTTTCTTGCTGGCTGATTAAATGAATCACTTGGTTTAGATCAGTTTAGCCTTTACTGACCTGATAAGGCAGAAAAGATAGATTTTGATGTCGCAACCGAAAACTTTCTTTTGTTGCCATTAGAGAGAGAATAGGAGTTAAGCACTGGCCAGTTCTTTGGGTGGCTATTTAGAGCAGGAGCAATGATTAAAGGAGAGCTTAACAGATTGTTTCTAACATCTAGCGTGTTTTGGAATTTGTTCTGATTAAGAAGGATATGCAGAAAACTAAAATTTTAGGAGCTTATCTTTTACTTTATTCAAATTACCTACAAACAGCATTTTTAAGTGCATAGTGTAATTTAGTCTCCACAATAACAACCTGAATTCAGAATCTATTTAAATATCTGTACAACTTCTAACATCACTTAAGCAAATACAGCTGAAGAGACTTCTGTTTTACATTGATTTATATTGCTAGAATAACACTATTTCTAACTGTGGAATAATTTCTCATCCACTCCTCTAATGGACTCCTCCCTTTTTTCTGTGATAGATATTTTAATATTAGCTTCAGGGCACGTGGCTGTGGGACTGTTTCGTATCCTTCATAGCCCAAAGGATTTGCAGCCGATGGAATAGCGATCCAGCAAAGCATAGCCTGTGTGTGACAGATGAAGCCTTGTGCAGCCAAGCATTCAGACACAGACCTATTAATAGTTTGTTTTTCCGAGGGTAACCATTCGTAAAAACTCAATGAGGCAAAACCAAATTCAGCAATATCTCCGTCCGTGTGGTGCTTCCCTGGCGCCTTGCAGCCAAGCAGTGGCCGGAGGAAGCAAGAAACCCCTGGCAGCTTTTAATGTGAGGGAGTCCGAAAAGCAGTGGGTTACTTAGCCGGGATGTTTGGGGGTGGATGGGGCTGCTTAGCTTCTTTGGAGAGCAAAGCGCAAGGTTTTTTTGAGGCTTGTGCTATCTTCCATATCACGGGCATAAGGAGATACAAATAACACTGAAAACTCTGCCCAGAGCCTGAAAGTCTTGGTGTTTTCAACAGTATCTCCAGCTGGAAGCTGGCTAGTCAGTTTGCAAAAAATTCTCTCCATTCAAGAATTTGCTATTTGCTACTTGCTACAAATAAGTATTAAAAGCAATAAAAAAAAATTATCACTAAAATAAGCCTATGTTATAGGTGTTATAGAGGGAGCATATATACTGAGTGATAAACTGGCACTTCTATATTTCAAGAGCTAGAGATTATATCACAAACAGAGTAAAGCAAAATTTACATTTCCAATATAACAGTATAAAAAAAATTCCTCAAACCTTTTACTTCTTCAAAAGAGGAAGAGTGAAAGAAATATTGGGCTTTATTTCTTCTGCCTTAGAAAAAGCTTTCTTAACTGATTTGGTGCGGGTCTGGGAGAGCTAAAGCCCATGGGAGTATTGCATGGAGCTGCTCATACCTCCGCTGCTGTTGTAGACATCAACTCAGGTGCAAAAGTGGGAGGAGAGCCAGGGTTTTATCCAGGCCTTTGCAAGCCATGGGCTGCCGGGCTTCCAGGTCAGGACAGGATCAGCATCAAGCTGATGCTGTCTGGAAGAGTTCAGTCTGCAGGTGTTAGTACTCTATGGTTTTTTAGACATCAGATTAAAAACTACCTGTTTTTCCTGCGATTCCTGCAGTTTTATTTGCATTCCCTCGAGCGGGATCAGGGTTCATTTTTTGCAAATGCCCAGTTTCACTTTGGGCCTGTGGTGCTGTTGCTGTGAATCCTACCAGGCGATGTTAATGTATGTTTTAGCAGCTTCAAATTATTTCTGACGGACTTCAAATGAGGGACTTCAAATGATTTCTGATGGATTTTTTTCTTAAAAAAAAAAAAAGCCTTACGCATTTGTTAGTCTTTAGGCGCTTAATGCTTGATTTAGCCATTAACGTTTACATTTTGAAAAACAGGAACACAGGCAAATGTGTCCTGGCAGAATCGCTCCATGCTGTGCAGCAAATAACTGCAGCCCTGGTGACACGTGTGAAAGCCTGGGACCTGCGAGGGCAGAAATAAGCTGACTGAGCACAAAAATCTTACTAGCATGGTTTCTTAGTGAGCCTTCTCCAAAGTTCATCCCAGCGGACTGGGACCTCGGTGGCAAGTGGATCCTGCAGGACAGGGCTGGCCGCCCTGGGTACCCAGGTGCCAGAGCCCATGCGTGGTGGCGGTGGCCCTGCGGGATGGGATGGGATTGGATGGGATGGGATGGGATGGGATGCTGGGGCTGGCCGCCGCTCAGCACAAGGCCGGGGTGCTCCGCGCGGCAGCTGGAGTTCCCCGTTATTTATGTTTTTAACAGAAAGCTGGGGCATGGAGATTAAGCCCCAAAGTAGCATCCAGCTCATGCTGACAGCAGCGGGGAGCATCGTGCTTTGGGTTTGCACACGCTGCCCTTGCTGCCCTTGCAGCCATCGCGGCGCCAGCAGCACGGCCCTCGCAGGCTGCACGTCACCTGGACGGGGCTCTCCGGCTCCGTTTACCCTGCACTCCCCCAAACGCCTGCTCCCGGCTGGACGCCGGCCCCAGGAGCCCAAGCAATCGGGAGGACGTTTATCGACTCCACGCTAATAACAGCCCGCGTCCCACCAGTGCTGGAGCCTTCACTGGAGCACAGTTGCTGCTGCTGTTTGGTACCTACCACCGTGGATTACAAAAATGGCCATTAAGTAATTACGCTACAACCCCCCCAACACTTAGCCACCGCAGGGTCAGAGCCCAGCGCTCCCTGACCAGGTTATTTTGGATATTCTGTGCATGGAGGGTGTAACGTTCAATATCCAAATCACTTATTAAACAGGATTTTGGTCCAGCGGAGTGATACAGCAATATACTGAAATCCCAGTACAGGTGTAAGTTACCCATAGCAGAATATAGCAATCACCATATACAGCTGGATCACAATACAAATGTGATCCCCTTTACAGGTCTCTATAAGACGCTTACCATCACGACACTGAACGTCTGCAGCCGCCAGGAAGGAAGAAGTGGGCCTGTCGCTCTCTTCAAAATTCATTAGTTATTCACTTATTATTTACTCTCTGGTGGGCTGAGGCACGTATACGCTTCCCCCCATGCTGGTCTGGCCAACTCATGGAGACATTCACACTCTCTTGGTTAACTTGGGAAATGCATTTACATCACCACCACTCAACTGATGCAGCCATTCAGCTAAAGCTGAGGCCACTCTCCGACAAATTCAGCTTCCCTTGCAACAGCCGTGGCAGTGGCTCCCTGCGGCCACCCCGGGCTTTGCGGGTGCAGCACTGCTGCCCGCCTCCTCTGAGCCCCCGGCTGCTGCAGGGGTTTGCTGGCAGATTGCATGCGGCTACGAGCCAATCTCAGCTAGCACAGGCTGTCGGTGGCCCTAGGACTCACCTCTGCTACAGGCTTAATTCTGGTAGCTGAAGAAAAGCCCAGAAGTGGCTTCCAAAAATTGGACACCAAGACAACCACATCCCCGTTATAACCACGTACAGATGGGAGTCTCCAAAGCCAGCTCGCAAGCGCAGTTATGTACCTGTAAAAGAAAAACAGTGAGCGGTAATTAACCCGTGCTATAAATGTTGTCAGATGACATTGAGTAAACTTTTATTTCATCTACAAACCCAAGTGGCTTCTTATCTGCACTTGTGCCTCCCGTTAGCTGGGATTGTAATTACTGTTGCTCCCCAGTAATAGGAAAACACAAGCCACAGCTGACAGTGGATCAATTCGGGCCTGACTGCAGTGACGAGGCTTTTGCCCATTTGTCTGATTTGTCACCAGGGGCAAAGCGCCGTTATCCATGGCCCCCCTGCCACAATGTGCAATTACACTCTGTAATTAACTTCACGCGCGGCAATTAGCTACAGAGCATCTTGCTACTGAGATGCATCGAGGAAACCAGCAGCTTTTATCAGTCGCCATCCGCTGCCAAGAATCAGACGTTCAAAAGTTCAAAAACGTGCCCGTGTTATACAAGGAACATTTGTGCTCGGTCCATGGCAGCTGGAGAAATCGCCCCTTGCTCTCCTAGCCTGACGGGCCTCCATGTGTCAAGCCCAATAGACTATGAAGCCCTTAAGGGCAGAAAGGAGCATTCAACCCTTTGGTCTCGCCTCCCAGAAATTACTAGCCGCTACCTCACGTCTGCATGTCTCAGAGCTGAGCGAGGTATCTGGGTTTGGCTAAAGCAAGTCTTTCTGCAAAGCACCCTGCCTTGCTTTGGAGAACTGTCTCTCCTTGGCCGTGGGTTGTAAGGACCAGTGGCCCGCGCTGGTAAAAAGCCGGGCCTTATTTCTCAGTGAATTTGTCTGGCTCTGGCTTTCAGCCCCTGGATCCTGTTATGTCTTTCTCTGCGAGCTGACAAGTCCCCAGGGTTTGCTGCTGGGGAAAGTGCTCGTATGCCATAATCAAGTCACATCTTGCTTTTCTTGGGGGCAAGCAGAAAAGATGGGCTGCTAAGCCTCCCACCGCAAGGCTGTTTTCCCTCGTCTTTTCTGTGCTTCTCCTCCCCTGCCAACTTTCTACCACCCTTTTCAGAAGGAGGGTGATTCCCCCCGGGCCCGCAGCAAGGAGTCAAGGATGTATGAACCTCTCTTCTCCTGGGGGATTACACAGGGACCTCCAGCCCCGGCGCGGCGCACGGTTCACCCCGTGCCCACATCTACCTGTTATCCACCTTGCAAGCATGCAGAGTTATTGTATCTCCCTGTTTATCTGCTCAAACCTCTAATCTGAAAAGATGAAATAAGATTTCTTTGGCAATTCTCAGGAAGATCACGGTCTTTGACATTGTATGCCCATCATTGAATTCTTTGAGTGCCGCCCCCCCCAGTTGTCTCCACCAGTCTGTTTTTTCTGCAGTCCCAGTCAGTATTAGGCTATATTTATGACAGTCAAGTAACTAAACCATTTTATATTAGTATTCTACCAATCTCCTAGAATTTCCCCAGGACTGTAAAAAGATACCAAAAAACAACGTCAGTGAACCAGAAAGATCCTCAGTCAACTCTTCTACCGCTCTCGGGGTCCATCGGTATCCAAATGTTCCAGACTAATAAAGTTCATCTCAAACATCCTCCTCTGCTGCTGAGGATCAAAACCCAACTTATATCTAACTGATATTAACGTACAATCCTATTTCTTTCCAGCAGCTGCAGCTTGGCCTTTCCATAGCGCTGCTGGTATTGGTATGCGCTATCTGCCTGCGCTGCGCTCAGCCGTTTTTTGCCTCCATCTAAAATCGCTCCTGTAAGCGATATTTTGTCCCCACTGACCAGAGATCTGCAGCAGGTGAGCGCCCCGTGGAGTGACGCCATCCGTGGGCTCCTGCTTCTGAAACCAGGCAGAAGCCGCTGGCCCAAGCGCCGGGCTGGACCCCTTGGGACCACTCTAGGAGCCTTCCCCATAGGGCTAGGGGTCACCAGCCTGAGCTCCCTTCACTCCATGCCTCCCAGAGACTATATTCTACCCAAAATCTCAAATCTGTACCCTATGGGCAGGGGCTTGTGAAGGAAAGGTGAAAACTCCTGCTTTTAGTCTCCTGGTGTTCCCATTTTTTTCCACTGCTACCAATACAAGAGCTATGTTCCCTGATGTTAATAAAAGCAATTATTTCACTGTCAGTTAATGAGCAAGCAGACAAATGGAAAACTAGAATTAAAATCAAAGCCAGGACACTCATTAGATTCTGAGTGAAGCTTTTCTGCTTCCTGTGATACTTTGTGTGCTTCAGCTTTCATTTACAAAGAGCTTGTTTCCCCTCTTCCATATGCTTTACGCTATTATTTCCTTCAGTAGAGTCACTTTAATTGACACCAGAGAAACTTCAGGACACTGTGGGTCTTTTTTTTTCCCTCTGCATGGCAAGGGTGTAGCAAAGTCAGGACATAGGAAGCAGTATAATGCTAAAATTACACCTTGTTTATATATTTAGTGAAAAACGACCCTCCAGAAAACACAGAACGGTTTACTAGCTGATACGTGCACTCCTTCCACCCACAGGACCAGGGTTGGAAACCTTGGTAGTCCTGTCCCCGGCAGCCTCTGGATGAGCCATGCCGAGTCCTCAGAAAAATGAGAGGGGGAGTTCACACCAGCTAGAGCTGCACTCTTAATTTAGCGTTTGGTGGCTCCATGAACAAAGTACTTAACAGCTACCTGTCAAAATTCCCAACTACATTAAAATATCTTGTTTTATATATCTTACCTGATGTGTTAGGCCTTATTTCTTCAGTGACACCAGCTTTATTACCCTGTCATTCAGGAATTTCTGAAGAAAACTGATTTATGCTTCTTCTCGTTCTGACTGCGGTAACTGCTATACATCAGGATTATTTATCAGCACTGGTGTTCCCTAAATCATGGGTTTCCTAACCCAAGAGGCTCATGAAGTATTTGACACAACTATAATGCTGTATTTTTTGCTTCGAAAATACCATGTCTGCTGCTAAGCTGTTTAGCAGAGAACAAACATACGCTGCCACCCAAAAAGTGAGATGTAAAGGGCCCAAGGATATCAGGTTCCTGCAAGTTTTATAACAATTTATGCCTGGGTAAAGGAGAAAGGAGAAAGAATAAATTAATGCCTCCCAGGAGAACAGCTTCTTTAGTTCCACTGCTTGTGCAACAGTGCTTGTATTTACCTATATTTAATGGGTGACCTATTTCATAACAAACCAAATCACAGAGTCACCACTACCAGTTCTTCACACCTTCCAAGATCCCAGCTACTTTTTCTCTAATTAGAAAATACTGAGCTTTTAGGGCTTGACCGAATCCCCTGCAGCAGGCACCTGTCTTTTCCCTTTCCCTCTCAGCCTAAAAGTGCCAAATCAGTCTAATACACGCTGCCACAGAAGATGTATCCAAATTTGTTCAAAACGAACCCATTGTATCTAGAAATTGCTAGAAATAAAAACAGAAAAAAAATCATATGCCAAAATCCATTGTATTCAATACTTATGGCTCTAATGTTTGATTTTACTATTTACCAGGCAAAATATATAAAAACATCCTCCGTGAAGGGAAATGATTTTGCTCTTCATACAACTGTTTTATGAAGCAGTCAACATTATAGCCTTCCTTAGCTAATTCAACACAGCCATCCATGGCTTTCTGTATTGCTCTGCACCACCCAAATACCACTCGCAGCACACTGTGTTGAGTTAAAAGATAGGAAAATGCCAACTAATAGGGATCTTTTTGGTGCCTCGCTTTTGAGAGCTAGTGCTTGCAGTCTTCGATTTGGTCACAGTTTACACTGCTCAGCTTTAAATGGAGATTATCTTGATGAAAGCCTTTTGAAGCCCGAGAGATTCCAATGTTGTATTGAAATACCACATGTCATCCTGAGATTTAGTGTATTCTTCTGTTCTAATCTACAGTAAGACAAACTTTGATCTGACACTGCACACTGAGGCTGTATTTTTTTCCATGCTGTGTTAAAGATCGCTTCTAAAGACTGTCAGTAGATGCCTGACAGCTTTATTTGTACTTGGTAATTAAAGGGCCCAATGTGATCTCCAAAATGTTACGTTTTCTTTGCCAGATTTGTGTTTTATACTTGCATTTCTCCTATTTTTTAAAGTACCCTCTTCCCTGTTTCTGTGGGAAGGGAACTGGCTCTAATTACTGGCTCCGTGGGGGAAGAGCGGAGGGGACAGTCACACTGCCTAGTTTAGACACCCATATTCAAAGCCTCCCTATGGGCAAACGAGAAGTAAACAGCTTCAGAACAGCAGAGCTAGACACTGGGTGTCCAGCATGTGAGCATCCACCAAAAGATACACAAACTGCAAAAAACATAAAAATACTTTTTCTCCATTTGATCCAAGTTACCATATTCCCAGGTCCTTACTGTTAACAAAAGCAGGTCACTATTATGCTTTGGAAGTGGCCAGCGGCCCTTTGCATGCACCAAGTTATCCTGTATTTCCAGTTTTGTGTGGATGTAGCTGCACGCTGGGACTCTTCAGAGCTGCGCTCTTCATGATAATTTGTACCGGCAGAGGATCTGCTCCTCAGAGCAAGTGCTACCAAATATCCCTTATGTGGTGAAGAGATTGGTGGTGGATTGTGAAGGCAGACAGTGAAGGAACATTTCTAAACAGCATTTCTTCCACAGAGGCAGGGCAAAGTGATGTTAAGAAAGACAGAAAGTCATTTCAGGACAGTCTAACATGTGTGGCATAAAACCAGGAAATCATCTCAACGCATATTAAACCTTAAACAAGTTCTTAAGGGATTCAAGGATATGATTAAATGCTTTCCTGAGTCAGGACTAGTATCTGATCATTTGAATTAAATTAAAAATTTTGTAAGCTTAAGGCAGAAGGCGAAACTGAAGTCAAAGCACAGTTTGATAATGGACCTACAGCTCCAGCCAGCTGCTGAGAGGGCCGGCACTCTCCAATGTCGGTGTCAGCTAAGGGATGCAAAACATTTCCCTAGGAGACCCTGCGGCAGCACCGTATCTGAGTTAGCCAGCCCTGGGAAACACTGCGCTTGTCCTTACGACAGCTGGGGCAAGAGAATGACTTTATTTAAAGAGTACATAAAGCCCAAAGCAAACAAACAGCTTTCTGTATCTTTTAGAAAATCTACAGGGTTGCACCAGGATGGCACTCAGCGAAATTGTTACGAATGCTGCTCAGTATGTGAAGTTCAGCTAAGTTACACTGAGGTCACCTTGCAAGTGACAGGGTAGCACCCGCCATGAAAGTATTTCCATTAATTCTGGTTTGTTCAACCTAACTAACTGGAATATTCTGTGTCTTTCAACAGGTTCTCAGTCTCTGAGATTACTCATGTGCTTCAAAATACACACCTATGTGGTTTGCTTGGTCTGCATTTCCTAATAACTGCTAGATATTGGTGCTAATGTCATCACCCTAATAATTTTGAACTCAGGACTGCATGATAATGTTGTAATGGTGATACTGAATGAATGCGTTTACTATTACTCCCTTCTCTTTTCCATTTTGTGGGGAGTTACCGTTTTAATAACAGGTCTCTTACATTCCAGCTGGCTTCTTATACTAAGATCTAGCTATCTAGATCTGTCTACCTATGTTCAAAATATGTCAAAATAACAACACCATATTCAGTTACTGAGAGACTACTACCTTTTCATATTTTTTCTTCCTACAAGTAGGCTCAAAATACAAGTTCTATTTTAAAAGCAGTTTAACAAACCTCATCTCTTTCATCTAATATTAGCTTAAATGAAAACATTTATGGGAATGTACAATTTTCTATTCCCTTGCAACTGCCTATAGAGGCAGAAAAGGCAATTTCAAGATCTCTGCTGAACTGAAGCTCTTGCTGCCCGACTGTTAGGCAGTTCACTAATTCATCTAAATCACATATGCAGAAGGGTGAGTAAGCAATAAACCATTTCAAATCAATCCAGCTATCAGTAGGTAAAAGAGCTATAATGAACAACATGTTCACAGAGCACATTTCCTACTCAGTCTAGTCATTTGCAGGATTCAGGCCACAGATGTCACAGGTTGTCTGAGAGGCATCAGATGCAAGGCGATGATTGCATGTGGAAGGAGAATTTGAGGATAATTTATGATGATGGATGCTTGCTATCCATGCTCACTTCATTTGCTATTCAATCTGGCTTGCACTCATGAGACTACTCTGCTTTCCCTCCTCCTTGTTGATGGCCATTTGCTCTGAAGTTCGTAGGTGAGTGAACACCAACATATGTTTTTGGATAGACCATTTGCTTTATGATGACTAAGGAATGTGGGAGGCATCTGTCCTGGAGCTGTTAGTTACTATGGTCTTCGGTAGAGAAGCTAGGAAGAACATATTGTAGCATTTTCCTCTTTTGAGGGCAGAGGAAAGACACAACCTATAGAGTTGCTATTTAAAATCTGGCAATTATATTCTGATTTTAGGTGCTTTAGCAACTAAAAAGATCCTAAATTCATTCTGAGTGAGCAGCTCGGGATCAGCCTCAGCCAGTGCTGTCAGCATAATATCTTGATACTATGAATTTCAGGATTGCCTTCAATGGGAAGCCATGTGTACATAAACAATAGCAGAAGATGGCTCTGTGTGTAAAATTATTAGACAAATCAGTAGTAGCGGCAAAACCATCTGAGTTGCCAGGTGAAAAATGGGATTGTGAAGTGCTCTATAGTGATCCTGAACACACAACTGCTAAAATTACAATGAGTTAAACATCACGCTGCAACTGTGGCAGCTTGAGAGGCAATTCTTTTGTTTCATGAATGAGGAATAACACTAAAGTCTACCGTTATAATGAAAATTCCTGGTCTAAATACATATGGAAGCATTCACACGGGCAGGAACAGCATTTGATCAACACTGTGTGCCTTCCAGATTTCTAGGAACAAAGGGCACTGTAAATAATTATTTTTATTAATTTTCTCTCTTTATTCTGAGTGACAGCTTCCAGGAAATGGTGAAAAGGATAGTTCTGAATAGAGGATTCACTCAGGTTGCTTAGTGCAACTTGAGAAGCGTGAGTAGCAAGATAAGTGAGAGTATCACAGTAAACTGAAATAGTGGAAATGATACAACAAAACCCTTTAATATATTCAGATTATGAGTGCACCGCTGACTGCTGCCATCAAGGAACCTCTGCAGGTGAGACCAGACAACCAATGTGCATCAGCAGGGACTGAGGCTGCCTGCCCACCGCCCAAGCAGCTCAGTAGTAAAACTGCTTTAAAAATATGCTCCTTCTTCCTTTCCACCTCTCCTTCACCCCACATGCTTTTCTCTTTAGCTGTGCTGCCCATATTACAGCAGTTCAGCAAGTTCAGCATAAGAACAGAACTAGCAAAATACTCCAAGCTGCGGCACAACGATATCAACATGTTATACTTATAATGGAAGTGTTTACACTGGAAATATTTGCCCTTGAAGACAAGATAAACTATCCTGGTATAATTGTTTTTACACCAGATAGTTTGCTTATTGTACCATGTTGTAGCTATCCTAGTTTAAAAAAAATAGTGTACTCATAAGTGCTCATACTCCTAATTGAATAACTGAGCTAATAAAACTGTGATGAAGAGAAAAGGCCCCAGGACCTTCTTCAATGCTTTTTGTGAAATGTCTTCCTTCTCCTTACTCAGATGTTACGATCACACAGCGCAGTGGTGAGCATCTCTTCAGACCGAAGCGGAGTACTTTGGAGGCAGCAGCCCTGGTCTGGTCCTCTGTACGCTGGGCACTTCGCGTGGTCAAAGCCCTCCTCAAGCCAGGCCTTTTAATACCTACTCAGCCACGCTTGCCGACCTCCAAGCGTTTTGAGCAGAAGTTTGCTCAAGAATCTCTCTGTGTTTCTCTGGTTATTTATGTCATATTCATGAGCAAAACTATCACCTCTCTTCTGTGTTACCCACCCGAGGACTCGCACTACCCGCACCGATGGGAGATTTTAATATCTCTGTGGGGCGGACTGACAGAAGAATCTGTCCTCTCTTTCTGAGTTAGGACCACATCTGACAATGTCTGACTCACATGAGAAACTTACTCTGAGATGTTTCTGTAATGTAGAACATCATTGCTATTTTCCTGCTTTCAATGTTATTATTGAATTAGGTTCTGCTGATTTTAAAAAGTTTAGTTAAATCTTTTATTAAACCTGAATGTAGACTGATTTGAAATTGAATAATTTGTCACTATAATTTCCAAGACACCTGTAAGACCCACAAAGCAGATATATTCTATATTTCTATATTCTGTAAGAAGAAGATAACTAGGGTGATGCTCAATTTTTATTTTGTACTCATGCATACACCATCACTTTGTATTTACTATGGGCCTTTATGAACAGACAGTTACTCCCTTTCTTCTATGGACCATCTGAAAGCTTTAAATTGATAGCTCTTGGAGGAGAAAGACAGATTATGACATGTGTACAGAATCCAAGATTGATAAGGGTATGGTTTCATTCGTTATAATGACTAAGAAGGAGTGAAGACTGACAGTTCAATCACTCACTAATAAAGACTTACTGTGTTCACATTCATGAATGTGTTAGTCAAACTCTAAAACATTAGAAGGATATTTTTATTATTATTATTAAAGTTTGATTTAGTGCTTCCCCTCACTTGACAGGGCAGAAAAATCTCTGTCAATAAACAGAAATTTGAATTAGTCTGAAAACTACCAATAAATTACTAGTGATTTTTTTTCCATTTTGGGAAATGTCTTTACTGCTTACAGACTGACATGAGACAGAGGACTTAAATACACGATCAGATTACTGTAGTTTAGCAGGTTGTTAAACCTCAGCTGAGCCAAAAGACAAATATGTGTATGCACCATTCCAGACAAGACGGGGTCAAGCTACATTTACATTACTTTTAATTTGCTGTGGACAGACACACTGAGTTAAAACATTAATGACAGAGACTAAAACTATGGTAAAGGAGTTGGCAGAAGGAGCATGAACCCAGCGGCTCTCTGCAGCCCCTTTCCCTGAAGGAGCAGGTGCTCGCTGATGGGACTGCTAAGTCTCCTCCTCTTTTACAACTATTTGTCTTCCAGTGTTCACTGAAGACCTCTTCATGCAAGTACTTTCTCTCCCAAAGAAAGACATGGGCTTGGACAGCTGGGGTTTTGTACAGTTTCACACCTGTTTCTTTCCTTGGTTTCACTGCCAAATGGGATTGTCAGTTTGTGTTATTGTCTGTTCATGTTCTACAAGAAGATGGCAAGTTCCCTCTCCTAAAATGCTTGTGAATCTTTTTTTTTTTTCAATGAACGGCTGTGAAAATGATTGTCCTCTGTTTCATGTTGACTGATTAGGTGAAGCACAGATACAGACAATCTTGTATTTGAAAAAAAACAAAACTCTTGGTTCAGTTGATTGGGTGGAGAGAAAGTTTTGTTCTCATAGCAACATTTTGCATTTCAGCTTGCAGAAATGAGGCTGGCTAGAAGCACTTCAAACATGCTGCTTTTAAAGAGCTGGTTGAGGTCTACAACATTTTCACATCTGCATAAGACAAGAATTATTTAGTAAACACCAGAGAAACAAAAATCTTTGCACCCCCATACAGAAAACTTGAGCCTGCTGATGCCAGATGTGCTATAAAGCATCACTGGAATTGCTCTTGTAAAATGGAAACAGCGAAGCAACCTGAGAGCTTTACTATCAGTTATCTGAAGAGACACCACAACTTCAAGTAAAAATAAATCCAAAGCTCAGATGTCACTTTTATTTATAAGAGTTCTTCTCCTACCTTTAGCAGAGACAACTTTAAGCATGGCGTTGTGAAAACTAGTTTGGAGGGGACAGGGGGGATTGGGGAAGAGAGAGACCCATGCAGGAGTTATATTTCAGAGACAGGGGAGCATGGGAAGGACTACTGAAGTCTTGCAGAAGGGGCAGATAGGATGAAGGAAAAAAGTCTTTCCCAGTACAAGGAGGTGCTGAAGGAAGATACCACTGGAAAGAAAATGGAAGACAAAAACAATCGTCTAGGTTGTGGCTTTTTTGCATTTAGTACTGAAAGGTTGATTATGAAGTAGTAAGGGCAATGTATGTGGCTGAAGAAGAATGAATTAGACTTTGGTGGTGACAGAGGGACAAAGCAAGGAACAGATTTCCCTTTTGGTTCATTTGTAAAGTACTGGGAGAGAAGGACAGAGCAGATGGAGTTCATAGAAATCTTTAAGGGAGATGATAAAAACTAGCCTTTCCTCTTTGGCTATCATCCATCTGTGTTTCACTAGACATACCCTCTTACTCAGCAGAAAACTTGTCCAGGCAGAATTTGAAGATTCCACATGTTTATCCAAGATTTCACCTGTGAAAATCAGTGTCAGATCAGTGGCACACATCAGCACAGGAGCACTATGGCTTTGTCCAGGAAAAAGTGATGGAAAGCCAGTCATTTAGGGGCACAAAACTGCAAATGCAGTGCATATCTAGAATCAATATTATGGTATTTTATGAATTATATAGTTAATATACAGTGATGCTTTAATGGAGAAATTGATTCACCTTTTCTCTGTGTTTACCTTTGATATCGTTTAGTGAAGTAGTGATATTAATGTGATGTTAACCTCAAAATTGGCAAATACATTAGCAAAAAGAAGTAGAGAGAGTTTTTGGCATTGTAGCACCGTTCAGTTCAGTAACATAAAACTGCAAAAATAGTCCCAACATTAGAAGGCAGTAAATTGTTAACCCAAGCTTTGTTTGGGGAAGGAAATACAAACAGAGTGGTTTTAACAGTTTTGCAGAAGGAAGATGCTCAAACCAAACAACCTCAGTGAAAGCCAGAGGAAACAAAAAGCAGGCACAGGCATGCTGAATGTCTCTTGCTGTTCAGTCCCTGCCAGTCCGGACTTCATCTGAGCTGACCACCATGGCTTGGAGTCCCCAGCTGTAGTATTGTGATCAAGCGGTATTATTGCATGTAAGTAAAGCTCTTAAAAACAGTAAACTAACAAGGCTTTGTCAAAACAAGCTTGAAAATAATACTATGATACTTGTCAGCCTTGTTTTTAAGTAGAGGAATTCTGGAGGAGGAAGTTTCTGTGCAGATAAACTGATGAAGGGCCTGTTCCTGGAGGCCATGAACCAAACCCACCAAACCATCCATTGCTTTCACGCCCAGACTTCCTCTGAAGATGCCTAGTGTTGCACAACCATCGTAAGCAGATTACAATTGTAGGAGAAAAGGGGCACACAGGGTGACATAATAGTGAGTGTGCTGGGGAGGAACATATAGAGAGCTTACAGTAACACAGGGGCAGGAGAAAGGGTGCCATGCAGACTCCAAACATTTGATGATGATCACCAAAAAATGATAGAGATGGGATGAAAGAGGTGAAATGTAAGTGAAGTTGATGTGCTGAAATGATATTATTGCAGACAAGATGAGAGAGTAAAGTTAATTTTTTGCTGCTGGTTGGCCAGCTGGACCTGGAGTTGTATCTCAAATCCCTGCCTACTGCATTTCTCTATAGGCTTGGAATCCAAACTTTTCATCTCACCCAGCGTGTTCATGTTTTCAAAATAAAAGGATAGCATCAGACTTTTATAGCTAGCTTCAGAACAAGTGCAGAGGTCTACAGTGCAAGGGGGAGGCAGTAGCATTCCTGTCGCTATGAGAAAACAAATAAAAAACACACCCTAAGATGAGCATCTAATGCAGCTTTTGAAGATATGGACACAGGGGTCCACCTTCATGGAAAATGGCCCAGCCCTGTGTTCTGGGAGGACAAAAGCTCTGGTCTCAAAGAGCAGAGCTACATTTCCAGCAACCTGTTGTAAGCGATCCTGAGAAGACTGCTCTTTCAGAGACCCAGTTCAGGTGCTGAGCTCAGCTTCTGGCTCAGCAAGAACAGTAGATTACTGTGAACCTTGTTCTAAGGTGTTGAACAGAGAAAAAGGCTAGGTACCTAGCACTGAATTTTGAGGTACTCTAAGAGCCACATGCCTGTACGTTAACCATTGTAATACCCAAATCTTAGGATTCCAACTCCCTTTTAAGCACACTCTGATCTTCTTCAGAAAAGAAGTGATTAGAGAGCACATCTTTCAATGAGTGCAACTACAGAGAAAACAAACTTCACACTCAGAGCGGATTCCCAGATGCATATGCTTCAGGACTATTGCTGATGTTCTTACTCCTCTTGATTATCCAGTTTCACTTATAGGTAAAACACTGGTGTTATCAGGCTTACACAGTCAACCCTCACGCAAAACGGATATCTGCACTTCAGTGAGAAAATGTCTGGAAAGTAGGAAAGCAGTTTAAGAGTCTGTCACAAACAGGCATGATAGCGCACACATTAAGAGGGATATGTATCATATCATTTTACGCTGGCTAGTGGACAAGAATAGTCAATGATCAATGTCAGATAGTATTCTTGGAAATGCCACTGATTTCTGTAAATTGGCATCTAAAGTGACATATCATACCGGTATTTTGACATAATGAGGGGTTCTTTATTCTCAATAGATAAGAGAAAGGGAAGAGACAACCTGAGCGGGTGAATAAAAGCACCACTGAAGCCCGCATGATCAGTCTTGAGAAAAGCAAAGCAACTAACAACCAACATCATACACACAATTAGCATGTTCAGAGAAGCCCAGCAAACCTGAGTATCTGTCACCTATAATGCAACAACTGCATCATAAGGTTGTTACATAGGTAAGGAAAAAAACCATCACATTAGTCAACTGGTTCAACTTGAGCAACCCTGCCTTCACTTTAGTACTTTAGTAGAACACTGTGCTGAGTAATATGTTGTGCCACGAGATCAAAGTGGATAGCAGTGTCTGACTCGGTCCGCACACACTCACAGACATGATGGCTAAGATTTAAAGGCAGAGTCCTGTGATGTTGCTTCCCACTGTACATTAAATAGGTTATAAACTACATATTAACCTGCCAGCAGGTTTTCAGTCACTTAAACTGCTCCTGTCAGACTAATTCCTAGTATAATTTTAATGACAGTTTCTGTACCTTCTTTGTCTGCTTTTTCTTACTAGCTAGTTTGCTCGAAATCAGTTTATCACCAATCTCCTAAGTGTTCACAGGACTGAAGCTTCATGTGTGTGAAATCTATGACTTTACAACCTAACAGGGCTTAGGCCAAACATGGAACAATGAATTACCACTGGTCAGAGAGAGTAACATGCTTCAGCATGGAAAATACATGCTCCCTTCCTTCCAAGACCCGACCCAGCCTGCTGGTTTATCTGTCAAGTTCAGTGACTGGGCACACTTGCATGTGGGGGTGTGTGTGGGCGCTGATTTAACAAGCTGAGCAATGATTCACCTCCACACACTGGACAGCAGGAGCCACAGGTTCTTTTGTTTAATGGTAATATAGAAAGTACATTATAATTAACACTAAATACCTTTCAAGATCAGATTGTATTTTAACTTGAGAACAGCTTGTAACTCTGACAGAGTACTACAGATTGCTGGAGATGTAAATTGCTCCTGGAATAGGTGTAATTTGCTTTGGGTAAGACTTGTTTTGTTACAGGAAACTCTTACAGGAGCACTGCAACCCTGTACAGAGTGTTTTAGCCCTAGATCGGTGGGGTCCGAGCGGCTTCCCACCGTCCAGATCTGGCCAGGGCGATGCACCCATCGAGCCCAACACGATCCATCCTTCTTCCCAAGAGAAGGGAAGACACAACGCCTGCCGTTGCGTCGCCTGTGCCCAGACCCGCTGGGATGCGCTGCCGCGGTGGGGAGCGGGGAAGGGTGTCCCGAGCCCCAGGGCAGGGGAAGTGCCACGATGGCCTGGCCAAGGCTGACCGCCGTTAGCGTCTCAGGCCGTCCACCACGGCGCCGACCGCGCGGGGACTCTGATTTAGGACAGCCCAAATTTGGGTCGCCTCGGCCGGAGAGTGAGGGTGGCCTCCGGCCGAGCGCAGGCCGGGCCCCGGCTGGAGGCCGCCGGCCGGGCGGGCAGGGGCAGCGGCAGCGGCAGGTCGGCGGGGGCGTGCGGGCCCCGCTCCCCCGCGCCGGGCAGGCGGGCTGGCGGGCGCCGCGACTCGGCTCGGCTCGGCTCGGCTGGGCGCGGGCGGGCGGGCGGCGCGCGCGGCGGCTCCGGGCACCGCGCGGCGCGGCCGGGGTTGCGCGCCCCGGGGCGGGGGCCGCCGCCGCCAACCGCCGCCAGCCGCCGCGCTGCCCGCGCGCGGCGGCGCCGCGAGGGGCGGGCGGGAGCCCGCGCTGCGCGTCCAGCATGCTGCGAAAGGTAAGCGGAGCGCCGCCCGCGCCCCCAGCGCGGCTCCGCGCCGCCGCCTGGCCGCGGGGCGGCTGCCGGGGCCGGGGCCGGGGCCGGGCGGCGAGGCCGGCGGGCCCGCGGGAGGCGGCAGCGGAGGGTCCGCGGCTGCCGCGCGGGGCGGCGCAGCGCGGCCGCCAGGGGGCGGCGCGGCGCGGCGCGGCGGCGGCGGAGGGCGGTTGGGCCGTTAACGGTCGCCGGGCGGCGGCTGCGCCCTGCGGCGCGGGGGCCAGGGCCCGGCGCTCGGCGCTCGGCGCTGTCCATGGTGGGGCTCGGCCGGGGTCGCCGGCGCCGCCTGTCGCCGCGGCGACCCGTGGGGGCTGCGCGGGCGCGAGGTGCGCGCCGCTGGTCGCGGAGCTGCCCGGGCGCTGACGGGGAGCGGCGGGGAGGCGGTGGCGCGAAGGCAGGGAAACTTTCCCGCCTGCAGCCGGGGCCTGCGGGAAGGGGGTGGCCGCTTTTCGGCTGGAGTTGCCATGGATGCCGGTGCTCCGGCCGGAGGTGCGTGTGAGGCAGCCGGGCGGCACATGTCCGGGTAGCGGGAGGGCTCCCTGCAGGCGCCCGCGGCTGCTCGAAACCTGACGGCGAGGGAGGAGGCTCGTCCCGGCGGCGGAGGGTGAGTGCGACGTGCCCGGAGCCGCTCAAGGGGCTCGTCGGAGCGAGCTGCCGCGCTGGGAATCGGCCATCTGTACGGGGCCGGCAGCCTGTGGCTCTCCTGCCCTCCTCGGCTGTGCCTTGCGCAGCAGCACGTTGTTCGTGGGCTGGAAAAGCATGTTTAGGGACACATGGAATCGCTCCTCATTTTTGCACTGGGCAGTAATGCTGTTTATGTGATGTGAAGGTGAATGCAAGACTTGTGACTGGTGGAGGAGCTGCTAAAAGCGATAGAAAAATAACCTGAAGGAATGAGCTGAGGGGAGGATGGCTACCCCAGCTCTACTTTGAAGCCGGATCCACAGGGTATTAAAGTCCGTAGGAATCTTTTCCCAGGTGTAACATGTGCATGCAGACCTTACAGCTCCTAACGTAATTCTCAGTTGCCCTTCTTAAGTGCAAGATTTAGTTCTAGGTGGACCTGGGCTGGTTTTCATCATTGCTGAAAACTGGCTGTAGCAGGAAACTGACAGTGTAGAAGGAGCATTATCAAAAGAATGACTCATGTAACTGCTCAGTCTTCTTGTCCCGCTTTTGTTCTTGTCTTGCTCTTATTTCGTGTTATTTTTGCAAATTTTGTTGTTACACATTTAGACCCATTAGCCTGGGATTGTTGCAGCAGCTCAGAAAACTGGAGTAGCAAGCCATCCCACAAATTTCATAAAAAAATGCGTGTGAAATCTCTCGCTTTTGTGTGTGGTGCGTGAAATGGTGAGAGCCTGGTGTTCTTTTCAGCACTTCCCACTGTGCTATCTGCGTTTTGATGGCTGCACTGAGTTTGGCAGCGCCTGACTGGTGCAGAACAAACAAGATGATTGAGGATATCTTCCCTTTGTTTGGAAGAGGAACCCTCCACTTAGCCAGACTGCTAAAAACCGACATTACTAATCTCTTTCTATAGGTAGTCCCAGAGCAATGTTTTATACTGTTAGTGTTAATTATTATGTAGTTGTTACATAGTTTGGACAGACTGAGTAAGAGAAAGCTGATTATTTCTATTCTGGCATGGTGACTAAAGTGGAAGAAATGCTTCATCTGATTTTTGCCTTCTTCTATTAGCCTTCATATGCTCCTTTGCTTACTAGGACAAAGACTGCAGAGAAGGTCAAGATTTGAAATTAAGGGCTTCTTGAAGGCCAAACTGATCTTGGGGATTGTGGATACAAGGTATCCAAGCCTTTTTTCATCCCTAATTCTGAGACTGTGCAAGAGCTGAATCCGAGTTTGAGGACTGCTCTAAACTACACTGGCTGCCTGTCCTGTGCTGGGTGTTAAGCTCACTGCCCATTACAGAGTGACCCCTGTGCCAGTTCTAGGCCACTTGCACTGAATTCCTTTACTGTACAAAGAGGAGAGTGGTACAAATAGAAGTTAAACTAAGCTACCTTTAGCCTAAAATGATAACAGTAGTAATTCCTAATTCTTAAGGAAGACCTCAGAGCTAATGAAGGCTGCATGAAGAACCTTCTAAGAGAGAGAATCTCCATTTAGGGAAAGGTACCAAGTTATAAAAGGAAGAACAACTCACTTGCAGGTCTTGCTTTGGATTACAAGTGCCCAGATCCTGTGTTAGGCAACCACGTGGAGAGCCTTCCTCAAAGAGTTGATGGATCAGGTGTTTAGCATGCTGTGGTAAAACAGTTGCCATGTAGGGAACTAACAGATAAAATCAATTTTATGCCATGGCTCTCTAGGCTGGAGTGTGAAACCTCAGTGTTGATTGCCTTGTCTACTCCTGTTTCTCCTTTGCAGTTCTGGAGGAGCTTCCATCATCTGTCACTTAGCATCCCCTTTTTGCTTTTATATCTGTCAGGAGGGAAGATAAACTAGGGAGAACCCCCTGCTTTCCCATTGTTCCTCCTGTTGCGTGATTTCATGGTGACAAAAGGGAGACTGACATTTGGAACCTCCCTGACTTTGCTGTCCCTAAATGCAGTTGATGTTTCATTGATTGCTTTAAAAAATGAATCAAGCTGGAGTGAATTGGGCCACTGAGATACAGAGCTGAAATGCTTGCACTGGGTTTAATGTGTGTCAATGAATCAATGTTAAATCCACACCTTTCCTTTGGATCAAGTTTTCAGAGCTCTGTCTGTGCTCATAAATGAACAGTAAGTAGGGAAGTTGTTTCAAAATGTCTCAAAAGCATAGTAAAAACCTGGAGTTTGTTGCCAGAGAGGAAAATAAATATATCTTTGCCCTTCTCTTTGGGGTGTGGTGAACTTCAGCACTTACATGGAGAAAATGGCCCCAGGAGGATGGGTGGAATCAGTGAAATTTTAGAGTCTTGATGGAGCTACTATTGAGGTGTGTGTGGGGGTGACCCTTCCCTTTACTGAGCCGTTGGTTCACCGGGTAATCTGATTTCTGGGAGAAGCCTGCCTGCTCCCTGTGCTTTGGTCATTACTGTAGGGTAAATCCTTCAGGTAGTGCTTACCTGAACCCAGCAGTGGTACACAGATGCTGGCCCCTCACAAAAGCGACACAGTGATGATGCTCCACATATCCTCCCCTGCCCTTTTGCTCACCAGTGCAGTGGTACAGCTTAGGCAGGTGACCCTCATCATGCTCCTTAGGTCTCTGCTATAGTTTGTGAAGGAGAGCAGCTCAGCCAAAGTGAGGGTGCTGTATGTGGTGGCAAACTATGTGAGGAGGAAGAGAGAACGCCATGGGGAAGGATGGGCAGTAGCATGACACTTCTGGTGGGCTATTTTCAATGGTTTCTATTGACCCTGGCGCCTAGCTGAAGCGGATCTTACTCTGCACTCCTGCTAGGGAGCACTTTAGACCTCTGCCTGCCGCCTCTGACCTTCTGCTGCCTCCAGCTACCTATGCCTAACATGTGCTCCTTGACAGGAGTGCCTTCTCTGAAGCATTAGTGAGGTCGAGGTCTCCTACTTCTCCTAGTGTTTTATTTGAGATGCTTTGCAGGAGTCTCATCCTTCCAGAGAATGTGCTCCCCTCTATCCTCTCTATATACCTCCTTTTCAGACTCTGGAAACATGAGGCCTGTATGTAGAGGATTTCCTAGCCACCATACAACTCTGCTTCTCCTCCCTCCCCAAGCCGATCAAAATAGTTAAAGATGACATAGGCATTTCCAAATATTTTCTTGGTTATACAAACACACTTTCTTAAGAACACCATTGTATAGTATCTAGGTGCTGCAGCCACATTCACAGTTACTGTCAGCTGAGGTAGGTCCGCCTGATTTCATTGCAGCTGAAAGACCTCATCCTTTTTCTCCCATATGCTGTTAGCTTTTCCCTTAGCTTCCTATTAGCATCCCTATGTAAATATAAGCAGGAAGAGAATCCCAAAGGTTTTTTCTTGTTTCTGCATACCTTCCCCCTATTCAAATAAAATAGACTGGCATTCTCGTTAAGAGACAAGCTGTCTATTGGAAAATGGAGGAAGGAGGTAACAGAATTAAGAGAGAGGAAAAGAGAGACTAAATTTCCAGGCAACTAGTGGAAAGCCAATTCCCCAAACCTCAGCATTCTGATCTCTTTGAACTTTTTCTCTTTCAGCTTCTTTAGCCAGATGACCTACCTGTCTTAATTTACCGTATTAGGAGCTAATTTATTCAGCCTGGCCAGTCTTTCACCAGATCACTGAGGTACATATTAGATTTAAATTCTCATTGGCTGCTTTTGTTCTCATTTTGAACATCAGCACTGTGTATCTTGTTCATTTTCACTAGGGAAAACAAAAGCCCAATTCACATGGCAAATCTGCTGGAGCTATTTTTTCAGGCAAGATGTATCCACATTTGGAAAACAGTGGAAACCAAACACATCAACAAGAAGTTAGCATTTAGGAGCAACAAAATGAAGAAATTAGTATGGGGGCATATGCTGAAAATCCAAGTTTGGCTAAATAAAATGTGTAATAAAGATGAAATTGTGTGTTGCTTCAGTTTTTATTATATCTCATTTAATGCTGTTAGGTATTTTTGCCTCTGATTCTCAGTAGTCAGTAGCTACTCTTGTAGGTACATATGAGGAGGGAAAGGGAATAGCTTGCTTGGTGATAGTCTGTTGAATTCATAAGGCACTGGGCACAGTTAGGAGGGACATGCATCCCTTAACAGGTACAGGTCAGTGCTATATCTTGTTACAAATTTTAACCACTAGATGTTTGAGCAAAATGAAAGTTTTATTTTTAACCAAGTTGCCATTGTCTGTTCTTTACAACTTGTGCAAAACTGTACATACTGGGACAATTTGCTGTTGTTTTCAAATGCTCAGAGCTCATCTTCAAATAATATGTAGAGCTGTCAGTCAAGGACTACACATCAGGGCTGAGGTAATAATGAGATTTTCCTTATTCTGCTGTTTTGGAGACTCTACTATTTTGGCGGCCCACAGGTAATAGAAAATATGTTTCCAGTTAAATCCATGACAGCAGATGAGCTTAGTTAAGCATTAGATATAGCAGAGCTAACAGGCAAGCAGTTTAACTTGGTAAGAGACAAGCCATCCTGAGATGTGGGAGCACTGAGCAAGTTCTTGCTCTGAACAAAACACAGTGAGGATTTGAATATGAGTCTCTTGCCTTCCCACTGGGCTACTAGGAAAAGTAGGACAAGCAGGCAATCTGTGATCCCTGATGGAGCTTGGATAGGCTATGAGGGTTTAAGTGAATTTTAGCATTTCTGCTGGTGAAAATGTAGGTGCCTGGAGGAGTTTAAGTGCCTAGCAGATTACATGATGTGTGAGTGAAGATTTTGATAGGACATCAGTGTTGGTCTTGAAGGACTAAAGATAAGGGGATTTGCTACCTTTACTTCAACCACTTCTGTTTGCTGAAGAATTCAGCTTTCCCATTACTGTTTTATCTCTGTGACTCAACTAATTGGAGCCACCTCTGCAAACCATATATATGATGGAAATATGGACATGGGGCAAAAATTTCCCAGTGCTTAAGAGAGCTTGAAACGATAGCAACAGAATAAAGGGGACCAAGACTGAGACTTCAGGTTCTATGGTAGTGGATGTTGCTGATGGGCAATAGATGATGGAAATGTAACTTGATCTGCTCTGCAAAGTAAACTAGGATGTTTAAAAGGTAGGCTAGTATTTCTGCAGTTTCAGAGATCTTAAGCTGGAAGTGTCATTGTGGTGTCAGTTCATGTTGATGAGCCCTCTCAAATATATCTACCATCTATTTAGAATCTGTGTCCTAAAAATTATTTTCTTAAGATATTAGAAGAAAGTTCTTTGTAGTTAGGCAGCACAGAGCCAAAATTGAATGGAAGATGTGTAAAAGGTTTACATATGTAGGTCTCTGAGTTCACTTTTGAAAATGGTGTTTAAACTACTAAAGTGTTTTTGACTGTCTTTTCACTGGGCATATTTCTATCTTTTCTACCTTTGTTGGCAGATAGAGAGGAGAGCAAGCGGTAAATGGCATGGAGAGGAAGGATTAGGAAATGATTGTTCACTGTCTCTTTCAGTAGAAGAACTGGGGGCATCAAATGAAACTGCCAGGCAGGAGGTTCAAAACAGAAGGATACGCTCCTAATTTAGCTGTAAAAGTCCTTGCCATTGGGTGTTGTGGAGGTGTCGAGTTTACATTTGGTTCAAAAACCAAATAGACAAAGAATACTTCAAAGGCCACTGAATACAAAATTAACACTGCTGCCTCAGAAAGGTCTTGACCTGCAGAACACTAGCAGCTGGAAAGTATTCTGAGGAGTATCATTACGTGATTATTCTGTTGTTATAGTCTTTCCTGGGCAACAGCTGTTGGCCACTGTTTCAGCCAAGATCCTGGCATGGATTTAGCGTGAGTCAGTACGTTCCTTATTGTCCATCACCACAAAACTGAGCCTTGTTTTCCTCTGAGATTGCTTGTGAGATATTGGACCTACTGGAGTCATACTGTTGATTAAGCAGGTCAACTGAGAAATGCTTATGAGTCTAAGTTGTCTCAGAGAATGTGTGCATAACTTATGATTGAAGCAGTGGGAAAACAAATAGAGGAAGATTAAGATCTCTTATGCACCTTGGCTTCATTGAACTAAAAACAGTAGGATTTTTTGTAAGCCATTTCTTGTGCTAGTGGCCTGGCACTGACTCCTGTTCAGGGGAATGGCAGGTCAGAATGGGTGGTTGCAAGTTTCTATACAGGCTGCCTGCCCCAGAACCAACATTTCCCTGTCCTCATGTATGTGAGCTGGAAAGGCCAGGGAATATTGCCCTTGGACACAGATAATCAGTTCTTCTGTATGTTTTTTTCCTCTGTCCATAGGTCTCAAACTGCTTTATGAAGCACTTCAAGGGTAGAGAAACTGAAGTTTTAAAGGGTGATCTGTTTTCTATTATCTTCTAGATATACTTATCCTTACTGCCCTACACTGTTTCCCTCTGCTGCATATCTCATTTCCACAAATTTCCCTTGCACTTGGCTGTCACTGAACTTGCACCCCACTGGCCTGCACAGTGCCCTGCTCGTCTACTGCCCAGGTCCTGCTCAGCACAAGATCACCACCGCTGTTAGATCCCTCGAGTCCTATGTTGTGCCACAGCCTCTGCTTGGAGCATGGGGCCAGTGATCCAGAGCCAACATTTCTGGACCAACTCAAAGTACTTGCAAAATACTCAGAGCTATTTTGAGTACTTGCTCATAACTTTTGCATAGCAACACATGTAGAGGTGGATGAAACTTGGCAGGTGTGCATCTCAGAGCCCTGCCACGGTGCCCTTAGTTCTGAGCTTGTGACAAAGCAGAAGTTAGCACAAGGAACACAAAAAAGAGCAGTTAATCTCTTTCTCTTGTGTTACCCACTACTAGAATGTTGTCTTAATGTGAATCCAATAAAGTCTAAACTTTCAAAAACAAGTGTAGAAAAAGATCTCTCAACAGAAATAAAAAAAGAGGACAGGTGTGTTGATTGACCTTTCTGTCTGCATGGAAAGGGGGGAAATCCTTTAACAAGGATTATTTCCAAGTCTGCCCAGTGATAAAACTACAATTTCATAAGATTTTTTTGTTTCCATCGTCTGGGCATATAGCTGTGCTGGATTGAGTGGCCAAATAAATAGAGTTAATAGGGCACTGCAAGATGAATTCCTGGTAAGTAATCCGTGTATCACTATTTTTTCCTGTCAGTCCTTCCTGCTGTCATTTGCAATTAGTGCAGAAAATGGATTCCTTCAGTCTGCCTCTTGAACACACAGCAAAAGGACATTTAAAAATTGGCACTGGGGGGTTGTGTTCCTTGTCTCCAAGGCTGCCTGTTTCCTCTGGGAGGAGAAGTGCCTCCTGGCCTGGAGTGAAGGTCACCCAGTGCATCTCCCAAGCAGTAACACTCCCTACTTCCAGCTAAGGCAGCTACTGTTGAGCAAACCTGCGCATTTCCTGGAACATTTCAAGAACAACCAGATAGTTTGATTTTAGATTCCATGTAGTTTGATGACGACCAAGGTCTCCTTAAGTTATAATATCCAGCTGACAAATGTGTTGTCTTGACTGCTTTGTGGTGAGGCTTCTAGGCCAGATATCTCAAACTTTTCAGACCAGCAGAATGTATTGTTAACTCTTAAGCACTGTAAACCTTTCCTCAATGCTTCTTCTGTTGGAAACCAGTGAACTTTTCTGTTCTGTGCCCCCTTGCCTGGCCCTCTGAGGGTGTGACTTCTGTCTTCAGAGGAGAACTGGCATGGACCTGAGGTCCTTAGCATAATGATTGCTACCCACCCCCCCAAAAAAAAAAAAAAAATAGAGCATGTGGCTCCGTGGACTGGGTTTGGGATTGGTTAAATGGGTGCTCTGTTTCCACTGGGCCGTTGACCTGATGTGTGATTTTTAGGCAAATTTGCTTGATCTTTTTTTGCTACGGACTATCTTGTGCATGTTGTAGGTGTGGGAACCTTTTGAAGACTAAGAAAGACTTTCAGATATCTTTGATATTCTCCAATTATAATGTGAAAAATGGCTAGGGCTCACCTTTGCTGCCCTTCCACGACATCTGTGCATGATCTCATGTGGATTCAGGACCTATAAAATGAAGGCACAGGCTCTTTGGTCACTAGGTTTCTGCCTCTGAACGATTGATCTTAAGCTATTGTATTTAATGTAGTAGAGCCTGACCTTGAGTGCCACAAGCCGTTATAAAATGAAAAATTTCACTGGCCCAAATTATTTCTGTGAAAGCAGTTTTTAATAGAAAATAGGGTTTTGATATTAAAAAAAATCTGCAGAACATATCTTTCTTCAGAAAATATTAATTTTTCCCTGAAAAACTAGCCTCTAGTTGAAAGATGATTTGAAAGTTTTTATTCTTAATGGGAAGTCAAAATCTTTTCCAGAAGGGGAAAATAAACATTTTTTCCCAATGGCAATATAGTGCTAATGCTTGCTAATTTGATTCAGACACTCTGCTTTTTTGAAAAAAAGTTGAAATGTACAGCTATTTTTTTTTTATTTTCATTCAACCTGGACATTTGCTAGCATGCGATTTGCCGTACCAGTAACTGACTTTGCAAATCCCTCAGTAGTTCTCTATCCTTTTCAGATGCACTAAAAGCTGTTCTGTCAGCTGTTCTTTTTTTTCAGTCATCTTTTTCTTTTTATCTTTCTCTGCTTGTTTCTGGACAGATGAATAAACACGCTTTATAACACATTTTAATTATCTTGCTTTTTGTCAAGATAGTATTTCCAGGTAACACAATTAATTAAAAATCCATTAACCATTTAAAGAAAATATCCCCTAGTGGTAGTCCTTTGATACTGGCCTACTTGAGTCAATGATTGCAAAAGGATGTATAATACATATTGAAAAAGGATGTATAATACATATTGATTTGCTCAGAAATAAAGAGGAATTTTTGTCCTTTTTCATGCTCTTTAATTTATAAAGCAAGCCTGAAGAGAGATTCTTGCCTCTGCTTTTTACAGTTTAGATTCAGTTTAGATTCAGTTTATTCTGGTCTTCCTGAAAGCTAGATTTGAGGGCTATTTTATTTTATTATTTTGTTGAAAGCAGGGCTGGTTATAGAGATTTGGGGTACCTTCGCAGCAGATTGATTCCCATATGACCTTTATTGGAGGAAGAAACAGGGCAGCTTTTCTGAGTTTTTTTGCCGTTTGCATTAACTCTCAGCAGAGTTACAGCCATGTCCGGTCTTGCAACTGTGTCCAGTCTCCGATGCTTTTTTTCTTTCCCTGCCATTCGCTTACCACCTGAGTGGGCAGTCCCCAGGGATAATTGCTTGGTGTGCGGGAAAGCTCAGGTAGACCGAGTTGTTCAGCCTAGCTGCTTTGCAACGCAAAGGAAACTTTTGAGAGAGTTCTGCTTTAACTACCATTCACTGATGCCAGTTCCTCTACTGATGCAGACAAACTAGGGTTTTTGTGCCTTGCAAAGTGCTTTGAACTGGAAGGCTTTTCGCAGCTGAGCTCAGAGACTACCTTGGTGAGGGAAGAGAAGAACAAGGTCTTTCTGCAGGGTGGTAAGTGTCATATTACCTTAATAATGTTTGATCTTTTTCATTATTGGGGAGAAATGAGGTGTAACAGGAGAGTTTTCTAGGCTATAACCCTACTGCCATCATTGTGGAAAATATGTAGAATGAATTGACAGTACACAAAATGAAATGTCTCCAGCTTTGAGTGATAGCCACAACATTTTCCTGACAGTCATTCAGTTATCACTCCTCTTTTTAATATGATCCAAGAGGGTTTTGTAACTTAATCTTACAACAGGTGACTTTTTTAGACTACTGCTTTCAGATATTAAAAAGTAGGACTGTAGCTTTAGCAAGCAAGAATGTGTAGCTACATACATAATACTCTTATAATTCACACACATTGGGAGAAGAATACAGATTTATTTCTTAACAGTGTGGATTTCCAGTCCTAGGGGTGAGAGTAAGTGGTCAAGTCTTTTGTGCTTGGCACTGCTCCTGCCAGACACAACAGAAATTTGGAACAATTTAAGAAAAAAAATAGTTACTGTTATTCAGTATGTCTCGTACAGAAATAGGGAGGTACAGGGGGAATAAAGGAATTTGGAATCACTGGTAGCGGATAGTAATCTAATGTAAATCCCCAGGCAGGTCAAATTAATCTATTCTTGGCACGGTGCCCAGAGTAGAGTGGAGGGGGAAGGGATGGGAAGGGATGAATCAGCTCTGGTGTTTTGCAAGATTCTGTGTTCTAGTTAAATATTGTCTTGTTTTCTTTGCCTGAATTTATTCCTGACAGGTGGTGACAGAATGTTTTCATTAAAGGAATGCATATACCTTCCTAGAATCAGAGAAATCATAGCAAGTCTTCTGTGGCAAACTGGTATTCAGACTTGTAAGTGGAAGGGTTCTCTTTGCTAGTTCCTTAAAGCTTTGGAAATCCTCACTGCTGCACAGCCTCCCTTCTTCTCAGCCCTGCTATGCAGCAGTGAAGGAGGAGAGTGCACAAGTCACTCTTTCTGTTTCTCTTGCCTGCCTGCCGCTGCCTGGCGTGGAGATGGTTGTGAGCACCAGACCTGGTCACAGCTGCGTTGAGCCTTCTCAGCCACAGTGCAACTGTCACACTGACATCCAAGTGGGCTTGTGGCAGTACCATCATGCATTTAACTTCCCAAACATATTTCAGCACCACTTGACTTTGAATTATTGATCAGCTCTGGCATTCTTTTGATATGGTCTCTAAGGGCAGGGTACCCTTTTAAAACTGCTGTCAGGAGAGGTTAAGCAGGATCTTTGACAAGCTGGGCACAGAAAGCACTCCCTTAACAGCACCTCTTTAAGAATAGTACACATTATTGGCACTTGCAAGGGACACTTGTGCCTCCTCTGTAAGCAGCTGGTGGAGCCAGAGGAGATCCTGATGCTCATGGTTGGTCAAGCACTTCAAGTTTGAATCTTGCCAGCCTGGTTAGGATAGCAGGGCCTCACGTCATTGCGCCAGTCCTTGGGAACTGGTCAGTTGAGTTTGTTGGGGTCTGTGCCAGCTCCTTTATTTTCCCAAGTGTGGTTCCCCAGTGAATTTAAAGGAGAATGTGGATTGCTGTCAAACGGCAACACCAAAGGGACAGACGAGAAAATGACTGTTTGTACCTGAGCAGGGTGGTCAACCAAATAGCTACTATTTCCAGCCTGAGAGCCAGAGGCAGGTAGTGTGTGTGGGCTGGGTCTCCATATACAGGGCAGCAAAGTGGGGAGGAAGAGGAGCTGTCTACTGAACCAAGCACAGTCATTATGACTCTTAGCAAAGCCAAACTTGCTACAGGCAGTTTTTAATTGCTGGTTCCACTGTGTTGAACCACCAATGCAGAATAGCCTGCCTACAACAAATGCTCAGGTGTTCAGACTGGGTTTACTGTTCTCTATGGCAACTAAATTTAGACAGAATATAATTTAGGAATATGAGGCACAAATCACTAAATCACAGAGAAGTATGGCATTGCATCAAATGAGAAGAAAGTAATGCTTTCTTCAAGCTAAATATTGCCCAGGCTCAATTAATTTGTGACTTGCTTCTAGAGCCTATTTTGATTTCATAAGCACATTTTCTGCTGTGGCACTGCTTCTCTAGCGTTTTTGAAACTACATGTGTCTTCTCTAATTTTCACTGTGCAGAAGATCTGCATTGTTAACTTTACTCATCTGAGTGCTTCATTCAGTCTCTTAGGTCTATACAAGGATCAGCTCTGGCGGTTTTGTCCCACAGGGCAGATTTTGGCTTAACAGTTTTAGAGATGTTAATATGGGGTGGTGGAAGGGGAGAGATATTCACCACAGTGCTAAGTGTGCATTAAAAGCCTTTTGCCCTGATGTACCTTAATGCCTGTATGGTTTAGGGCTTCTCATCTTCACAGTGCTTATAAGTGTTAGAGAATCCTCATGACACCACTATGAAGTGTTGCAGATAATTATTTTCGCTGTGTTGTTAGATGAGAGGGCAAGAGAGAAAGTTTTGTGACCTAAGGCTCACCAAAGAAGCCAATGGGAAAAAATGGTAGTTGTAAGTGAATGTTTTCAAGATACTAGACTTTGTCTTTCGAAGATACTCTGTTCTGAAAGCACACAGACATGTAGGCACGTGCATCAGTGCTCTTCTGAACAAGAAAATGTTCCTAAACCAGTGCCTGGGAAAACAGTGCCTCTTTGGAATAGCTGAATGGTTCTTCAGGGAGGATCTGTCAGGTTTTTATGCCTATTATTAAGCTTATTTATGTTTTTCATCCTAATAGGGTTTAAGATTAGAGCTTGTTTAGCAACTTTAGAGCTTTTTTTTTCATGTGCTTCCTCCTACCCCAGTTTGAAAACTGGGATGGAAGGAGAAGGAAAGGGCCAGCACCACCAGAACATATGAGGAGTGTGTGTGTGTGGAGAGGCTGTCAGGAAGCAGATGGGAGTAGAGAAAGCAGCTGAAGGAGGTGGCTCAGGGACACAGATGTCTGAGAGAGCTGTGCTAGTGAAACTCCGTCTCAGGGAGGAGGAGGATGGCACAGACAACAGGTCAGAGGCATTGCTGGGAGCTTCAGAGGCTCTTCTGCTGTGACCTCTTGGCTGGGCTCTGTAGGTCCAGGGCTCCTTCTGCTCCTGCTGCCTGTTGTCATCCTTCTCCAGCAGCCAAAGCTTTCTTGGTGTAGTTCCCCTGTTGCTGCTCTACGTCCTCCCATCTGTATTTATTCTCTGCTCCTTGCAGCTGCTTGGCAACATGCCGTGCAAGATACAGTCTGCAACCTCACTCAGAGAGTTACGCTACTCTGACCTCCCGTGTATTGTAAACTACTTCTGCTTCGTAGGGCTTAATCCTGCAAAGAGCTCAACCCAGCTCAAACTAGGTGCCCTTAGCTTGGCATTTTGTGAGACTGCCTTCCTAAAGGTGGATTTGTAGTTGCAAGCAACACCTGTATTTTTAATCTAATGGTGTGGAAAAAGTATGTTAACCACTTTAGGGCAGAAGCCAGTATGATTGATTGAATTTTTCAGATGAAGTCTGTAAACTAATTCTAGGTTTATAAAAAGCACTTTTTGGGGAGGACCTTCTTTAACTAAAAAAAAGGCAAGGTAAGAATGAAAACCAATTTCATTTTTGTTACTTTTAAAACTCTGTAATTGACTTCTCTAACAGTGCTAATGTTTTCTGATCAGTGATCTTCAAACATAATTCAAGATTCTTTGTTATGTATAGTGGAAATCCAGTGATGCATTGGGAATAATATCTTGTAAGACAAATATTTCAGTATAGTGAAGAACTAGGACACAGATAGTTATGTTACCTTTCTTATCAAATTAAGTTTCTGGATAATGAAATATCCATGAAACGATTCCAGTAAGGTAGTAGAAATGGCATAAAACTCACTGTTTTTATCTCTGCTGATTCTAATGCCCTTTGCAGTTTGTGTGCTCTGAGCTCTCCAGGCCTGATGCTGCGACTCGTTCACAGAAAGGCTGATCAGGTTCATTTGTCTGCAGTAATGTAGTCTCAGAAGCTCTAAAGGCCATCTTTTTTTTTTATCCTGCAAGTGCAGGAGTTGCTCCATGATACCCTATCTATTTTCTGCAACCACTTCCCGTTCTGCCTTCCTCCGAAAGAGGGGCTCCTGCAAATGCCTCTTCCCATGCTAGACCACACTGCTTTCCTCTTGCAGTCCCTCCACCAATGCCGTGTCCCTTCAGGCCTGCTTGGCCTGCCTGGTGGGACTCTGCCCTCTCATGTGCCTTGGCCGTGGTGCCTGTCTCCTCCTGTCTTACTTTGGTTGAGCTCTTCCCAATTCCCTCACAGCTGCTCCATGTCCCCTTCCCTGACTCTTGCTTCTGCTCCATATTTCTGCAGTCGCTGAGCTAAAGTGAGTACCCAACGATTTACCCTCCTTCGCCTTTCATCAAATCCCGCTTCTTTCATGAAGGATCCCCTCAGAGTCAGGGTTTTTGCAGAGTTTTGCCCTGTGACTACTCTTTTGTGTGCTGTGTCTCTCTGAGGTATGTTTCACTGCTACGATACTCTTCAGACAATGAAGTATGAACTAAACAGTATATTCTAAGCCTTTTAACTAGCAAGAGTAGGATTAGATTTAGGTCTCACCTGTAAACCTGTCTTCCTGAAAATGGAGCAGAAACTAATGTCCCAATTTTAATTAATAGTGTATTTTTAGCATTTTTCTGTTTGCCAGTGGGATACGCTGTTACGTGGGAACCAAACCCCTGTGATGCTTTGGCAGTTGCACACCTCCCTAAACTTTCCAGGGACTCCTCCCAAGCAAATTGACGGAATAATTGATTAGTAAAGTGTTCTGCTTTCCCCATGACTTTGATCTGCGTGTCTTGTGCTTTTGTTTCCTCTTTTAAGAATGCCAGACAGATACTAGTAAGACTAATTAATGAGTCTGATGTTTTGATATTTATGTGTACCTCATCTGAGATAAACACGTGGGAATTAATTTGTTCTGTGGAGTTCTGTGTAGTCCGCCACTAAGGTTTAAAAAGGAGTATGTGAAGTCATATGCTGAGCTCACTCTGTATAGCTTGCATTGCTACACCAGACTAAGAATTAGTAACTTTATGTTACATTTTGTGGTACTAGCTTAAACTCATGCAGCTGTGCATGATTTGCCTTCTGGACTCTCACTCTTACTAAAAACAACTGATAATCAGTGCCAGTATAAGTTAGACATTAGTAAAATGCTGTTCAGCTAAACAGCTTGAATAATGTAACAAATGGTGCCATTTTACATGCCTATTCAGAGCACAGAAAATCAATCTGCTTCAAAAGCTGGAGCCCTCCCACTTGATTTGCTGGTTTCTAGCTATTTCAGACATAAAGCACAGTTTATCTTATAGTTAGGAGACTCAGGCTGTCCAGTCATAAGCATATAAACTACACAGATTATGTTAGGGAATTACACTGTGGAAATATGAATGGATCTGTTTAATGAGGTATAAAACCCGTTTTGCCTGAAATTTATAAACCTCAATTATCCATGCGCCGTCAGGGACAAAGAATAATTTTGATAATCAAGCTTTCAGAAAATGGAAGGAATATTCAATATAATAAGTATTAAGAATCAAGACCTCATCTGGGATAACACAAGGTTTGGATAATTGAAGTGCTTCTGTATTGGATTTGTAAGAGTGTTATAGTATTTAATCTTTGGGCTCCAGTTCAGCAGCTGTTATTAGTACCCAACTCGAAAAGATCTGTAAGAGCCAAGTAGGTCCAAGTGCTTCTCACTGCTGCTGGCAATCTTTGAGCTATTATTGGGGACAGAAAAGGAGCCTGATAGCCTATTTCTCAAAGAAAGCCAGTGTACTATTTCTTCACAGTTAGTGTCTTTACTGTTTGCTGACTGAAATAAAAAAGTCAGATTTAGGTAGTGGGTTTAATTTTCTCCGAATATTGTATTTTAGAGTTAAATACTCTTCTTTTTATTATGGTTTGGAGCTCAGAATGTTTTGGAATATTTTTGCATGTTCTTTTAGAGTAAATCCCTCTCCGTTTGAATTAATTACTGCTCCTATGGTGATATTTGAAATAAAGATGATCTTAGGTGCTCAGGTGATGAAAAAAAGATAAAAATGCATAATATAAGTTTTACTGATAGAATCTTATTAACTCTGCATGCTGATGCTCACAAGTTCCTGCCATCCTCCTACCTCCCACCATCGTTGACTTTTGTTTTTTTAATCCATGGAAGGTTTTTCAGATAACTTCAATATCAATAAGCTTTACATTACTTTATCAGAATGATAGGGATTAGTTCAAAATCAGCTGAGCTGCTACACAATGAAGAGACCTGTTTGCAGAACACAATTCTTGGTATTAGCATATTTTCATGTTTGAAACTCTAGTAAGTTAGGACATCCTGATATTTATATGGAGGGGACTGTTTTGGTGACTCTCCAGCTGTCTTATTTCACTGCTTTGCATTCTGCCAGGCTTTGTATATGTATATGTGTCCTCTAGGACATTAGCATTACAATGAGTAGTAGATGTTGCTTTTCCATTGAAACAAAGCCTGGGTCAATTCGTTGGCAGTTGCATGCACCTGAAGTCAGTCTGTGGTTGACATTACTGCACTGGGTAGTGCATGTGAAAGAGATCTGTGGCTGTCCATGGTGTCACTGGCTTTTGAGTAGAGCTGTGGATGCTTTAAGTCATTGGCTAAAAGGATACCTGAGCAAGGTCACTACTGGGATGTAATGCTAGATCAAAAGTAAGTGTCTATGATGTTCTTACAGGAAAGAAAATGTTTAAGTCTAGGCTCAGGTAGTTACACTGTCTGTCCCTAAGTGTTCATCTGCACAGTATGTGGTAACTGGAGGTGGACAAACCGTATTTTGTGGCAGATATTTCAAAAAAGCCAGATATTCAGGAAGTTGCATGTGCATAGTAAAGAGCTGCCTGAAAGCTGAGGAGCTCTTTGGATTGCAGGAGACCAGCTGGACACTAGAAGATCAAATGGGCCTGTACTTGTGGCCTTGCTGTTTTGGGATCTGTTGGGCTCCTACATGCCAACCCTGCAGAGGAGTCTTCAGTTAGTAATCTTTTATATTCTGACCCATTTCTTTTCCCTGTGCTATGAGTAATTGGCACTGTACACTCTGACACACATCTAGCATCTTTCTGTATGTGCACAAGATATTTGGCAGATGTGAGCTGTTCAGATGGGGTCCTCATATTGCATTTGAGAGGATATGTTAAGAATCACAGTCTTTCACTAGTCTCTGCCAGATTGTCACCATCTCCTTCCTTCTTATATTTGGCTCTCAGTCCCTCTCTCCATTCATTCAAAATGTTGCCTGCTTTACCGGAGTGTTTCACAATAGCACAGCAGTAGTCACAGGGAATCCTGCAGTTCCCTTTACCATAACCACCACACATTTCCTGTGACTTCTGCTTGCTGTTGCCTCGCATGCAAGCCTACCTTCCCAAATTCTGTGCCAGACTTTTTTTGCACTTTAGGTGTGAAACAGAAAACCACTTCTTAGAAGTATGTTGTGTATTAATAGGGCACAGAAAAAGAACAAAGAATCTTTTGAGGTGCTTGTCCAAGTATTTCATCTTATACTATGTGCCAGAGGACAGTCACTTGTACTAAGTGGGTGTGTGTTACACATACAAACATACATTTTTAAATAGGAGGTACAGCATTTGAGCAAAAATATCTGAGACACTTTGTTTTTCAGGACAAAACTTAGCAATTGAGGAATAAACAATACACTTGATGGTATATATGCCAATGACGTTAAGTCTCCCTATACTGAGAATTCTGTAGAATGATTTTATTCGTTTTATTTCAGTGGAAACTCTGTCCCTGTTTGTAGAGCATAGAAAATGGCAAGTTAGGGAAAACACTCTGAGGTAATGTTGCAAAGTAGTGCCACCTTATGGCTCATTTTACAACAGGAATGTGTGGCCTCCCACTCATGCAAAATATAATGTGTATCTAGTTGGGCGCTCTAACTTTTTTAAATGGGCACCACCTGTGTTTCCTGATCACAGGAGTCAGTGATGCAACTGTTAATATTAGTCCTGATTGCAGAGAAGCAAATGCAGTTACTAACTGCTCCTTGATGAACAGCTGTTCCCTGTGTATAATCAACCATCCCAATGTTCACATGGGCAAAAAGTCTTGCCCTTGGGTCCCTGCTGGACTGCTTGCAGAGGTGCATGTGTAGTTACTATTTAGGCCTCCTATTTTGGCTGTGCTCCAACCCAGTGTTGCACTGTAAGTGAAAATCCCTAGACTGATACTCTACAGCAGCCAGCTACTTACTGCAGAAGTTCTTGGAGAAACAAGAAGCTTTGTTGTGCTAAGGTGCGAAGGCAAAGAGGGAAGGAGCAAGATGGAAAATAACTTGGCTCCACGTAGCTTTTTAGTACTGGGAAGAGGTGCTGAGGCTGGCCTCCCAAAAGTGAAAGGGTGTCTGATCTTTCAGGTTGTGAAAACTGAATGAAGAACAACTACTTCTTCCTTCTCCTTCCATAGTGTCTGTATTGAGCAATTAGTTGCTGTGGGCTTTCTCAGCCCAACAATGCCTGGCAAATTTAGGGAGGAAGAAGAGAAGAGCACGAGAAAAAACACGGGTGTTATCCCACCAAGACTGGTAACAGGCAGTGGAGGGTGTTTCCTGCAGCTGAGGCAGAGGAGGACACGGGCAGTGTGGGCGTTAGAGAGCTTCTCCATGATCAGGGAGCTGCCAAACAAAATCTGGTAATATTAAGGACACAAAGGTATCTTACAAAGCCCAGGAATGGAAAAACAGCATTACTGGAAAAAACATGCTCCATTAGTGCTTCTCCTCCTCCTCCAACAGAGTGCACAGACTTAAGTGACCTTAAAGATCTCCAGCCCATCAGCAGGGGAACCTGATTCGTGACTTCAGCGTTCCCAAAAGGTAACCAAACACAAATTACCACAGGCTACACTTTAATCCTGATTGCTGTGTGAACAAAGAGTGCAAATACTAACAGACTTTAATGTTCCTCTCCTCTGTTCTTGTCTTTACTTTCATTTTTGCACTGTTAGTCTTTATTGCATATCTCTGCAATCACCCTTCTGTAAAGCCAAAGAATAATTTTATTTAATCTTTAGTATACATTTCTCAAGAACATTTCCATAAGGTAATATTTCCTAAACCAAACAATAGGAGCACCTGGAGCGAGAGGTAGTTTGTTCCTTCTGTGAGAAGTCAGATGGGGTTTTTGCCTATTAGCTTTCACCTGTTAGTTACATAGTAACGCTACTTTTGTTAGTGTCTGTGCTCTTGTAGTGGGCCCTGTGGATCTGTACGGTCATGTTCATGGATCAACAGGCTGTTTGAAGGAGGTGACAAAGTCAATGTTAGAGCAGACGCAATGGCCCTCTGCTGAGAGCCCAGTTCTGAAGTGTCCAATGCCACAGCCACCTCTACAAAGCCAGGGTGATACCCAGCTCATGCAACTGAAACAGTCCTTGTCGTTTAAGACTTTTTAAAGAGCAGTCCAAACCAAAACTCCTGAAATAATTCCTGGGAAGCTGAGCTAACAGAGAAAAGCTAGTAGGATTTTAATTTTGAATTAAACCAGTAATCAGTATCCTCAAAGTAGGAATAAAATGTGTCTGCTTCTTGCTTGTGTGTATCCGGTGTCTGGCTTCTTAGAGCTCTCTGGCTGTCTCTAAATCTTTGCCTCTTGGTCCCTAGGACTCTTACAGGCATGGTACAGGCAGTTTGAATATAAGGCTGAACTTGTGTAGCAGCCCTTGGCTTACCCATGAGACAAGTCTCCCAAATGCATGCTTTGTTATTAACCTGCAGCTGCTCAGGCACTAGTTATGCAGCTTCTTCCTATGATCCAATGGGGATAGGGAAAGTTTTTCAAGTTCAGGTGCAGAGTATACACAATAAAAGCATAATGCTATTAAGATCCGGAGTAGTGGGCAATGAAGCAACTCCCCTTTTCTTTATTTAGAAAAGACACAAATGGTGGAAGCCTTAGAATTACAAACCTTTCTAGATCACTCCCTGTTATTATTCATAGATGCCACTGTAAACCATAATGGCAAAGACTCTTTTCAGCCTAGGGCCTAAGAAGCCTGATATCAGAGGTAAAGAATAAGGAGGCATTTCTGTTAGTTATCCTAATGCAATTTGGATACCTGCAGAAATCATCAATAACTATTCATTACTTGTGTTGACAGCATTTTCTTGATAGCTGCAACCCATATCCATTGTATCTAGCCCTGCAGTCCAGGCCTTCACACCACAGCAGACAGTCGCTGACTGGCCGAGACAGGGAGGAAAGGCTTTGAAGTTTGGCAGTGCTGTTGCTCACCGGTGCCTAGTTTCTTGATTTCTAAGCAGCACAGGTTTCCTGAGCCTGGATGTGGTGCTGCATCACATGAAGCTGATCTTAGAAGATCACCTTGCAGAAGAAACTAGTCTTTTTGTTGTCTTCCTGCTCTTGTAGTTTCTGGCGGGACTAGCTGCTGCCTGGGTGCTGAAAGCTTGTCAAAGCAGTGTGTTTGGATGGCTAAACTGAATTCCCCAAGAAGTCGATTCCATATCAACATATGCTCATATGTTAATGACAACCACCAGTGCAGCTTGGAAACCTCTTTTGCTTGCAGTAGCCCAAAACAGTTTGAAAATTATTCTGGTTAGTGTGAGAGTTAGTGAATGATGTGAGAGAAATCTTTAGTCAGATTATAGGTCTGAGAGTAGCAGTTCCTTCTCACGAGCACGATGCATATGGCCCAGCAGTGGGACTAAGGACGATGGCATACCTAGTTACCCTGCTGGATGCAGAAGAAGTCTGTTCCATGTGGAAATTACTATTTGAAGTGGAATGAGAGTGGCACAGGGATGCAGTTGGAGCAGATGGGACTAATGCAAAGACATTACTGCATTCCTGCTCAGTGCATTTTCCACAACTGTCCTCAGGACTGTTCTCAGTGTAGACCTGCCATCAGTTGCAATGTAGGTAAAATAAGATGGGCGCTGTTAGCTAGGTTCCATTTCTTTCTGTTGGACTAGTTCATTCATACAGAGTCCTTTTTTTCCTTCCTTTTAGATGTATAGGCTACGCAGCAGCTTTACCAAGCATTGGGCAGAGATGGCCAGCCCAGTGGGATTACTAAATTCCCACCGATTCCAGTAACAGTTCCATTTATTGTGGATGACAGTAAAGCTTAAAAATAAAAATCTCATCATTAATGTTAGATTAAATATAACTACTTGTGTGCATTTGCCTTGTTCACAAAGGTATGTTAAGTTCTGTGGCTGCAGAAAATACTATCAAGTCTCTAGGTTATAAGTCAGGCTTTCTTTGACAATAAAAGGAAAACATTAAGTTGTTCCTGAGCAGGGGAGCTAATGGATCTTGGTTTCCTATGGTCTTGAGCCTTTACATTCATAGGCTTTTAAAAAGTAAATTATAAAATTACTTTCTGTTCTCACTGCATATCCTGTAAAGTTCCCATCCTTTCCCATACAGCTTCTCTTCTGCTGACTATTTTGACAGCTACATAGGCAGGCTGCCTCCTTTGACTAGGAATCTGTTTCGACCTTAACAGAATCAAAATCTGTTAGTGGAAAACTGAACTTTGGCATTCCCCCACTCTAGTTTCAGAAAATACATAGAAACCTCTTCGTCTTTGAGATCTCTAGTCTCTGTCTGATTGGACTGATATCCATGTTAGAAGTTTACTACAGACAGACACATAGATTGATCTGGAAATCTGATTTTCATTGGAAACCAGGCTAATTAAACCAAGTCAAAAGTATGGGACTTACAAACAATGGAAGATAAAAATAAAAAAGAAATGATAGACATTTGGAGATTTAAGAAACCAGTCCAGAAATGAAGGTTGTCCTACTCTAGCTACCCTGGGAGAACATCTGAAACATCCCACTTTGCTGCTTCCTTGGGTTAAGGAATATTGTAAACTTTGCTTCTCAATGTCCTGACTCAAATACTTGTGTCAGATTCTTCTTGGGAAGAAACTGTTGCAGCTTTGCTGGAGGCAGTTTAACACAAGTTTAGCACAATGCTTTACACCAACTGAGAGTGAATCCCTTTTGGAATAATTTTGCAGTGTATTTTGAACTGAGGATTTCCAGTATCATTTCAAAAGAACTATGCTAGTCTGCCTTGGAGCAGTCAAAGCAACTTTAATACATGGTTTGGCAACCCTTTCTATAATTTACTCTTTTGCTTGACATTATTTCTATATAGCTGATATTTCACTTCCATTGTAATAAAGCTTTTCTATCAAATAGTGACCATAGCTGTTATGAAAGAGACCTGTCTTGAACAAGAGCTTACTGACAAGGAGATTAACATGTTTCTTGGTGTCCTTGACGTGGTCCTTCAAAGACATTGTTCATCAAATGTATTCTCATCCTAATACATGATGGGTTTATTGGTGTCACAGAGACTATCAGATATCAAAATGATATAAGTAACCAGAATGTCAGTGTGGTTTCTGATAAGTAACTTCAGTCCAGATTCATATGAGTTGTAGATGCTTATGGCAGGTCATACAGAAAGCCTAAAATATCTGAATGTGCCTGTGACCATGTGCAGCATACCATGACAGCATAGTGCCCTGAAGCTCCCTGCTCCCCAGGATTTTCTTGAAGTAAATGCAAAACTTATTTAGCAGTATGGGATCCTGTGACTCATAGTTGCACAGTTCTGCTTGTGTTCAGCAGCACATATGTGTATGCATTTATGCATTCTCACTCTTTGTGATATTAAATAACTGGAATGGTTTTACTCCTCCCTTTCTTTGTTAAAAAAAAAGGGGGGGAGAGGGGGTTAAGTTTTAGGAAAAAAGCTGACTTTGAAAAAATGAGTGTATTTTCATTAAGAGCATGCTATTAATGGAGTAATTGTAATTGCTTTGTTTTGAAGTCTCACTTGAATTTTGTAAGCATTTTAAGTGTGTAAATTCATTTTGTTATATGTATTTTTGAGACAGCAGGTACTACTTTGACTTTTTTTATCTTAAGCGCGTTTTATGCAGAGACAGAAGCTCAGTTTTATAAAGTGGCTCTTACCTTTTGCATTATGTTGCTGAATTTGAAAGAGACAAAAAACAAGCTTTTCAAAGATTCTGGCAGGTTCTTTAATGTCAAGCTTTACTGTATGAAAGCAAACAGAAAGGATTAGCAATTAAATGGCTAGAGAAACAGGTTTTTGGCTTGCTTGTGAAGCAAGCCAAATTCATCTTCCTACTCTTTCGAACTCAAAAAGAGCAGAGCTCTTGTCACTGTTGTTTGCTTTACTTTCCCCTGGTGTCTAACTATGATTTCAGGTGTGAAATGATGACACACTAATTTTTAAAACTACCTCATTGGTATTCATGGCCATAGTTAAAGATGTGCCGATCTTTAGCTGCCTCCAACAGTATCTGCAGGTTTATAGCCTCCCTGATTGTCAGACCTTGGATGTTTGATTACACTTGCATACCAGAAGATCTCACTGCTGTATGTGTAATTGATTATTGTTTTATTTCTCTATGTTAGAAAAGCTCTCAGCTTTGTCCAAGATGAGAAGACTGAAAACCATGTCATTTCTTGCTAGTGTTTTTTACATCTATCAGAGCATTGTAATTTGTGACACCTAAACTGCAATCTGCTTGTGGCCTAATTGCATCACCAGTAAATACCCATAGCTTATTTTTATGCTGTTACTTTTTAATGCATTTGAAGCCTTTGTATTGTTCTCGCATTTTTAACAGAAAAATTTTGGGGGGGGTGATTTTATCTGTATCATAAAAAGAATCAGGCTCCCTTTCTCTGCCTTATATGTTACAGACAGGTACGTGAATTTGTGCAAAGTGATTAAGCATGCAACACACAGAATGATATACTGTATGTTCTTAGAAATATTACGATTACGTTCTCACATGAGTACATTATGTTTCACAGAGTTATTTTTTTTACATAAGAAAAATTTTTTTTGACAGACCTGTACTGAGAAATTTGTCTTTTTGGTGTATCCCCTGGGAAATTATTGTGGGTGCTACAATCTGCAGGGGAAAAAGTAGTGCTGCTAAAGAGCATGGGATAGTTAATGTTACATAGGGCTTCATGCTTGCATGGATCCTGCTGCAGGATCAATGCGTGGTGTCAGTGTGGCTCTGGGTGAGAAGCCCAGCCTGTGAATGGAAGTGGCAGGCACAGGGTCTAAGATGCAATATAAAGCTTTGTTTTCCAGTTTATTTTTCTGAGCTCTGCAGTAGACAGTTGAATACTCTGCTTGATTTTGCTCATTCTTAGAGGCCTGCGATGCTCAGCAGTAATGCATTAGACCTGAGATCTTGGGATAGTCGAGCTCTCAGCCTCCTGTTCTGCTCTACCCTTCTAACATTATTGCTTCAAGAAAAAAGGAATTATTTATGAAAGAGACCATGCTAGTAGCTAGACTGCCTGCAAGAGGTTAATCCTATCTCCTTGCAGAAACCAAGCCTGTCTGATCCTCTATCCTAAATTTCTTTCATACAAAATGGCTTTAAGCTGCCATATGCTCTGGATCTGCTGATGCACTGGGTCTAATTTGTTCCTGTAGAGTCAGCTTTCTGAGATTTGGGCTTTGTACAGATGTTGCACTCCGAATGCAAAGTGTACAGAAAGCCATGAGGTACCCAGTGACTTTAGTGGACTTTAGGTCCACTCCTAGATCCTAACTTCACTGATGCCCTTCACAGGACCCAAAGATTAGATGGAGTTTTGAAACGAGTAAAGCAGCAGGATCTCCATGCAAGGTACAACATATGAATCCTTGTATTTCACCTATTTTTAAAGTTATTCCCTCCTGTCAGATTAAGGGATGTGATTTGGCACCAAAACTAGCCTGTGATGTGAGACTGTAATATGACTTTTGACTTTGTATATAGTTTATAATATAGTGTACATAACATATAGCCATACAATTACAGTAAGACCCTGATTATCCAAACAGCCACTGAAGTCAAATGGAGCAATTTTTTCTACCATCTCTTGTGGTTTTGGATCAGCCCCTTAGAACGGTCAGCACTGGATATTCTTGCAGGACTTCAGCTGCCTGTACTGGAAGGGTACAGCAAAATAATATTGCAAGCTAGAGGAAAAGGGCTTACAAGCAGACACATGGGAAACCAGAGGACCTTCAAGAGACTGGCCTTGCTGTATTCACTTTCCTGCAAATACTAAGTCTGGCAGACCTGTAGATTTGTGTAAAGTTTAACATGCTTAGAGAGAAAAGTAAAGTTCAGATCTGTGTGTAGTCTGCCAGAGAGATTATTGCCTTCAGTCAGCCAGGGCAGTGTTTTCTAAGATTATGGGTGCTTTGAAAGCAAGCAGAAATATTTGGAAATTAATTTTTTGTGTGTGCCTCCATCAGCTTTCAGAAGATCTGGAGTCTGAGTTAGCTGTGTCTGTGTGATGCTTTGTGCTTTGCATGGGTTCTGAAAAGATGGCAAGGATTTATTTTAATCTTGCTAAAAGACTTTTCCTGTAGCATGGAAAAAAATGAAGGTTCTGATGGACAAATGCGGTGCCATTCCCTGGTTTTGGCAGTGGGATTTAATTGTATTCTTATGGCAATTTTAGCGCTGTTTCAGATCCATTTTGAGACCTCAAATACCAAGTCTGCGTGAGTATGAAGTCCAGCTCCCTCTCTTTATAAGCAGCAAGAGTGGCAGTGAAGTTTGAGCCTGGTTTTAAATTTTTCCCAGTGTTTAGTGAAAGTTTGGACCCTAATTATATTTGGTACTCAGAACTTGCTTATTTAAGACCAGCCCTTGCTTCGTGAGGTGTCCAAAATACCCACGGCTGGGACTAAACTTTGCTTGGGTGCTCGAGGGGTGCTCTGGCTGTGTGGAGCACGAGAGGCAGCTGATGGGGACTGCCTCTGGGGGGGATTCCCACTATCCCTCGTGAGCTGGTGGGACAGATGAAGGGGGATCAGAGAGATGATGTGTCTCGAAGCAAACAGGCAGAGGCAAGACAGAAAGGTAGGTGTTTCTGACTTCCTAGCCTCTCGTGCCGTCTTATGGGCCGTGCCGCATCTTGGGTCGTCAGCTCTTCCTTCTTTTCTTTAGCAGTTTCTCCTCTCAAGTGAAATCAATAGGAGCATTGAAATCATTTCCTGGTTTCCAGTCTTCTATTTTATTGTGGTCCCAAAAGGGCAATTGAACTCTTGCCCAGCCCTGGCATTTGTGAAACCTTAGCTTGCGTGGGATCTCACTGGGCACAAACCAGCTTCATTAAAACTAACCAGTTCACTGGTTCTTCTGTTCAGCCTCTTGAGAGGGGCAGGTATTTTCTGGAGTTGCAGTAGCGTTTCATGGGGGAAGATATTTGGTCTGCAGAGGAGCCTGGTAATTAAAGCACAGGATGAGGAATGGGTCTTTTATTTTATATTACTTACTGCTCGGTAACTTCCAGTAAGTCATTTTGGTTTTCTGTGCATCATATCCTCCTTTTCCCCTGCAAAAAAGAATATTATTTACTTGCCTTTGCAGAGTATTTTGACATCCTTAAACATAAAGCAGTCTACAGGAAGGGAAAATCTGTTTACATTTAGGCTAAAGCTGAAAGCCTAGTTAGTCACTTGAGTTTCAATTTGATGATACAAAATTGCTTGAGTTCTGTTGCAGGACCAAAAGTATGATAGAGTAAATCTTCCAAGATCACCCAGCTTGAAGAAGATTTATTTTATTTTGAACAGTATACCTCTTGTGAAAGCTTTGTTGATTTGGGTTGTTTCTGAACTGGTCTCTTCCAGTTTTGGATCTAATCTCCCCTGAAAAGCATGAGATTGAATAACCCCTCACAGCTCTTGGGATTCAAAAGAGGCTGCTTCACAGTTGCTGTGTGATCTGATTTCTGGGTCTGCAATAACGCAAACAGTTATTTTCCTCTACCTCTGCTGAAAAATCTCATGAGTTTTTCAGCTGTTGTTGCTTCATTCAAACAGAATAGCGACAAATCCTTCAGGGACAGCAATTCTTTCTGGAAAGATGTTCAAAGTCCGCTAAGTTATCAAATAAATCAGTACCTAGCAACAGATTGCTGAGGATGTTTGTTAGTTTGATGTGATTCAGAAATAAACAACTTGGTGATGTGTGCATTGCCAAATGTTTTTTCCTGCGCTACAGGACAGCAGTGCGAGGCTCAGGATCTGAGCCTTTTGATAATTTTTGATTTTTTGAGTCACAGGTACACAATGATTTTAATTTCAATCTATTATTTTTCTGTAGCTGGTGAGGCCTCTGCATGTTCTGAGAGGAGGAGGATCCTGCAATATTAAGCTCCTGTTCTGGTGGTTGCATCAGCAAGTCAAAAGTAGAGGAGCTAGTGAAATGGTGCAGTTAGGTGCTACAGGTTCATGGCCAAGTGGCTGGAAGGGGAGGGAATGATTGAACTCCATGTCTAACATTGGTAATTGAGGATTCAGGAGCATGAGAGGGCTAAGAGCTAGAAAAGGGCTAGAAAGGTGTCGAAGAGTCCTTCCTTCCCTTCCATTTTTTCCTTTTGGTAGAAGCCTCTTGCTGTGGTCAATGGCAGTGGACTGCCTGGGTATGGGAGAAAAGACCATCCAACCATTGGGTTCAGTTCAGGGCATGGGTATGTCATCCAGGAGGGCTTAAAGCTAAGCTTGGCTTTGCCCCAAACTTCCTGCGCGATCCCCAAGGCAAGTCACTTACCCTCACCATCGCCCTATGTGGGAGAAGCAACCACCTCTGCTCTTGGAGGAGGGGTGACAGGCTCGGTTCGTTAATGTTGGGAAAGCCCTATAAATGCAGTAGAAATCAAAATACAGTTCATTGTCTTACGCATTGGAGTGTTGCACAGCAATTCCTTCTTTTGAAGAGGACAATAATTTATTTAAAGATGCAGTCCTTGATCAGTCATGTTTTTAGTATGTTTTTAAAAGGACTTTCTTCCTCCTCTTGTCATATTTATAAGAGTAATATGGCAAAAGAGGAAGCTGTGAAAGTGGCTAGACAAAAATTTTCATCAAAGGCACAAAATAAATTGAAAAGCAGACAGGCCATGTTATTTTTATTAGTGTCTTGTGTTCCAGTAAACTTAGGAGCTGTTGCAGCTAAGGCAAGGAAAAATCAACTCTTAAGTGTGGTATTTGTGATGATAGTTTGTCTTTAACAAGATGTTTCTTTCTTAAATGGTGGCTGAGAGTAGCTGAAGCATTTTATTTCCTCTTTACTATTCAGCTGAAATAGACCCTTTTAATATTAAAGGAGATTAGCTTCCATTTGTACATTTAACATTTCTATTGAGTTTGTTTATCAGGTTTGTTATATCAAATGATATAACAAGTAAAGGCTGAAAACCATGAAGATACAGTGTGGTATTC